>NC_083583.1:13703836-14038836 GCF_027579695.1 Neoarius graeffei | reverse complement strand
AGGTTAGGTTAACTGGTGACTCTAAATTGACCGTAGGTGTGAATGTGAGTGTGAATGGTTGTCTGTGTCTATGTGTCAGCCCTGTGATGACCTGGCGACTTGTCCAGGGTGTACCCCGCCTTTCGCCCGTAGTCAGCTGGGATAGGCTCCAGCTTGCCTGCGACCCTGTAGTAGGATAAAGCGGCTAGAGATAATGAGATGAGATATATATATATATATATATATATGAAAATAGATATACACCACCTTTATTTCATGGTTAATTACATCACATTACATAGCAATACTGTCATACTGCTATATGCTCACAAGAATTTCCATATTGACATACCTGGGAAAGAAAGAGTCCAGATCCTTCCTTATACTTCTCCAGGACACTAACAGGCTCGGGTGATGCATACTCAAACTGGGGCTCGTACTTATAGTCTGACTGGAAAAAGGTCTGACGCTCCTGTTCGAGATTTATAGGCCTCAGAGCTACGAGTAAACAGGGCCCACGTGGTGCAGAAGGTGTGGGTGCAGCCACAAGTCCCCGGGCAATGTGTGGCAGGGAAGTAGCTGGCCGCATTCGCCCCCTGCTGGCTCTGGGTTGTGCCGTGGAGTTTACAGTACAAGTACTTTCACTACGCCGCATCCAGCCTCCAGGTCCCAAACTGGGGCTGGTGAGGCTTCGCGTGGGAGGAGAGGGTGCACCGTAACGCCACGGAGGCTGCACCACTTTCCTTTCACACTGATTATTTGCCCTAACATGCTGCGGTTTGATCTCCAGACTGAGTGGTCTTCGAGCTTCTGTCCTCTTCATGGGTAAGTCCAATTTCTCAGTTTTTCCACTATTTCCTCCTTCCGCTCCATGCACCTTCTGCTCCATTGGTGTGCTACAGGGCCCGTTGTGGTGCAGCCCGTCCCTCTGGGTAATACTGCTGATTCTTGCTCGGACTGGGACAGGTTTGCGTTTCTCTGTATTGGACTCTGGTTCTTGAAAATCTTCCCGAGTGGCCTCCATGTCCTCCCCATCAGCCCTCTCCACACAGTTCTCACTCAGATCCAGCACCATCGCAGCAAGCGCTCCACACTCAGGACACGCTGCAGACCTGGACACAAAAGGAAACACACTTCACTACTTTTCATAGCTGATAAAAATGACTAAAATTATAAAAGTACACCCAGACATAAGTTTGACTTTTTGTCTATGTGTCGTGCTTATTTTATGGTGATGAATACCAGGAAACTTTCACAATGAGTTGAGTACAGTATTGTTGCAAGCCATTGAAAAGAGAATGAAGAGGTCTGGAAAAGCTCATATGAGTTCATTTGGTGAAGTTCAGAAAACGGGCGAGTTTGATTGGCACTGGAATTAATAGTTGCTTTTATTATTAAAAAAATAATAAACAATTTCTGGAAATTTTCTACAGATATGATTTCACACTCTAGAAAAAAATGAGTGTAGTTAAAACTAAGCATAGACTAATGTTATGTTTTGTTTTCACATAAAAAATTGGGTAATTTTTAGGCAATTAATATTTTACAAGATTACATGCATGATGACATACAGTGCCTTGAAAAAGTATTCATACCCCTTGAATTTTTTCACATTTTTCCACCTTACAACCATGAACTTAAAAGTTTTTTATTGAGATTTTATGTGATTGACCAACACAGAGTAGCACATAATTGTGAAGTGAAACGAAAATGATAAATGGTCTTCAAAATTTTAAACAAATAAAAATCTGAAAAATGTGGTGTGCATTAGTATTCAGCCCCCCTGCATCAATACTTTGTAGAGCCACCTTTTGCTACAATTACAGCTGCAAGTCTTTTGTGGTATGTCTCTACCAGCTTTGCACATCTAGACACTGAAATCTTTGCCCATTCTTCTTTGCAAAATAACTCAAGCTCAGCCAGATTGGATGGACAGCGTCTGTGAACAGCAATTTTCAAGTCTCGCCACAGACGCTCAATGGGATTTAGGTCTGGACTTTGACTGGGCCATTCTAACACATGAATATCCTTTGATCTAAACCATTCCATTGCAGCTCTGGCTGTGTGTTTAGGGTCATTTGTCTTGCTGGAAGGTGAATCTCCTTCCCAGTCTCAAGTCTTTTGCAGCCTCCAGCAGGTTTTCTTCCAGGATTGCCCTGTATTTAGCTCCATCCATCTTCCCATCAACTCTGACCAGCTTCCCTGTCCCTGCTGAAGAAAAGCATCCCCATAGCATGATGCTGCCACCACCATGTTTCACAGTGGGGATGGTGTGTGCAGGGTGATGAGCAGTGTTAGTTTTCCGCCACACATAGCGCTTTGCATTTAAGCCAAAAAGTTCAACTTTGGTCTCATCTGACCAAAGCACCTTCTTCCACATGTTTGCTGTGTCCCCACGTGGCTTCTGGCAAACTGCAAACGGGACTTTTTATGCCTGTCTTTCAACAATGGCTTTCTTCTTGCCACTCTTCCAAAAAGGCCAGATTTGTGGAGTGTACGACTTATAGTTGTCCTGTGCACAGATTCTCCCACCTGAGCTGTGGATTTCTGCAGCTCCTCCAGAGTGATCATGGGCCTCTTGGCTGCTTCTCTGACCAGTGCTCTCCTTGCTCGCTCTGTCAGTTTAGGTGGACGGCCATGTCTTGGTAGGTTTGCAGTTGTGCCATACTTTTTCCATTTTTGAATGATGGATTGAACAGTGCTTCTTGAGATGTTCAGAGCTTGGGATATTTTTTATAACCTAACCCTGCTTTAAACTTCTCCAGAACTTTATCCCTGACCTGTCTGGTGAGTTCTTTGGTCTTCATGATGCTGTTTGTTCTTCAGTGTTCTCTAACAAACCACTGAGGCCTTCACAGAACAAGTGTATTTATGCTGAGAGTAAATTACAAACAGTAGGACTCTATTAACTAGTTAGATGACTTCTGAAGGCAGTTGATTGCACTGGATTGTATTTAGAGGTATCAGAGTACAGGGGGCTGAATACTAATGCACACCACATTTTTCAGATTTTTATTTGTTTAAAATTTTGAAGACCATTTATCATTTTCGTTTCACTTCACAATTATGTGCTACTCTGTGTTGGTCTATCACATAAAGTCTCATCTCATTATCTCTATCCACTTTATCCTGTTCTACAGGGTCGCAGGCAAGCTGGAGCCTATCCCAGCTGACTACGGGCGAAAGGCGGGGTACACCCTGGACAAGTCGCCAGGTCATCACAGGGCTGACACATAGACACAGACAACCATTCACACCTACGGTCAATTTAGAGTCACCAGTTAACCTAACCTGCATGTCTTTGGACTGTGGGGGAAACCGGAGCACCCGGAGGAAACCCACGCAGACACAGGGAGAACATGCAAACTCCGCATAGAAAGGCCCTCGCCGGCCACGGGGCTCGAACCCGGACCTTCTTGCTGTGAGGCGACAGCGCTAACCACTACACCACCGTGTTGCCCGATCACATAAAATCTCAATAAAAAACTTTTAAAGTTTGTGGTTATAAGGTGGAAAAATGTGAAAAAGTTAAAGGGGTATGAATACTTTTTCAAGGCACTGTACCTGTCAAAAAAATCATGAACTTTTTTCTTTTTTTGTAGTTGTATTAATGGCATCATTACAGCAAAAAAAAAAACTTAGTGTCGACCTAGAGAGCTTTTTGTAGCAATGGACCCTTTAAAAAATTTGCTGAATACAGAATAATTTTTTTTTAAAACTCCACTGAATACAGATTTATTTTAGGAACAAAATATAACTATTTTGTATTTATTAGAAGAAACCTTTATTTGTCATATGTACATTACAGTAAAAGTATTTTCTTCACTTATCCCAGCTTGTTAGAAAGTTGGAGTCAGACATAATACAGCACCCCTGGAGCACAGAGGGTTAAGGGCCTTGCTCAAGGGCCCAATACTGGCAACTTCAGTTGGTTGGGTTCAATGCCCAAACTGATGATCACATCATCAGTTTTTATTTGGCTAATCAGACACAAGGTACGCCACCACTCTTGCCAGAGCAGTTGGGGGTTAGGTGCCTTGCTCAAGGGCACTTAAGTCAATCCTGCTAGTCTGGGGAATCGAACCAGTAACCTTTTGGTCCCAAAGCTGTTTCTCTAACCATTAGGCCATGACTTCCCCTGGCAACTTGGCAGTGCTAGGGCTGGAACCTCTGACCTTCAGGTTAGTACCCTAGAACCTTAACCATTGAGCCACCACTGCCTCGTGTTGGCTATGTTATTTAAAGGTATGAAATAATATTTTGGCTATTGTTTACAGCAATACCACAAGTTGGCTTAGTTGGCATGTCTACCTCTCAACCGGGAGATCATGAGTTCTACTCACAGTCGAGTCAGACCAAAGACCATCATAAAAATGGTACCTACTGCCATCTGGTGAGGTATGCTGCAATACAGATGTGAGTAGGCAGTCAAACTCTCGTGGTTACCAAAGGATCAACCCCCCAGTGTAACCCTAGCTATGTAAGAGGTGAGAGGCCGAGGGCTACTGAAATGGAGATCAGCACCATCCAATGTGCCTTGATGGCATGGGAAGGACTTTGATTACAGCAGTGGAGTGTTTATTCCTCAACCTTTCACTTTTCCATCAACATGGAACGGGCTCAGTTCTGATTCGTGCACCAAATTTTGACCAAAAATAAATTGGTTCAGAACTAGAAAAGCTGGAACTGATTTTTCCAATGCGAACCATGATAACATCAGTGAGTGTGTCATTATTCTGGAGAGGAAGCACAGCGCGACAATGAAGAATGCAATGGAAAAGGATACATCTTCAGAAAAAAATGGACAGAAAACAAATATATGCAACAACAAAACAAGCTTGCAGGTAATCAATGTGCACTGCCATCTTGCTGCTACCGTTTACTTCCATTGTGAATTGTGCAATGGCCTCCATTCATGATGCATCCTTGATTACAACAGTTCCACTCAAAGCTGGTGGAAAAGTGGGCTGGTTCACTAGCTGGAATCAAGATTCAGTGAATCCTGAATAGAACTGGTTCAAGAGCCCAGTCCCTGTTGGCAATAAAAGTGGTATCGCTGAACATGTGTTTATTAAACCTGTCATTAGATTAATTATTATGTACAGGCTGTCTGTTAAACAGTTAAATAAGCTAATAACTAACATAAATCAATAATAAATAGAATCAATTTGAATATGGTGTGATATCATTTTCACGACTGTCACCGAGATAAAAAATTGTTGATCACCTGGCCAGGCTATATGGAGCCTTGGAGTCTCTGGACCCTACCTCCCATGCAAACAATGTCAACATGATTTAATGCTCAGGACTAATTAGCATGGATGAGTTCAGGTTCGTATCTGTGTGAAGTGTCACGTGTTCTCCCAGCAATCTCTGGTTCCTACCCAAAACATGCCATGTGGATTGGCTACACTGACTTGTCCCTCGGTTTTAATGCATGTGTGCACTGTGCATGATGCCCTGAGATGGACTGGTTTCCCATCCAGGATGTATTCCTGCTTCACATGGGATAACTTCTGATCCAAAATGACCCTGATCACTATGTAATCCGCTTACTGAAGATGAATGAATAAATAATGAGTGAATTTGGAGAAACAATTCTTATATAACTTAATGAATAACTTCCAGACAAATAACAGACAGCTAGATAAGAGCAATTCCAGCGTTATGGACGTGACACTTGAACTCAAAATGGCAACAAATGACCCAGTGCATGTTTTATTGTCTCCCAGTATTTAAACAGGTGTTGCATATTTTAAGGCTGTACCATACTGGAGAAGTGATAGAACAAGAACAATTCCCATAGTACATCTAGGGCATGCCAGAAAATGCCAATAAAAGATGCGTTATGGATGTGACAGAAAAAGTATCACTTTTCTTGGGTGACTGTACATTTTTATCAAACTCTGTGAAATTGTAAACCTAATGTCGAAATGGAGATATCCGTTTGATAGAGGGGTCCAAGGTGAATATTAAAAAATCTTTGTTTAAAATATTTTGTATTTCATACAGAGTTTCGGGAGGAAAAGTCAGCGTTATGGATGTGACGAAATTCCGTTATGGATGTGACGCGTCTGAAATAGACATGGCATATGTTTAGAAAATCATCAATTTAACCACCATAACCCTTTGAAAAACTCTCTAAATATCAGCTAAAACTATCAAAGTTCTTAAATAATATTTAGGATGGCTATTGTTTTGCTGTTTTGTGGATTTTAGCATACATTTCTGTGACTTGTGGCAATAATATAGAATTGTACATGATCAAAGTTGATTTTAGCTTGGGGTTTACATTATAAGAAAGAAAGACTGACAGTGACATATTAGGTTGGTTACAAATTGGTTCAACTTATTCACATCTGTAAAATACAGGCCTAGGTGATATCTCTGGGAGTGGTTTTGATGTATTACATGTTGCTTTATTTTTGCATGGTGAGGTTGACATTTACATGGAATTGCCCATAATCGAGAGAATTGACGTTTATTATTCTGATTCACTGATACGCAAATAAAGTTCTGGTAGGGGAAACTGACACAACTTTATCTTGATCACGTGCAATAAATTTGCTTTCATTTTCCAAGAGGTATTGAAATTGTTAAGCCCCAGCACTGCCAAGCTGCCACTGTTGGGTCTTTAAGAAAGGCTCTTAAGCTTTTCTGCTCCATGTATTTTATTTATTTATTTATCTATCTTCCGTTCAACACTGCCACTTTTGTTCAGTTTTTATTTCCATTCATCACAATTCTTGTTTTTAGCACTGTTAATGCATATTCACCTGTACAAAGCACATGCATCAATTTATATATCCATTATCTGTAGCTGCTTATCCTCTTCTACAGGGTTGCAGGCAAGCTGGAGCCTATCCTAGCTGACTACGGGTGAGAGGCGGGGTACACCCTGGACAAGTCGCCAGGTCATCGCAGGGCTGATACAGAGACAAACAACCATTCACACCTACAGTCAATTTAGAGCCACCAATTAGCCTAACCTGCATGTCTTTGGACTGTGGGGGAAACCAGAGCACCCAGAGGAAACCCACGCGGACACAGGGAGAACATGCAAACTCCACACAGAAAGGCCCTCATCGGCCACCGGACTCGAACGCAGGACCTTCTTGCTGTGAGGCGACAGTGCTAACCACTACACCACCATGCTGCCCCTTTTATTTATATATATATATATATATATATATATAGTCTCAAAAAAATGTTCTCACACTTTGAATGACGAGAAAACCTTTATTTATGAACATAGAGTGAAATGGAATAGCTTCGAATACAGAAGACAAATGTAATTGAAGAATCATGTTTGCAAATGTTCAAATTGATGACCATTATTGTCCAGACAACGCTGATAACGCACACCAAGGGATTCGCAAACGTTAAAGTGTGAGTACATTTTTTTGAGACACCCTGTGTGTGTATATATATATATATATATAATGAGAGATAGTATAGTCAGCTTGTTCTTGGGATTTAAAAAAAAAATTCTGTTTTATGTTGTACAGTGTTGTGTTTTTTTTTTCCCTTCTTGCATGTCTGATAACTTGCTGCTGTAACATAATTTCCCAGCTTGGGATCAATAAAGTACAATCTATCTATCCATGTGTGCCATATCATGACTGACCGTTTGCTCTGACCCCAGCTTCCTAACAAGCTGTGATGTGTGAAGAAAAGAATCTTCTTGTGCTGTAATGTACATATGACAAAGTCTTCTTCTAAATTGATACATCATTAAATCAATTTGGTAAAATGTTGCCAGTTATAGGATTTGAACTCTCAACCTTCTCGTCACTAGGACCAAACCCTGCATAATAAGCTACCACGCTTTCTTCACCAGTCTTTTTTTTTTTTCAAAGCTATTATTTTCAGCCAGGACTTGATCCTTCCTGTAGCAGATGAGCTAAATGAGGAGATAATAATGCGCTGTCCATTAATGCAGCCATCTAGGAATATCAGGATTGCATCCCTTCTTGTCAGATGATATTCTTTATCATCAGCCCTATGGCTGAAAGTTCACTTAAATCATCAGGCTATCTTTCTCACAGGAAGTGATGGGACAAAAATAGAGAGAGATGGAGATGCAGAGATGTTCACATTTTCAAAAGCACTGCTGTACAAGAGTCATGCTTTAATGGCAGCAATCACACACAAACAAAATAGGAAAATAGAAAATTAATCAAGAGTGGAGTAGTGAATTTGATTTCCAAGCAAGAACTGAAATAATTGTAAAATTTCAATTATCTCAAAAAGCTCAACAATAGAACAGATATGTAGGATAACATTTATAAGTAGTTTAAGGATTGCACAGATTTCGTGTTAAATAAAAAAAAACAGCCCAGCTTTTTTTTTTTTAATTATAGACCCAAGAATAAAAATATAGTTGAGGCAAAATCCGTTAAATCTCTCCTGAAGGATCTGGGATTTCCACCATGCAAAGCCATGCATGACATGATCAGAATATGAAGAATAAAACAGGAAAATAAGCCACACACACTGTGTTATTGTGTTATAGCCTATGTGACATACCGCGCAGCGTTTTCCTGATACGGCCAATGAATAAAACTCGGTTAATTCATGGTTTCTGGCCATGAATAGAGATCAACAGCGCCGATATAAACTTCCGGTATGGAGGAAGAAATAACGGGACGGACGGCAGCGCGAGCTGCGCCTAGGCTTTAGCTGTGATTGCGTTGGAACAAATGACGCTCTGTTGGCGCAGCGCGGGCACGCGCACGGCGTTACGGCGTAATGACGAAATTATGTACGTAAGCACGTCAAGCCCCGCCCTCCCTGTTTCCGAAAACACTTGTTGAGGCAAACACTTATTTATAGGAATATTGATGGAAATTATACATTGGGTTTGTTTGTTATAGATAGATAGATAGATAGATAGATAGATAGATGCTTATTAAATAAAAAAAATATTTACTGTCTGTTTTTCAGCATACAAAATATTATATTTTCGGTATCTTCTCCGATATCTATCTATCATTATTATTAATTTAAGGAATGGCTAATACAAAACATTTTATTTGATGATTTTGTGCCTAAAGATGACCAACATCTCATCTCATTATCTCTAGCCGCTTTATCCTGTTCTAGAGGGTCGCAGGCAAGCTGGAGTCTATCCCAGCTGACTACGGGCGAAAGGCGGGGTACACCCTGGACAAGTCGCCAGGTCATCACAGGGCTGACACATAGACACAGACAACCATTCACACTCATATTCACACCTACGGTCAATTTAGAGTCACCAGTTAACCTAACCTGCATGTCTTTGGACTGTGGGGGGAAACCGGAGCACCCGGAGGAAACCCACGCGGACACGGGGAGAACATGCAAACTCTGCACAGAAAGGCCCTCGCAGGCCACGGGGCTCGAACCCGAACCTTCTTGCTGTGAGGCGACAGCACTAACCACTACACCACCATGCTGCCTATTATTATGAACAACTTTATCAATATTATCTTATCTACAAATATATACACATTTGTGGATATTTTAAAGATCCTCCAATATGTTGGAACATAAAATTAGAGAACATTTTGAGAAACTGCTTAATTTGCAAAGCAAGAAAGCTTTATAGCTATTTAACATGCTTCTAAATTATACTGCAGGATAATTTAGGGTTTGGTGGGGGGGAAAAGGCAGTTTCATTTATTATTGTATTATTAATTTACTAACGTATGTGTATATTTATTTTTCATTCTTGTTTTTGAGGTATGCCATTACAGAACTCCTTTACAGGGACTACCTCCCTGTAAACTGTCCTTGACTGTTTACATTTGTTTGCACATAACTGCCCTTTTTTGCTGCTATGTCCGATCATTGCCTTAGTTTTGTATTATACTGCCTATTTTGCACTACATTTACCTTTATTTTGTACTATACTTTTTTTTTGCTTTTATTTTGCACTACATTGCCTTTATTTTGTATTATTTCTTCTGCCTATTTATTTATTTGTAATTGGCATTCATGGTGGACAGCAAACTAAGAATTTCATTGTACAAGAGGACATGTCCTTACTGTGCATATGACAATAAAGAATAGAATAGAATGCCTTTATTGTCAGTATACCCATGTACAATGAGATTAAAAGCAACTCCAATAACAGTGCAAACAGTGTGTAGAAAAAAAAAAAAGGTGAGGGTGTAAGGGGGATAAGATGCACA
Source organism: Neoarius graeffei (assembly GCF_027579695.1). Classification (NCBI taxonomy): domain Eukaryota; kingdom Metazoa; phylum Chordata; class Actinopteri; order Siluriformes; family Ariidae; genus Neoarius; species Neoarius graeffei. The sequence goes on along the minus strand of NC_083583.1, from coordinate 14,028,682 downwards.
GTCCTGAGGTGTATGTGTTGTGTTTCACATTATGGAGTGAGGTATTGCACATTATAAAGTATTTCACAGAGAGAGTCACATTATGAAGTATTGCACATTATAAATTATTGCACGAAGAGAGTCACATTATAAAATAAAATATTGCACATTATGAGGTATTGGGGGCGGCATGGTGGTGTAGTGGTTAGCACTGTCGCCTCACAGCAAGAAGGTCCTGGGTTCGAGCCCCGGGGCCGGCGAGGGCCTTTCTGTGTGGAGTTTGCATGTTCTCCCCGTGTCCACGTGGGTTTCCTCCGGGTGCTCCGGTTTCCCCCACAGTCCAAAGACATGCAGGTTAGGTTAACTGGTGACTCTAAATTGAGCGTAGGTGTGAGTGTGAATGGTTGTCTGTGTCTATGTGTCAGCCCTGTGATGACCTGGCGACTTGTCCAGGGTGTACCCCGCCTTTCGCCCGTAGTCAGCTGGGATAGGCTCCAGCTTGCCTGCGACCCTCTAGAAGGATAAAATGGCTAGAGATAATGAGATGAGATTATGAGGTATTGCACAGGGGGGTTAGACTATAAAGTCAGAGCATATCCGAGTTCAGGGTGGTTATGGCTTTTGGAAAGAAGCTGTTTTTGAATCTATTTGTTTTTGTCCTGATGCACCTGTAGCGCCTCCCTGAGGGCAACAGATCAAAGCCAGGGTGGGAGCTGTCCTTGATAATGTTCTTAGCTCTGCTAAGGCAGTGGGAGGTGTAAATGTCCATCAGGGAGGGGAGAGGGCAGCCGATGATCTTCTGTGCTGCCTTTACTACTCTCTGGAGCCTCTCCCTGTCTGCGGCAGTGCAGCTGCCGTACCATACTGTGATACAGTACGTCAGCAGACTCTCGATGGATGAGCGGTAGAAGGTCAGCAGTAGGTTGGAGTCTAGGTTGTGCTTCCTGAGGACTCTCAGGAAGTGTAGCTGCTGCTGAACCTTCTTAATGACTGCTGTAATGTTCTCTGACCAGGAGATGTCGGCGGAGATGAGGACGCCAAGAAACCAGAAGGTGTGGACCCTCTCCACATACTCGTTGTTGATGTAAAGGGAGGCTAGGTCGGTGCTGTGCTTCCTGAAGTCAACGATGAGCTCTTTGGTTTTCTTGGTGTTCAGAGCGAGGTTATTCTCTGAATACCAGGCTGCCAACTTCAGGACCTCCTCTCTGTAGGCTGCCTCATCTCCCTTTGAGATGAGTCCGACCACTGTGGTGTTGTCAGCGAACTTGATGATGAGGTTGTTGTTGTGGGTCGAACTACAGTCATGGGTGTAGAGGCAGTACAGGAGGGGGCTCAGCACACAGCCCTGTGGAGAGCCGGTGCTCAACGTGCGGGTGGAGGAGAAGTGGGGGCCAAGTCTCACAGTCTGGGGCCGGATGGTAAGAAAGTCCTTTATTCAGGCACATGTGGGGGGGGGGAGGCCGAGAGTGTCCAGTTTTCTGATAAGGATGTCCGGGATTATTGTGTTAAAAGCTGAACTGTAATCCACAAAGAGTATGCGGACGTAGCATACTACGGTGGTTCAGCGCAGAGTGGAGAGCTATGGCGATGGCGTCCTCTGTGGATCTGTTCGCGCGATATGCGAACTGGTAGGGGTCGAAGTCTGGGGGGAGGTGGTCCTTGATGCGCTGAAGAACTAGTCTCTCGAAGCACTTCATGATTACTGGGGTGAGGGCCACAGGACGGTAATCATTCAGGCTGGTGACGGGAGACTTCTTTGGCACTGGGATAAACACTTTGAACTTTGTCAAAGTGAACTTTATTGTCAGACCATGTAACAGAATTACACAGAGGATTGAAATTGCATTTCCCCAAACTCCAAATGTGCAGTATTAAAAAACTGACACACAACTAAACATAAAAGTGCACATGTAACAGGTGTATAATTAACACTGTGAATTTCACCAGAAATCCTTTATTATTCCCTGCCTACCTCTATTTTATTTATTTTTGCACATTTTATAAGCAAATGTGAACTATTTTTGGAGTTTGTTCATTCATTTAAAAAAAAGAAAAAAAAAAACACTCCTCGCACTTGGATGAGGTCATCCAAGCACGTTGCTCGGGATTCTCTTCAGTCTGCCTGAAGCTCTCTGGAGAGAAGTAAGTAGCTGCCAGGGTTCTTGTAATTAATAGTTCCAAAAAATTCATATACAGTTAGGCCCAAAAATATTTGGACAGTGACACAAGTTTTGTTATTTTAGCTGTTTACTAAAACATATTCAGGATACAATTATATAATCAATATGGGCTTAAAGTGCAGACTCTCAGCTGTAATTTGAGAGTATTCACATCCAATTTGGAGCAAGGGTTTAGGAATTACAGCTCTTTAATACATAGCTGCCTCTTTTTCAAGGGACCAAAAGTAATTGGACAATTGACTCAAAAGGCTGCAAAAAAAAAAAAAAAAAAACAAGGCTGCATGGGCTCTTCCCTCGTTAACCTGTCATCAATTAAGCAGTTAAAAGGTCTGGAGTTGATTCCAGGTGTGGCGTTTGCATTTGGAAGCTGTTGCTGTGAACACACAATATGCGGTCAAAGGAGCTCTCAATGGAGGTGAAACAGACCATCCTGAGGCTGAAAAAAGAAGAAATCCATCAGAGAGATAGCAGAAATGTTAGGAGTGGCCAAATCAACACTTTGGTACATTTTGAGAAAAAAAGAGTGCACTGGTGAGCTTGGGAACTCTAAAAGGCCTAGACGTCCACGGAAGACAACAGTGGTGGATGATCGCAGAATCCTTTCCATGGTGAAGAAAAACCCCTTCACAACATCCACTCAAGTGAAGAACACTCTCCAGGAAGTAGGTGTATCAGTATCTAAGTCTACCATAAAGAGAAGACTTCGTGAGAGTAAATACAAAGGATTCACCACAAGGTGCAAACCATTAATCAGCCTCAAAAATAGAAAGGCCAGAATTGACTTTGCCAAAAAACACCTGAAGAAGCCAGCCCAGTTCTGGAACAGCATTCTTTGGACAGATGAGACTAAGATCAACATGTACCAGAATGATGGGAAGAAGAAAGTTTGGAGAAGAATTGGAACAGCTCATGATCCAAAGCACACCACATCTTCTGTAAAACATGGTGGAGGCAGTGTGATGGCATGGGCATGCATGGCTTCCAATGGCACTGGGTCACTTGTATTTATTGATGATGTGACAAAATACAGAAGCAGCCGGATGAATTCTGAAGTGTATAGGGATATACTTTCTGCTCAGATTCAGCCAAATGCAGCAAAGTTGATTGGACAGCACTTCACAGTACAGATGGACAATGATCCAAAACATACTGCAAAAGCAACCCAGGAGTTTTTTAAAGCAGTGAAGTGGAATATTCTGCAATGGCCGAGTCAATCACCAGATCTCAACCCAATCGAGCATGCAAAACTTAAGGCAGAAAGACCCACAAACAAGCAACAACTGAAGACAGATGCAGTAAAGGCCTGGCAAAGCATCACAAAGGAGGAAACTCAGCGTTTGGTGATGTCCATGGGTTCCAGACTTCAGGGAGTCATTGCCTGCAAAGGATTCTCAACATAGACGTCGCCAGACCCATTTTAGGGTAGCTCCAGCCACCCTATCTTATGGCAAAGCCACCCTATATTTTTTGCCCTTTTTTAAATTATTTATATTTTTATTTTTTTTCCCAAAAAAAACAAAGGCAGTAAAGCACTGAACATGAGCCATCAAGAACGCAAGTTAATCCGAACAACAGTTTCTGCTTGCTTATTTATTGTTTAATGCAATATTATTAATATCGTTATGATTCCTCCTCATTGGCTCTGTGTCAAGCGTCACGTCGAGTGGTAGGCTAGTAGGACTTAAAAAACTACGCGGGCATTCTGCAGCAGGCGCGGTGCGGGCTTCCATTGAGTTGGGTTTGCAGAGAGTCAGAATTCTATGCTTTCTTTTGCAGACACACACGGTGAGATTGTAATTTGATGTCAGTGGTTTGCATTTGCTTAACTTTACCTAGGCTATATTGAGTCTTCTGTAGAATGTTTACATGATGATTTGTGAAGCACTTGCCCTCTTCAGTTTGCGCAGGAATGCATGACACCTACCATTGTTTTTTTCACATTTTTGTAGTTTAGCTGGTGAAGTTGCTTCAGCAAGCAATTAAATGATGAAAGCAATTTTAAAATAGAATAGAAATGGTGGGAAGTGTGTCCCCAAGGTGTGATGCTCTTGAAATAATGAATTGATTGACAGCCTTAGTAGGTGCTCTGAAAAATGTTCGGCGCACGCTGCGCGCGCACAATACCTTTTCTCCTCTGGATGCTAAGCTACCCCTGTCTCTCAAACCTAGTGACGTCCCTGATTCTCAACAAAGTATTGAAAAGTAACATTTTACTTAGGGTTATGTTTATTTGTCCAATTACTTTTGAGCCCCTGAAATGAGGAGCGTTTGTATAAAAATAGCTACAGTTCCTACATGTTTAATCATATATTTTTGTTCAACCCCTTGAATTAAACCTTAAAGTCTGCACTTCAATTCTGCTGTAGTTGTTTCATTTCAAATCCAATGTGGTGGCATGCAGAGCCCAAATCATGAAGATTGTGTCACTGTCCACATATTTCTGGGCCTAACTGTAAGCATTTATAACACTAAAATTTGCAAGGTAGCGGTATTGTGTAGCTGGCAAAGTGCCTTTGTGCTCGCTCGTTTTTATTTTCATGTACTTTGTAAAATACAGCAAACTAATGTTAGCCAGAATGTTGCTAGCGAATGTTAGTTCGTAGTTACCTCAATACAATATAGTTAGCCTGCATAGTTACTCATGGGGCTAAAGACATTTGTTTGATAGCGTTTAACTTTATTTTGGTATCATATGTCCGCTTAGCAATTTACAGGGGATTTTTCCCATTATGCACGTTATGTTCAAAATCTTTGGGGGTATGCCATGGCTAACTTACATTGATCCGATCCAGTGGCGTGCACAGATAGACACGAGGTGGTGCTCAAGCACCTGCCCCTCTGTCCAAAAAAGTGCCCTTTTGAATTTATTTATTTATTTATTTATTTTTACAGGTTACTGAGGCCAATGTTGACATGATCTTTTAGAAAAGCCGCGGCATTAAAAGCGTGTGTGAAAATAATGTCCCGATGTGTGCCCCCTCCGCACACACACCGGACCTCTGTCTCTCTTGCTCTGTCACGTGAACAAGCGTGCAGTGCATTCAATGTGAGGTTGCAGCAGCATAGCGTCCTGGAAGCCACGGCCTTGTCGTAGCGCAGACAACACATCGGGCAGTCAGTCAGCTCTTCCCCTGCCCCACCAGCCAGGTAACACATGAATCGAGTGAAAATGTATTGTTTGCCCTCTAAGCCCAAGCTGTAATTATTTTGTCATGAAGTAGCCCGTCGCATACAGAAACAACTGCACATAAGTATTATATTTTTTGCTAGACCATTTTCAGATTTAGAAAAACAAAAATTTCTTTTTCTATTTTGTTCAACTAGAGATTCCTGGCAAAGTCAAAAAGCCTTGATGTAATAAATTAACATTAAGTGGTTGTTTTACACCTTTAAAAACTAAAACGGGTCAGTGGCGACCCGAACACAAGAGGAGGGTTAAATCTCAGACTTTTATAATAAGGTGTTCCACATGCGCAAAAAAGTGCCCTTTTTCCCCCCAGAGCACTTGCCCCCCAAAATGTCTGTGCACGTCACTGATCTGATCCGAACGGAAAGAAATTTCTCGGTTCGAAGCTTATTAGCAGGAACTGCTACTGATATCGGCAGAGCTTTCTAATATTTCAGCGACTCACTTGTGAACTTTGTATTGACGGTTAATTTGTGTCAATATCCAGAAACGTGTTCTGTCATTAAAGCATGTTGGTTGTGAAAATTAAGTTTTTGCTTTTACTATAGTGGCTAGCAACATTGCAATATGTATGTGGTGTGAGTTGAATGTACATGTAGCCAACATGGCATGATTATGCTGTTACTCATTTAATTTTTTTAATTAGGCACATGAGACCAGCCAGAGCTGCCATAACGGATTTTTTTTGTTATTTATGACAGGTATGTTGCCTTGCTGTTTATTCTACTATAATACTATTTGGTTTTCGTGCATTTTTTCCATTTCATGTTACAGTACCATTTCATGTCACCAATCATTCCTGAAGTGTTAAGCTGGTGGTAATTCATGTACTGAATGTCGCACAAGATGTGACAGTTTTCTACTGAAATGTAATATACTGTAAGAATGCATTATTATATGAATGCAGTTTGTATAGTAGTGAGTCTGCCTGAAGCTCTCTGGAGAGAAGCACATGAGACCAGCCAGAGCTGCCATAACGGATTTTTTTTGTTATTCATGACAGAATAAACCGCAGTCAATCAGCCGTTGTTGTCTGAGTCATCAATGAATATTTCACAAAGACACAACGCAGAGTGGGGCGGCACGGTGGTGTAGTGGTTAGCGCTGTCGCCTCACAGCAAGAAGGTCCGGGTTCGAGCCCCGTGGCCGGTGAGGGCCTTTCTGTGCGGAGTTTGCATGTTCTCCCCGTGTCTGCGTGGGTTTCCTCTGGGTGCTCCGGTTTCCCCCACAGTCCAAAGACATGCAGGTTAGGTTAACTGGTGACTCTAAATTGACCGTAGATGTGAGTGTGAATGGTTGTCTGTGTCAGCCCTGTGATGACCTGGCGACTTGTCCAGGGTGTACCCCGCCTTTCGCCCGTAGTCAGCTGGGATAGGGTCCAGCTTGCCTGCGACCCTGTAGAACAGGATAAAGCGGCTAGAGATAATGAGATGAGATGAGATGAGACAACGCAGAGTCAGACCGGTTACACACACACAGACATCAACAGATAAGCAAATTAACACAACATATAGACAGATAGTGGGCATACAATTCCCAGAATATTCACAGTGATCCAGAATTGTAGTTCCAGAAATGTAGTCAAGTTTGAGGTATGTTACTGGGGTACAAGGGTACAATAATAATTTGTCGCTGTTTTATAGGCTATGTTGTTCATGACGCTATGTATGTAATGATGTTTTGCATTCGATAAAATAAATGCATTTTTAAATGTTTGAATTAATGAGTTATTTTAGCAGGGAAATAAAAACAGAGCTAAGACTACAGGCTTGCAACTTTGTACTGAGCCTAAAGAAATCTGCAATTCATTATACAGACGCTAGGGGGCGCACGAGACAATACAAATGCCAAGTGCCTGATATGTACAATTAGACAAATATTTCAGAACTTTTGGTGTGGACTGAATTCACTAAACTGGTATGAAGTTCCACATTTGATAAACAATGCATTCGTTCAATAAAATTAATACATCTGGTAAATATATTGATCACTTTATTTATATATGAAACAGTCATTGTTACCAAGAGCTTTACAAGCCTTAATGAGTGTTGTTTTTTTTAATGTTATCTATTTAAGTGACAATTAAAGCTTGCAGTAGATGAGAGTGTGGGAGGTATTTGTGTCACAAATTTGAGACTGAAGCAAAGAAACTTCTCCCCAAAAAAATTTATGATATTTGAAGTAGAACTTTATCATACCGTATGTTGCACAAGAGGACAAGACATCCAGGTCATGTATAAAAGGTTAAACCAATGCAAAATATACAGTACATCTACAGATTAAAGTACTACATTACAGTAGTGTATGTGTAGTCCCTTCTCTTTTTAGATATTGTGCAGATATATTTACATTAGACAAATAAGTTTAAATTGAGATCAGCTGCAAATAAAATTCAAAATGCAAATCTTTACACTTAGTTAATTGTGTGCTCCTTTCAAATCTGCAGATTTATGATTTAGTTACAAACTCCTGTATCTTCAGGGGTTTGTTTAATCAGACGGCTCAGATGCCTTCTTATTCAGCCTTGGTCTGGTTGTTTGGAGGTAGTGGTTTTCCTAGGTGGTGTGCTGTGGTCAGGCCATATGGTTTAGAGGCACGCTCCTTCTTCACCTCTGGGCGGAGTCTGAACCCTGCCTGGAAGCTGAGGTCAAAGAGCTCAGTGTGAGCGAAGGATAGAGGCTTCTCACCCAGCAGTCCTTGCAGCCTGGTCTTCCAGGCCTCCAACAATGCTGCTCTCGCTTCGGGAGGAGCATGTGCAGGACTCCAGAAGATCTGAGGGGGCAGAACCTGAAAACCACAGAAGCGCAGAACTCCGTTCTGCACAAGACATGTTCCTTGTTTAGTATTTCTGCTACAAGAAAGTCTGAATTTAAGCTTGGTCTAGTGTCAACACAAAATATTTCACCTGTAAGGGCCACAGTGAAACGTTGATGTCTCCATTGAGGCCATCTGGCAGGTACATGGACTCCATTCCTCCAGTTGTGAACGACAACATGGCCTTTTTATTCTATAATATAAATTAAACATGATTAAAAATGAGCTGAATACGCAAAACAAGATAATTAACGTCAATGCTACTATAGTTATTTATCTGTAGGTGTAATGTATAAATTATATTATTGCCATCAGAAAAAAAAGAAAATGAAAAAAGGGGGGGAAAATCAAACAAACGAAAATGAAAAAGTAACATGAAAGAAATAAAAAAATAAACCCACAATTTTATATATATATATATATATATATATATATATATATATATATATATATATATGAGAGAGAGAGAGAGAGAGAGAGAGAGAGAGAGAGAGAGAGAAAATTCAGAACTTCTATAACTTAAGTCAAACACTAAAATTCAGTACGTATATTTTGCTCTTGTAAAATTTTCAAATAAATTTTATATAATTTGTGGTATACTGTCGCAGTCTGATTTCTCTCTCAGGTTTTCTCTGGCCAGTTGTTTGAATGAAGTTGTTGTGTTCACATCTGCCTGCTTGGTTTGTATTGCACAAAAACAAGCACTGTCCAGTAAATGCCAGTAATTTACCTGTAAATTCTACAAACCTTTTTCAAAAGTACAGAATTAATATTCCAACATACCTAAATATAACATCCTGTTATTGTGACATATCCGTTTTTATTCTACCCACATTCACTGGATATGGGCAATCATGCACTCTGATTGGCTACTTTACTACGAGGCTATCTGCTCATATACCATGAGTCAAGAAAAACAAAATGGCGGAGCGTGTTGCTGAATCAACCGAGGACAAAATAAAAACTCTACTCGAAAACAACCCCCCCCCCCCAAAAAAAATGGAATGAAAGTATTTGATGGTCATCTTTATTTTTCAAGAATTATCACATTTTTCACAAATTGCTACTGCCATTTCGCCAGTTTGTTTACATTCTAAGTAGAAATGATTTTGTTGGACATTTTGTATAAAGTTTTTATTTACTGAATTTGCAAAAAATAAAAATAAAATAAATAATAATGTTCGGTTTCTCAAAATCCAGTGAATGTGGATAGAATAAAACAGTTATTCCACTCAATCTTGTCATACATGCCTTATAACCAACTCGGTGCTATGCGCCTCATCGGCCATCAGGTCACGTATGACTCGATTTCATGGATTAACTGTAAATTTTATATAACACACACCTACTCATTCATACATTTTTTCTTTATTTTGACTATTTCATACATTGCAGAACAAACCTAAAGACATCAAATCTATGAAATAACATCAAGGAATTATGTGGTAAACAAAAAAAAGTGTTAAAAAAACAAAATGTTTGATATTTTAGATTCTTCAGCATAGCCACCATTTCCCTTGATGACTCTTTGCACACTACTGGCATTATCTTAACTAGCTTCATGAGGTAGTCACCCGGAATGCTTTACAATTAACAGGTGTGCCTCGTCAACAGTTAATTAGTGCAATTTCTTGCCTTCTTAATGCATTTGAGACCAAGGAAGGAAGACCAAGACTCACCTCAGCTGCAAAGGACAAGTTCATTAGAGACACCAGACTCAGAAATTGCCAATTAACATCACCTCAGATGAGGGCCAACATGAATCCTTCACAGAGTTGAAGTAGCAGACACATCAACATCAACTGTTTGGAGTGAATCAGGCCTTCAGGGTCGAACTGTTGCAACGAAATAACAACTGAGCAAGGCCAATAAGAGAATAGCTTGGGCTAAGAAACACAAGGAATAGACTTTATCTTGAAAGGCGCTATATAAATTTAACTAATTATTATTATTATTATTATTATTATTATTTTAGACCTGTATTTGAGATTTGTGGTTCCAACCATAGTGTCATTGTGAGATGCAGAAAAGGGGAACGGATGGTATTTGTATGTGTGATTCCCACCATGAAGTGTGAAGGACGAGGTGTGATGCTGTTAGTGATTTATTTAGCCCTCTGGGGTTGAGAGCTTCGCCGGCAAAGCTTGGCTAACCACTACACCACTGGGGCGGCACAGTGGTGTAGTGGTTAGCATGGTCGCCACACAGCAAGAAGGTCCCGGGTTTGAACCCAGTGGCCAGCGAGGGCCTTTCTGTGTGGAGTTTGCATGTTCTCCCTGTGTCTGCGTGGGTTTCCTCCAGGTGCTCTGGTTTCCCCCACAATCTAAAGACATGCAGTTAGGTTGATGTGGGGTGGCCTTGGGCTGAGGTGTCCTTGAGCAAGGTACCTAACCCCTGACTGCTCCCTGGGCACTCTAGGGTGGCTACCCACTGCTCTGTGTGCGCGTGCGTGTGTTCACTGCTTCAGATGGGTTAAATGCAGAGGATGAATTTCACTGTGCTTGAAGTATGCATGTGACAAATAAAGGTTTCTTCTTTCTTTTCTTCTTTAAAATTACCTAAATTAGATGAAACATAAAACTTGTCACCTTACTCAGTCACACCGGAGTCAGAGCGCTGAGCGCCCACTTACGCGTTCATAAAAGACTATTCACATGGTAATGGCATGATAATCACTTTCACTCTTTCAGTTTTGATTGGTTTCTCTTTCACAGTGGGAACGCCCACCGTAAATGGGATAAAATCTGTCAGACATCTCATCTCCTCTAGCCGCTTTATCCTGTTCTACAGGATCGCAGGCAAGCTGGAGCCTATCCCAGCTGACTACGAAGTTTGAAAATGTAAATTTAACAGCTTCATGAAAGTGCGCTGATGGTTACCATAGAAACCCCGTGTCTCCTGCACTGCGTTCCTCCCCCGAATTGCGCGTGCACTCATTCGCTTTTGTGTTCTTGGTCTCAGAACCACGCGCACCAAACAGAGACAGAATCAATGTTTAACATCATCAACAATGCACTTTTTACGGAGACATTTTAATGTTATTCTTTATTTTTTATCCAGTTGAATATTTAGCATACAAATGTATTTCCAGCTCTTAAAAATGACCGAGGTCCGGACCGCGGGGACCTCAGAGCTGGCTGTGGCCATGGAGATGAACAAGACACTAATAGGAAGATGAGACAGTTCAATGGCAAATGGAAGTTTGGGTGAGATTGGCTAATTCATAGCAAAACCGAAAATACCATGTACTGCGAAGACTGTAGAAAGTCTGGCAAAGACAGGCACCAGTAATTTTAAACTCGAAACTATAAAGGACCACGAAAAGTCAAATGCACACATCGGTACTATAACATCAAAACAGGTGAAGACGGCTGGTCACTACAGAACAGCATTGCTTTCAGTCCCTGGCTGTCATGAAGTTGGCTGAGCTGGAGCGGATGGAGCTGCTGTTTAGAAACATTCATGCGATTGGAAAGAAGTTGATCCCGCCCCAGCTATCAACTTACGGCCTGCTGGAAGCCTCAGGCCACGAAGACCATTTTTCATGGACCATTCAGACTCATCTGATAATGAATGTAATGAGGACATTTAATGTCTCTCTCTACACATGTTCACACACACACACACACACACACACACACACACACACACACACACACACTATTAATAGATAATACATAATAATACTTGATAATACACATAATACTTGCATATCAAAACATCAAATGTTTTGAATTGGACTTTTAATATTAGAATCAGTTCAGTTGTCTCATCTCTCATCTTATTATCTCTAGCTGCTTTATCCTTCTACAGGGTCGCAGGCAAGCTGGAGCCTATCCCAGCTGACTATGGGTGAAAGGCGGGGTACACCCTGGACAAGTCGCCAGGTCATCACAGGGCTGACATATAGACACAGACAACCATTCACACTCACATTCACACCTATGGTCAATTTAGAGTCACCAGTTAACCTAACCTGCATGTCTTTGGACTGTGGGGGAAACCGGAGCACCTGGAGGAAACCCACGCGGACACGGGGAGAACATGCAAACTCTGCACAGAAAGGCCCTCACCGGCCCCGGGGCTCGAACCCAGGACCTTCTTGCTGTGAGGCAACAGCGCTAACCACTACACCACCGTGCCGCCCAGTTCAGTTGTACTGAATGTTATTTTTCATATTATATGATATTTCATATTGTAAGGGGCTTGAATTTGAGTTCAATAAACAGAATACTCTGTTTATATTTTTGTCTGAATTGGTTGCATGTTTTCATATAGGGACCTACCTTAACAGCACTGAATACTTGAGTGCTACTGTAGAGATACATTATACACTGCCATTCATAATTAAATCTAGGTCTTCCGAACTTTAACGCATCATGGTGAATAAAAAACTTCGATTTCCTGGTAACAAAATTGTGGCGAGTGAAAAGGCTGAATGGCTAGTGACTCGGGAAAACCACTAGCCACAGTGGCTGGTGAGCAAAAAAGTTAATGTAAAGCCCTGGTTGGAATGTGTGAGAAGACATGACCTTACCCATTGTGATGAACCGTTTTGATAATTTGATTTGATGGGATTAAGAGATGGCAGCAGGAGGGGTTTCCACTCCTCTCATTGAATGGAATGGAATTTTTTTTTACTCCTCATTGAATACCCCTCCAACTACTAACCCTTTATCCCAAAACAATAGGACAATTTTTTTGATGGCCAGTTAATTGTTCAAATCATTGGAGCAGATTTAAGTTTTTGTGCTTGATGCATTCCTAAGATTGAACAGAATTACCTCAAGTGACCAAAACGGTTCGTCACAATTGTCTGGCCATGTTTTTTCACACATTCAACACAGTTTTAAAGCTGCTTTTTACAACATCTTCATTTATCTGTTTTTTTAAATCACAATCATGATATACATACTACAGAGATATTATTGTAGCTGAACTTGTGCTGAATACAAAAAAAGTCATATGACTTTGAAAATACTGCTTAGATTTGTTGAAATTGACAACAAAATCATTAGAGTGACAGAAAATACTCTCAGACCCCAGAGGGTTAAAATTTAAGGCACACAACCAGCATCACTACCACAGTATTCTGCAGCAAATAATGCATCCCAGTTGTTTCACACTTACTGGGACCATCATTTGTTTTTCAACAGGACAGTGAACCCAAAACACACCTACAGGCTGTGTAAGGGCTTTTTAACCAACAAAGACAGTGAAGAAGTCCTGCATCAGATGACCTTCCCTCCACAATCACCCGACTTAAACCTAGTTGAGATGGTTTAGGATGAATTGGATCATGGAGGGAAAAAAAAGCAGCTATCAAGTGTTCAACATACACGGGAACTCCTTCAAGGCTGTTGAAAAAGCATTCCAGGTGACAAACTCATGAAACTGGTTAAGATCATGCCAATAGTGTGCAAAGTATCATCAAGGTAAACAGTGGCTACTTTGAAGAATCTAAAATATGAAACATTTTGCTTTGTTTACACTTTTTTTTTGCTTACTACTGTACATAATTCAATGTGTTATTTCATAGTATTGATGTCTTCCGCATCATTCTACAATGTAGAAAATAATCAAAGTAAAGGAACCAGTGAATTAGGTGTGTCCAAACTTTTGACTGGTGAGAAAAAGAAATGACGACCCCCCCCCCAAAAAAAAAGAAATGAAAAGAAATAATTAAGACAACTTTTGTGATACATTTAACAATAAAAACTAGTGATCTCAGTAAGTACTTGATGCACTCTTGGGATTTTATAAAAACTTGAACTGACTCTTAATCACTTACTTAAACACTGCTTATTTTACTCTGATGTCAGTGAAGTCGAAACGTCAATTTAGGACATCACTAGTTTTTATTATTAAATGAAAAGAAATAAATACAAAAATTAAAAATTACATCACAAAGCTGGTGTGCATTGATGGTAAAAAAATAAAACAAAACACAAAAAAAGCAATGGATCAGTTGCTTTAATCATTAATGATATCATAAAAGCTGAAATGTTTTTCTCAGCCCAAAGATGTTATCCTGTGTTTATTAATTTCTCTGAGGATCAGACACAAGAAACAGCACTGTCCGTCCCTAAAACTTACAAACTACTACTAATAATAATAATTTAAAAAACCTTTAAAAAAATCTAAATTCAGACAACACGAGAAAATGTAAATTTTACAGGAACTTGTTTGTGTGTGTGTGTGTGTGTGTGTATTTCCGACCTTGAACATGCCGTTGTCGTAGATGTTCTGTAGCGAGTAGGCAAACCCCTGAGTCAGTACTCGGTCCATCCAGCCTTTCATTATAGCAGGGACATTGAACCAGTAAAGTGGAAACTGCAATAACAATTCCCAAACAATGCTTCATTTTCCCCCTTACATTAGAAATACAGGATAAATAATGCAAGCGAACAGGGAAGACAAAACTAGGAGAGAGGAAAAAAAAAACAAAAAACCAACGAGATGTATGAAGAGACCTGGAAGATGATGAGGTCAGCCTGCTCCACTTTACGGTGCTCTTCTTTGATGTCGTCACTCAGTCTGCCTTCCTTCCATGCGAGCCCAGTCTCCTTATTATAGAGGAAGTGTTCAGGGTTCTCTGGCTTACCTGCAATCGGGAAAACAGAGTGGACACACAGCAGGCTGTGAAGATTTTTCTCCTCTAAGAGCACTTAAATACTGATGCAGAACCACCTGCAACACTTTTCCCTCCATATTGGACAAAAATGAGCTCAATCCATTTAATCAATTACAAATAACGTTAATATAACACAGTATTTCTCAAACATCAGGGAAGTGATGGCTTGGAAAACAGACAGTGATGTGATTGCTGTTGTATTGTGTCTCAGCTATAAGGAACTCATCCAACAAATGAGGTAAATGGAGAACATCAGATTTGGTTTTATCTCCTGACCAATCAGGTCACAAAATGAGGAGCAAGTGAGAAAAATAAACACGGAATCTGAATTTTCTGTAATAACAGCTTGACAATATTAAAGCGAGATGGCCTTTCAATTTCATAAAATTGGTGAAATTTAGTTCCCTCTGAAATTTGGTCATTATGTTTATTTCTGTAATACCTCACAAAATATCAGGCCATTCTGTGGCTGGGAAGTTATTTAATTTGAGGTGATTCCCGAGCAAATAATGTGCATGAAATCGCTTGCTTCGCGCAGTTAAGCAGACAGAGGAAGTCCATGTGTGCATGCGCAGGTTTACCTTTGACCGTGCACTGACAGTTCCATCATTCTGTCGCTAAACAAACAGCTGATCACACCGAGGTGCTCGCTGAGCGCAGATATTTATTAGTTTGGTCCTGCGTTTCCTTTCCTTCGTATATAACATAATGTCTTTTCTTCTCGCTCTCCATTACTGTAGTCGGTCTTTCATGTTTCATTCGCACGCTCGCGTCCTCCATTTTTCTCTCCTGTTTCAAATTTGTATCCCAGAATGCCTTGCGCGAATGGGGAAAGCCCACCATGTGATGGATGACATAGTATCTTGAATTGGGTCATGGTGAAGCAGGAAAAAATAGTGGAGATTTTAGGGCCACGTGGCCCTAAATTCAATAATTGTTCTATTTCAAACAAACAAACCATACACTAATACAATTGGAAGTCTGTGATTCAAATTCAGTAGCTTTCGGTCCACTAAACAAAAATAATTAGGTGTCGGGAAAATTCTTTTTATGACCTACACTTGAAAAATCTGAAAGGCAGTCTACCTTTAAATATAACAACAAACACACAAAAAAAGCACATTTCATTTCTTTTCATTAACCAATAAAATATAATTAACGTTATTAGTGAGTATTTTTATCATTATTAATTATTAAAAAGTAAAATGTAAAAACAATGCAGATAAACAAAAGGATCATTAGTGAGTGAATATAAATAAAAGACGACATGTTGCATTGAAAATAGTTCATTACTAATTTTCCAAGGTCGAATTCTAACCAAAAAAATTTAATTGTCTATTTTTGGGACTTTCATCAGTGCATGTTGTAATGTCCTACAGCTAAAGTTAACCGAATCTTTTTTTCACTTGCATTACTGATATTAACTCGAATCTAGACAGTGAGCTAGATTAGTTAGTTAGCTGATACTAGCTAGCTGGTAATAGTCATTATGGTTACAGTGTGCAGAGCATGAAATCACTCTGGACAGTGTTTTTCTGGAAACAAGCGAACAATCAATGCTTAGTGTGGAGGCACACTTTCCATTCAGTATGTTCAGGGCAAAAAAAATAAATAAATAAAACAAATAAATCACAACACACAATCATTCCTTATGACAATACACACTAATCAACCAGATATATGCCTATAATTTACACTCACCGGCCACTTAATTAGGAACATCCATCCACCTGCTGTTTTATGCAGTTAGCTATGGCAGCAACGGTGTGGCCAAGCATCGGTTTATGAATGGAGGGCAGGACCAGGGAAGGTGAGTGGCAAAGTCAGTACATCTGTTGATTATGTGTGTGGGTGTTTTTTGCAGTGACAATGGAGGATAGAAAAGGACAGAGAGAGTGAAGAGAGGGGATCTTTCTCCCAACCAGAGCACGTGTGTGTGCACATGTGTGTGAGCGAGTCAATGATAATAGTGAAGCTGAAAAGCAAGCAAACAGTAAAAGTAAGGTGTGTCAACATCATTCTCCACCTGCCGCGCTTCAGTATTCCACCCACATCAGGGATTTGCAATGTTATCTAATCAGCCAATCCCTTGACAGTAGCACAATGCATCAAATCATGCAGATACAAATCTTCAGTTAATGTTCACTTCAAACATCTGAATGGGAAAAATTGTGATCTCAAAGTGTGACTTTCACTGTGCCATGGGTGTTGGTTTGAGCCAGACGGACTGGTTTGAGTGTTTCAGAAACTGCTGATCTCCTGGGGTTTTCACACACAAACAGTCTCTAGAGTTTACACAGAATGGTGCGACAAACAAAAAACAGCGAGTGAGTGACAGTTCCGTGGGTGGAAACAAACACCTTGTTGATAAAGGTCAGAGGAAAACGGCCAGATTGGTTCAAGCTGCTAGGAAGGATATAGTAACTCTTTACAACCGTGGTGAGCAGAAAAGCATCTCAGTATGCAACAGCAGAAGACCACACTGGGTTCCACTCCTGCAGCCAAGAACAGGAATCTTAGAATCAAGAACAAGTTCCTATTAAAGTGGCCGGTGAGTGTAGATTGCTTGAACAGTAATTTAGATTTTGCGATGGCCAGACTTCATCATCACACTATCCTCAGAGTAACACTGGCAAAATGTAATGACCATATTGCATTTTTAAGCACGAGTTTGATAATTTATCTGTTTGATCACATTTAAAGACAACATCAGCCCCTGATTTTACAAACACTTCAGAACCTTTATTAAAAGTTGGATGTTTGCTGACCTTTGACATCATCCGCTGTTGCTACAGCTCGGAACTTCATGGCATAGAGATCCGACACGATGACCTTACAGCCCTGATCAGTGAGAGCCTTCACAGCCACATCCTTCACCGCACAGTTAAAAGACTTTGGACTCTGGTGTGCATAAACAATCAGCACCGTCTTATCTGTTAAATCACAAATAACATGGGGGGGGGGGGAGAGGAAGAGAGAGAAGGAAGGAAGTGAGAGAGAGATCGAGAGAGAGAGAGACAGTGTGAGAGAGAAGGAAGGAAGTGTGTGTGTGTGTGTGTGTGTGTGTGTGTGTGTGTGTGTGAGATAGTGAGAGAGAGAAGGAAGGAAGGAAGGAAGGAAGGAAGGAAGGAAGGAAGGAAGGAAGGAAGGAAGGAAGTGTGAGTGAGAAAGAAGGAAGGAAAATAAATTTTAAAAAATCAAAACAGGAATAAGGTTTTCAGAGCACTTTAATTCCTAATCTCTCCACATTTATGTACATTCTTTGCTTTTCCAAGTTCCCAAGGACAGAGGTTATCAAACATTTTGCATCCATTGACCTCCCCATGATCACAGTAAAAATTCATTTGAAGAACATCTACAACATCTTAAATAATAGGCACATTATTTATTGAACTACAGTATGTATACGATCATATTTAGTTCTTGGAGCCATTAGAGCTTCCTGAAAGTTCCACCAAAAGGTTTCAAAACAACTTCAATTTAAGTTAAAAAAAACTCCTGGATCTGCATACACATGCGGACGAAAAAACATCACCTACAAAGGCTGCGAATGAGGAAAACTTCTCATTCAACAAATCATGAACACTGGTCCCTTAAATTGAATTGGGTTTCATCCAAACCTTAACTCAAAAACAAGTACGCAAATAAAAAAGTATCAACCTAATGGACCCAGTAGGTTCTGCCTGTGGAAAGTTCAGGAATAAGTCTCTATGGCTCTGATGATTATTGAATATAAACTTCAATATTATGAATTATTTTCTGTACATACATGATTTATAATCCTAATAAAATCCCATTCAGTTCCACAAGACAGGGTGAACAATTTTCTGTGGCACCACTTATGAGCCATCGGATTAGTCTACCCACGCTATACAAATCTCAATGGGACTCCAAATCATGTCTTGTTTTCTGAGATTGTGGTACCATTCTGCCAAAAAAATCCACAAAAATAATGGTCAAATGGTCTGCATTTCTCCAGTCTGATTGGTCAGAAAATTTTTAATTTCTTTAAACAGAAGCTCTGAAAACAGCTCGGATTCCAAGGCAAATCAGAGGTATATATTAATGCACTTGGTCTTATAGGTTATCATTTCTACAGCAACAATTGACAGAGGGACTTGTATGGTGGATGATGTATACACAAATGATTAAACGTGTAATTGGTGAGGTGAAGTTTCCTGTAAGGAGACCTTTATAGATGCCAACTTTGATGGAGAAGGTTATGCTTTTGCCTCTTTGTTTGCTGTTCCCATTGTAACTCAAAAGGTAATGAACAGATTTTGATAAACTTTGGAGGAAAGGTGGGCCATGGGCCAGGGAATAATTGAGTAGATTTTGATACAAATCCGGATATGTATGTGGATCCAGGATCTGGATATGTATGCAGATCCAGGATTTTTTAAAAACTCTTCTCAATGTAACACCTTCACTATGGACTGGTCTCCCTCCTTGCCTCTGGAAAGAGGTTCCGCAGCATTCGGTGCAGGACCATCAGGTTCTGTAACAGCTTTTTCCCCCCAGATCACCAGACTGCTGAACCCGAAATCCAAACTCTAAATTAAACTGAACTCTAAACTTCTATTTACACTTGAACAATTCCTAATTTCACAGGTCACTTTATACTACTGCACTTTATAATATTTTCGCTGCTGCATATTTGAATATACTTTTATATTTAATTCCGTGTTGAACCAAATTGCAATGAAATTTCGTTCTGTGTACACTTGTTGCATACTGAATGACAATAAAGGTTGTCTATGTATGGTGGATGATGTATACACAAATGATTAAATGTGTAATTGGTGAGGTGAAGTTTCCTGTAAGAAGACCTTTATAGATGCCAACTTTGATGGAGAAGGTTATGCTTTCGCCTCTTTGTTTGCTGTTCCCATTGTAACTCAAAAAGTAATGAACAGATTTTGATAAACTTTGGAGGAAAGATGGGCCAAGAAACAATTGACTAGATTCTGATGCAAATCTGGACATGTATGTAAAAACATAGTAAACATCTGGATATACTAATATGTGGCTTGGTGGAGGTATTGGTGAATCCCTTCTAGTTTAGCATTTACAACATGGCTCATTTGAATACCCAATCCTAATTGGTCAGTTACAGCATTCATCGGTCTGTTATTTCGATATAACAGGCCTTTGTTAAGTATAACAGACCTTTGCTATGGATCATGTCATTAACAGAAGCAATAAAATCATTTTTAAACCCATGAAATCATTTTGAAATGAATATTTTGTGTCATTGATTAATTTACTAAATAGCTGTATAGTAAGAGGGATAATGTACAGCAAGCTGGTCATTATCGCAAAATAAACCCCTTCAGAGTGATTCGAGGGTGATGATTTTATTACCCTGCTGGGGTTTATTTTGTGATAATGTCCATTATCCCTTACTTATAGATGGAGTCAGCTGTAAGATGAAGTGTTCAGGACAGAGACGTTTGCACTTTATCAGTAACATCTGTGGTGATTTTATATGCACAGATGTAGTCACGAAAACACACACACCTTAAGTAATCACAAATGTATTCTGATTCATATAACCACTTCTATTAACACACACATTAAGTAGTCACAAATATTGATTCATATAACCACACCTACACTAACTTGCTTTTATGCTGATTACATATTGTAGTGGTTAGCACTGTCACCTCACAGCAAGAAGGTGCTGGGTTTGAGCCCAGCGGCCAGCGAGGGCCTTTATGTGTGGAGTTTGCATGTTCTCCCCATGTCTGCGTGGGTTTCTTCTGGGTGCTCCGGTTTCCCCCACAGTCCAAAGACATGTAGTTAGGTTAACGTGAGACAGCCTTGGGCTGAGGTGCCCTTGAGCAAGGCACCTAACTTCCAACTGCTCCCCAGGCGTTGGCTGCTCACTGCTCTCTGTGTGTGTGTGTGTGTGTGTGTGTGTGTGCTCATTGCTCACTTGTGTGCGCACGTGTTTTCACTAGTTCAGATGGGTTAAATGCAGAGGATGAATTTGACTGTGCTTGAGTGGGCATGTGACAAATAAAGGCTTGTTCTTCTATTAATTCAAAGTTGAGTATGTTCATTTTCAGTAAAGAATAAATGAAGTTCATCTCATCTCATTATCTGTAACCGCTTTATCCTGTTCTACAGGGTCGCAGGCAAGCTGGAGCCTATCCCAGCTGACTACGGGCGAAAGGCGGGGTACACCCTGGACAAGTCGCCAGGTCATCACAGGGCTGACACATAGACACAGACAACCATTCACACTCACATTCACTTTAGAGTCACCAGTTAACCTAACCTGCATGTCTTTGGACTGTGGGGGAAACCGGAGCACTCGGAGGAAACCCACGCGGACACGGGGAGAACATGCAAACTCCACACAGAAAGGCCCTCACCGGCCGCGGGGCTCGAACCCGGACCTTCTTGCTGTGAGGTGACAGTGCTAACCACTACACCACCGTGCCGCCAATAAATTAAGTTAATTCTATTAAAAGTAATAATAAATTGGTTTATGAATGATCATAATTACAGTAAAATACAGCAAAGACATTGTTTATACTGAAGGTTGTTTTCTGCTAAGTGTATTATTCGGACTCCAACACCTGGAGTATTATCATATGTGGGAATGAGATAGCCAAGACCATGCTTGAATTATCCAATCACTCATTCTGGAGTGTGTGCATATCAACGTAGTACTTTTATCAGGCCATTCTAAATTGGGTAGTGTTAGAAGCTGAAGAGTGCTTTTTTTTTTAATTACATGGAGTAGCAGATTGATCAAGGCCACAAGTGGTTTGCTTACTCGCACCTGCAGCCTGTATTAGCCTTAAACTTGATTTGAACCCAGTCATTTTGAATCATGTATTGAATGCTCTGAATGCTGTGTTGTTTATACCATATCCCTTCTTATTGTATGTTTTGACTCTCTGAATTGACCATTCATACTGGAAAATTCATACTGGAAATTACTGGAGAAGCGCAAGATGTATTGCCCAATAGAAAGTGTTGAAGTGGTATGACGTGACATGATAACCAATGAAATTATTTGTATACACTGTTTTTGCTTTGAGACAGTGTAAAATGAGCACTTTGTAATTTGAGTCGGTTCTCTCTGCAGACCGAACACGGCTTTTATTGGTTGAATAAAAGTCCAAACCTTTCTGCAACTCCTTGGACTTTGAATCATTTTTTTTTGCTTGGAGAGTTAGTGTGTTTCCACGACACATCATAGACTGTCTTTTTTTTTTTGTCTTAAGTTCAAGACAGAAAAAACAAAAAGGTTGAGAAAATAACTGTTTATAGCTGCTGTATAGCGAGTATTAACAATTAAGAACCAATTTACGGATATTCCACAGCATTAAACATAACCATAATGAAAAAAAACCCATATGACATAAGGTTCTTTAACTGCAAAAAAATTAAATGTTAGTAAATTGCTATGGTGTTAGAGGAATAAAACACTTCTTGGCATGCTGTAATAGGAAAATATTGCATTGGGTCACATCACACCAGTCCATCAATATTTATTCTCCTATAATAGCATGCCAAGTGAGGGTTTTATTCATAACAAACTGAATGACTGAAAAAAATGTGCTTAAAGGTTACCATTGGTTTCCATATCCTGTACATACAATTTCTACATCTGTAAAGTATGCATGATAGCACGGGCGCAGATGGAGGGTGGGACGGGTGGGATTCGTCCCACCCAGATTTAAATTCACCTCGTTCGGTCCCCCCCACTTATAGGGAGGAAAAAACGTCTATGCTGTCTTTCTTTGCATAAGGCAAACCTCACGGAAAAATCAAAAGACTAATTACCATTCGGTTTATTGAGGTGCACAGCAGTATATACAGTTGCAACTGCGCAGACTGCACAGGTTGCGAGCTCGAGCTTGGTTGCTATGGTTACCCACAAGTTTGACAGGCATATCGGGGACAGCGCCTCCTAGTTCAGGACCCCAACACGGCATGATGAAGGGTGCCAAAAGGCAGAAAACGATTGCATCGTTAAAAAAAAAAAACGACTGTAAGTAAACTGTGCCTTACTTTATCATATCACCTTGCAATTTTTTGATAGTCTGTTCAAAGTAATGTCGTAGTGAAAGTAAAATCGTACAGAGTAGAGATGCCTTTCTGGTAGCCTCCTCCTTTCGGTGGTAGCCTGTAGATACAGTGCTCAGAAGGCAGTTTTAATGTTTAATCTGGCGTTCCCTGCCATAATTTCAGCGAGCATATTGTTTCATAAGGAAACTTTGCGAAGAGTTGTTGACTGACTGCCGCTCACGCAACACACAGGCATAGTTAGAAAGTCAGGATGCACTGGTTTACACTTTACACACACACACGCGTAGCCCAGCCTCTCGCTATGGTTAACAGTTGGAACTTAGCGGTTTTAAAACTAGTTTTGCAGTTTTGCAATTTCTGTGCGTGATGATAATGTGTAAACTTTGGATTTCCATAGGCTATGTTAAAATGTTATCATTGTCCTGGCCTGCAGGTAGCTCCTGGTGATGGCAGTGAGGGAGGTGAAATAACATGTACACACACTACCGTTCAAAAGTTTGGGGTCACCCAGACAATTTTGTGTTTTCCATGAAAAGTCACACTTTTATTTACCACCATAAGTTGTAAAATGAATAGAAAATATAGTCAAGACATTTTTCTGGCCATTTTGAGCATTTAATCGACCCCACAAATGTGATGCTCCAGAAACTCAATCTGCTCAAAGGAAGGTCAGTTTTATAGCTTCTCTAAAGAGCTAAACTGTTTTCAGCTGTGCTAACATGATTGTACAAGGGTTTTCTAATCATCCATTAGCCTTCTGAGGCAATGAGCAAACACATTGTACCATTAGAACACTGGAGTGAGAGTTGCTGGAAATGGGCCTCTATACACCTATGGAGATATTGCACCAAAAACCAGACATTTGCAGCTAGAATAGTCATTTACCACATTAGCAATGTATAGAGTGGATTTCTGATTAGTTTAAAGTGATCTTCATTGAAAAGAACAGTGCTTTTCTTTCAAAAATAAGGACATTTCAAAGTGACCCCAAACTTTTCAACGGTTGTGTGTGTATATATATATATATATACACACACACACACACACACACACACACACACACAATAAATATATATACACACAAAATGGAATCATTTGCTGACAGCTCAGTCCCCCCCAGTTCAAAAATCCTATCTGCGCCCCTGCATGATAGCCTACAGGAAAACATTTTCATGACCTACAACATAAAATGGTTGCTCTCAGAATGCCAGCAAAATAAAGCACTGCCCCATTTCAAAACCTGCACTCTCAGAAAATAAAGTACATTATTGTACCTTTAGGGGTACAACAGCTTGTCACTGGGGCAGTATCCTCTAAGGCAGGGGTTCTCAAGCTTTTCTGCTTCGAGGCCCACCTATTCATACTTGCATCGAGTCGGGGCCCATTAAATCAAATCAAAGTCCTTCCTACGCCCAGTACCTGGTATTCCTAGGCAGTCTCCCACTCAAGTACTAACCAGGCTCAACTCTGATATGGTGCATAGGGCGGCGCCAGGGCTCGAAATTAACTTTTTTCCTTTGTGTCCCCCAGTGGTCCCGAATTCTGTGTTGTATTGTCCCGAATGGAAGCAATAGTGTCCCCATTTTTTTCCTCTCTGAAATAACCAGTGGTTAATATTATCATATGAAGTTACTATTATATTTGTAACTATGCGATTTTATGTGTCAGCCCTGTGATGACCTGGCGACTTGTCCAGGGTGTACCCCGCCTTTCGCCCGTAGTCAGCTGGGATAGGCTCCAGCTTGCCTGCGACCCTGTAGAAGGATAAAGCGGCTAGAGATAATGAGATGAGATCTAGCTCATTCAGAAAATGTTTCAACTCCCTACATCTGCAGTACACTTTAGTTGAAAATAAGACTCCTTTTATGTTCATTTCATCTACTTATACCTTGAACATCTGTTGGCACTTATAAGGCCAACTTATAATTTTCACCATTACCGTTATCCATTTTTATGAACTTTCCGTTATCCATTACCGGTATCCATTTTTATGAACTTTCCGTTATCCATTACCGTTATCCATTTTTATGAACTTTCCGTTATCCATTACCGGTATCCATTTTTATGAACTTTCCGTTATCCATTTTTATGAACTTTCCGTTATCCATTACCGTTATCCATTTTTATGAACTTTCCGTTATCCATTTTATGAACTTTCGCTGCCGGGTGCAAATGTTAGCACCATCAGCATAGTGCCAGCAGGTCCGAGCCTAGTTGTGCTGCTGACTGACTAAACTTTCTGAACTAGAAAGACACCAAGAAAACTCACTTATTCTGTTGAACGGTATCTTCCGTCAATATCATCCACATCATTCCTGTTGTATTTATAACGTGTCTAACAGTGTTCATTCAGTTCATTCAGTTGCTAGCGTTGCCTGCAGACCAGGCGATGACACTTTGGATCCTGAAGGTCCCGGAGACGTTATGTCTGGGCCTTCAGTTTCTTCCCCGCGGTCGGTCCGCTTCAACCACTTCAGCATTTTTGTTCTGGCAAGAGTCGGCGCAGCGTGTGCGGCAGCAATTCCATTCCAAGTCCATATAACGCGGACTCCGGCCGAAGATTCTAGAACAGAATGCGCTGCTCTGTAGCCTCCGGATGCAGGTGCATCGAAAGTGTAGCTACTATGTATTTTTCGCTGTTAACGTTTTAAAATTAAAATTGACAAATTAGGTGAATGTCTACGTATGTGTTACGGCTTTGTAAATAATATTAATGTCGAACTTTTTTTTCTAGATCTATTTTTTTTCCATTGTCCCGGGATTGTCCCAGATATGATAATTTTGTGTCCCGATGACATTTTTTATAGTCCCCGGGACATCGGGACACCGTTAGTTTCGAGCGCTGGGCGGCACCGATCTCCGTTTCCGTAGCCCTCGGCCTCTCGCCTATTACATAGCTAGGGTTACAGTGGGGGGCTAGTCCTCTGGTAACCACGAGAATTTGACTCTCCACTCACATCTGTATTGCAGCGTGCCTTGCCAGATGGCAGTAGGTACCATTTTTTAAAGATGGTCTTTGGTATGACCCGACCGTGAGTAGAACTCGCGATCTCCCGATTGAGAGGCGGACACGCTAACCACTAGGCCACTCCCCGGTGGGGCCCATTAAAAATGATCCCCATTTATTTTGGCTTATCTATTCTATTAGAATCTAATAACCTATTGTAAAGTGTATTAATGAGATGCAACATCACTGCCTGTTACAGACAGGAGCCCAGAAATTAAATAAATGCAATAAAAACAAACTGTTTAATTGTAGGTATTGTATTTAAAACTGTATGGATGTGCCAGAAGCCAAACCCGGCATGCAGGGCATTCTCACTCAAAAGGGATTAATGATCCAAAAGTGGAGTCTGGTCCATTAACACAAGAACTTATTGCCATGTTTGTGTACAGCAACCAAGCAAGTTATTAAAACCAAGAAGTACACTCAAAAGAAGTGGATATAGAAACCACTCAATGGGATTAGATCAGGGGTGTCCAAACTGATCCATAAAGGGCCATGTGGCTGCAAGTTTTCATTCCAGCCATGCAGCAGCACACCTGACTTGGCTCATTCAATCAACTGAACTGTCTTCACACAGTCAAATACTTGCAGCCACACCCACCCTTGATTAAAGCGTGGGTGTGTCAGTTGATTGAATAAGCCAAATCAGGTGTGCTGCTGCATGGCTGGAATGAAAACCTGCAGCCACACAGCCCTTTATGGATCAGTTTGGACACCCCTGGATTAGATCCTTACATGCTAACAAAAAAATATTTTTTTAAAAGATTGTGTATATTTTTAATCTTTTGTATGTGTAATTATTTGTATCTGTACATGCATGATCCCACCAACTCTGCTGATCAACTTCTCTCATCTCATTATCTCTAGCCGCTTTATCCTGTTCTACAGGGTCGCAGGCAAGCTGGAGCCTATCCCAGCTGACTACGGGCGAAAGGCGGGGTACACCCTGGACAAGTCGCCAGGTCATCACAGGGCTGACACATAGACACAGACAACCATTCACACCTACGGTCAATTTAGAGTCACCAGTTAACCTAACCTGCATGTCTTTGGACTGTGGGGGAAACCGGAGCACCCGGAGGAAACCCACACGGGGAGAACATGCAAACTCCACACAGAAAGGCCCTCGCTGGCCACGGGGCTCGAACCCAAACCTTCTTGCTGTGAGGCGACAACACTAACCACTACACCACCGTGCCGCCCCACTGATCAACTTATGTTTAAATAAAGTTATTCATTCATTCATTCATTCATTATGAGCTGGAAAATTATCCATCCGTTGAGTTCCCCAACATCTCAAACTACCTGGTACTGCAGATATCATTCTATACGGACACACAGATGAAAACCTGGAAGAGCATGGAGGCATACAACTTTTTATATATGGCTGGGTTAAAGAGCTGGGGATCAGGACACAAGATAAATCTTGTCGCTTTTGCCCAGATAAATAGGAGTTTCTGGGCTTTGTCCACGTCTTTGCAATGGTTGGTAGGACACAATGCCGGGGTGGCCCTATATTTAGCCGGGACCATCCCCGGCCCAAACCATCAATGGTGGCCTGCTTGGAGCATGGGGAAAATAATTTTCACTAATTTTGGTCACTGATCTTATTCTTGCATTAATCATCAATTCAACTGCACTCTGCATTTTCACATGGCAGCCCAGACGCCGACAACATCGCAGCAGATTAAATAGGCGCTACCAAATAAGGAAATTCTCCCCTCCCCTCTATTGCAGTTGGTTTGGTCCAAGACTCCTCCTCTGTATTGCGGGGAACTTAAACAACATTGGCGCGAAACAGCGCGCGTCAGTGATGGAGGGCAGAAAGAGGCCAGGTGGAACCGAAAGGGCGAAGCTTAAAAAAAGGAAGGAGGTGGCAGCAAAATGTGCCAAATTGACAGATATGTTCTCAAGACCAGCTGGTAGGTTACGAAAGATATGGAGTATGATAACCCTGTTTGTCGATTTTATCAGTCTATGCTAGGCCTATAATGTGTCGATAGTTTGCGATGTCAATTCAGCTTTTTGATGTCATGTGAAATCTTGCAATTTACACGGTATAAATGTGGTGTATGTCTTAATTCTAAGAAGAACCGGACATTGCTTTACATCCCAGTTATTAACAATTTTAGATGAACAGGTCCCAAATGTGCTGTTGCGCGTTATTTCCTCATCCAGCCTATTTCATCTCGCTGTCACACCGTGCATTTCCACAGGCGTGTGCACATTGTGGTTATGAACTCCCCCCCCCAATCTGTCCCTCTGAGTTACATGTTGATCCTGGGATTGAGATGCTGGCCTCTTCTGCCCCTCGGACCTGCTTGATCCATCCTGGTGCCCTGTGTCTGGTCGGAGTTTTATCGCACCGCTCCTGTGAAGGACGGCCCCATGAGGACAGTTGAGGGTTATACCTGTTAAAACTGTTAATATTATAGTCAGGCTGTCTGTTGTTGCCCAAATGAGGATGGGTTCCCTTTTGAGTCTGGTTCCTCTCGAGGTTTCTTCCTCATGTCGTCTGAGGGAGTTTTTCCTTGCCACCGTCGCCACAGGCTTGCTCATTGGGGATAGATTAGGGATAAAATTAGCTCATGTTTTAAGTCGTTCAAATTCTGTAAAGCTGCTTTGCGACAATGTTTATTGTTAAAAGCGCTATACAAATAAACTTGATTTGATTTGCCTAGAAGTCATATTTGATGTTAAATAATTGTTGTTAAATATATAACTTAGAAGAGGTGTATGCGTATGCCAATATTCTAAGCAGAATCGAACACTTGCTTTAGCCTACATTTCATTTAACCATTTTTGAGTTGCCTAATGCGCCCTCACGCTTTATCTGCCGGTTGCTGAGTACCCAGCATTGTTGATTTGTCATTATTTTCGAGGCGTATGCGGCATGTAATGCACAAGCATTGGTTCAAATGCACGCGAGATGGGTGCTTTCGTTATTTTAAGACTATGTGACTAAAAATGTGTTGTGTAATTCGTCTTAAATAACGCGAAACAATCAGCCATACTTGCTGCTTTGCTATTTGGAGTGGCAGTCAGCTGGATTTCGCCCCCGACGTAAAAGTTCATTCCCACACCCGGGCCGAAGATGCCGATTTCTGAAGATGCATGTCCTTTGGATGTGTTTTCAAATATTTTCACTAAGGAACTTTGGGACATGTTGGTGACACAGATAAATGTATATGCGGATTAGACACGCGGCCACACACCACCCAATTTTAAGTGGAGCCCCGTGAATGTGAATTAAACTCCCGGACTGAAAACAGGGCCCACTCCGGCCCTGGTAGGACACTACAAGTTTTGGTATCAGGTGTAAACAAACCACAGCCTCTCGATTCTCAATCCTCCCTGCTCTTCTCTTCCAGCAGGCATCACAGATCCATATAATTTACTCATAAATGTATTTATTTGTCCTGCGCTCACTGTGTGTGTGCATGCGCACGTGAGTTAAATGTGACAAAATAAAGGCTTGTTCTTAATTTACCCACAAATGTATTTATTCCACTTGAAAAATTATCTGGCAAACCAGCTACCGCATTTGGGACACTAGGGGTGTATTCAGACCAGGATAGTTCGATAGTTCACTTGCTTTGGTCCGAACCAAATGTTTTTTTTATTTTTTCATTTTGGTGCGGTTCGCTTTCACACTGTACATTTTAGTAAGCGGACCAAAATCTGTCAACAAAGCCACGCGCCCTGAGGTCGTTCAGCTATTGGTCAGAGACGACACGCGCACAAAGCGTTAAGTTCAAAAGTAGTCATGGAGGCTTTCCGTGCTGTTATTCTTTTTAATGTCATCAAAGCTATATGTTTTTTCCAGTTTTTACTGTTTTCACAATTGTGCGATTACTATGCTGTTGTACAAGTAATTTATCAATGACGACTTCAAAGGGCAAGGCGGCTACGGAGGATAGCGCTGATGAGCGCACATCATGTTGTGACAGTTCTGGCTCTTCACGCAAGACGGAGGAGGTATGTGTCGGGATATTCGCCTTATCCATCGTAATAGATGAATTTCTTTTTTGCGTCGCTAGTACCGCCACTTTTTGAAAGAATGTCCCTGATTTTAACGTAGGTCTGACGGAGTTTCTTCACTTTTAGCCGACATTGTTCTGGGGAGCGCGTGAACCCCTTCTCCTTCATTTTCTCACTGAATACAGCAAACACGTCAGCATTTTTGTGTGTTCTCTCCAAAAGCTCAGATATGTGGACATCTGCCCATATATCCACAAGGGTACGCGTTTCTTCCTCGGCCCACGTTTGCCCCCTACTCATTTTTTGTACTCTGTAGTCTAGCCTACCACTGGTCTGAATGACTGAACGACTGTTTTCCGGTTCCCTTGACAACCGAAACAGTGTTTGCACTTTGCGGTGGAGTGTCAAGACTCTGTTTCCCATAATGCTCGACAAACGACGGAACCTCCCGAGGTACAAAAAAGCAAAACTGTCAGATTAGGTCCGGTCTGCTTTCACACCTCCAAAAGGTCTGCACCAGAGTTCCTTTGGTCCGGACCGAGTCCAACCTTGCAGCTCGGTCTCGGTCCGCTTGTTTGGTCCGGACCAGAGTTCGGTGGTTTGTATTCAGACCAACCCAAAAGGTCCGGACCAAGGGAAATTTGGTTCGTTTAGTCGTTTGGTCCGGACCAAACAACGTAGGTGTGAATACGCCCTAGGACATCCTGAACTATTTATTATTTGGTTTCAAACTTAAAAAAAAAAATTCACAGCCCACTACATGGTGCACCCAGTGGTTGAGAAACACTGCTCTAAGGTACTTATTTGTACCCTTTATATACTGCTTGGGAACATATATGTACCTTTTTGTCCCTAAAAAGGTACATATAGCTACTGTAAGGACCAATAATGAGCCCTAGGGGGTGCATTAGTGTACATTGTACCTTGGGGGACAGAAATGGACTCTGACTGTACTCCCATTTCTAACAGTATGCAGAGTTTAGTGACAACACTGAATGCAGGGAAAAAAAAAACATTAATTACTAAAACACTAATGTCTAATCAGCGATCTATTACTTTGAGTACTTATATTTTAGATATAGATTTTTCACAGTGTGTAATTTATGCTGGGTTAATATAATATGTTATAGTATCACCCATCTCTCTCTCTCACACACACACACACACACACACACACACACACACACACACACACACACGCACACACACACATAAAATCATTAGAGACATCCAAAGCAATCTGCTTGGATGCAAGTGGAACATTATTTAGGAGTACAGGAATACTTGGGGTGTGTGTGTGTGTGTGTGCAAAGACCCTAGTGCATTTCAGCTGAGGAAAACACATAAAGGTGCAAAAAAAAAAAAAAGACGGTATGCAACATATGCATGGGGCACCAAAACTAAGGTGAAAATATCCATTTACAAGATACGAAAATGTGCCTTTGTTGTCAATTGTCTGTTTTGTCATTTAAAATAGGTACATGCTGTATTATACACATTTTTTGAAGTTACAGCCAGGCCGAGACCGATCACACAGATAAGAAAGGCTACTTATTCATTACAGCTGCCATTCAAATACTGTATATCAATGATGAGAGTTAAAATGTTGTCATAAAGGTTTCTAGAGCACGAGGCTTTGCAGCACCCCGTGATCCAAATTGTAAACTTGTCATGCAGTAGAGGAGTCGAAATGGAGAAAGCACAAAATAAACTGTCAGGGACAGAGAACAGGAAAAGAAAGAGGGAAAATGAGAAAGCATGTGAAAGAGAGAAAAATTATCTATGTGGATGAAAGGTGGGATGTAGGATGTTACAGAGACCCTAAAGGGATGTATATAAAAAAAGAAAGAAAGTTTCTCATGCACATGAGAAACTATCGGCTACATGTCTTGTGTTAAGGATACAACTAGCTGTGTATTTCAAAAGCACTGCATCATCATGAAACAAGCAATTCTCATATAAATGCTACACGGGCATGGAAATAATTGGCCTCTCACTTGCAACTAGACAAAGTAATTGACAATGAATTGCAAAAAGCTATGGCTGCAGAAAAAGTACCACTGGAGAAGTGTTTTGACATGATACAGTTTGTGTACCTTTTCTTGATGAAGGAAACTTGCCACGGAAAAGTAAGAGCACAAAACTAGGAAATCCAAAAGGTGGAGACTTCCTAGGTTTGATTGAGCTGTCGGTATGTTATGTCACAATGGCAAGCGAAACAAACAAAAAGTCTCTTGATGTCTCATCTCATCTCATTATCTCTAGCCGCTTTATCCTTCTACAGGGTCGCAGGCAAGCTGGAGCCTATCCCAGCTGACTACAGGCGAAAGGCGGGGTACACCCTGGACAAGTCACCAGGTCATCACAGGGCTGACACATAGACACAGACAACCATTCACACTCACACCTATAGTCAATTTAGAGTCACCAGTTAACCTAACCTGCATGTCTTTGGACTGTGGGGGAAACCGGAGCACCCGGAGGAAACCCACGCGGACACGGGGAGAACATGCAAACTCCACACAGAAAGGCCCTCGCCGGCCACGGGGCTCGAACCCGGACCTTCTTGCTGTGAGGCGACAGTACTAACCACTACACCACCGTGCCGCCCCCTCTTGATGTCCTCAAAGTATATTTTTACAGCCCATGGGGAAGCTATAGCCTAATGGTTAGAGAGGCAGCTTTCGGACCAAAAGGTTGCTGCTTCAATTCCCTGGACCAGCAGGAATGGCTGAAGTGCCCTTGAGCAAGGCACCTAACCCCCACCTGCTCTGGGTATGAGGGTATGCTGTATGCTCTGGATAAGAGCATCTGCTAAATGCTTGTAGTGTAATATTCTAAAATATGTGCAGTAGCTCATGGTTGCTAAATAGGAGTGCATAGTCAGGAAATTTAACTATGAGTAAAATGTTTATTAAAGTGACACAGGTCGATGTATTAAAAAGATGAATAGTACCCTGTGGAGATAGAATAACCCCAAGATACTTGAATCACATGCTGTGTTGCCCGTTGCTTCATGCCTGTGAAAGAGAATGTGCTGGAAAAACACCACACGCTAATGTTTACACTTAGGTACGGAAACGGCCGAAGTTTATCCTCATTATAATATTATAATGAGTGACGTCGCAACAAACATGGCAGAACCAGGAGCCTCTGACACTGAAGCGAGCACTCGAGAGTGTTCAAGCTCACAGGTGCATTTAGATTTAGAATATTTCAATTTTAACCTGCATAAAAATTGATGTTTCTCAAAGTGCAAACTCTTGTCACTCACCTGTCTAGAAGCATCTTGGCAAAGTTGGCATCAGATGCTGCATTTGTTTTAGCCTTTTCGGCCCTCCATTGGTGAAGCTGGCCATCAATATTTACTCGGCTTGTCTGCCATGTTTTTTCCCCCTCTCTTTTCTGGCACGTTTTGCCTCTGACAATGTCAGATACTTCCTTAAAATTGTCATTTTTTTGCCTCGATTTAGGAGTGTTCATTCGATCTTTTTCATTATATATCACTTCATTCTCACAGTCATGTCTTAACAGTATTTATTGGTCACATAATTCACGGTCACAATATTCATGCAGCTTGTGACCAATAAATACTCTTAAGACGTGACCGAGAATGAAGTGAAAATGGCAAATAACATGAGAAAATAATCCCGTTTTAACCACTGTCCTAAGCAGAAAGAAGTATTGTTCAGCAAAATGGTCAGAGACTGAACTAGAAAAGAAAAAAAAACATAATGAAGGTGATTGCTATCAAGATATGTAAGGAATGGGGATAAAGTGGAGAAAATAAGAGGTAATGAAAGGGAAAAAAAAAGTTAGGAGATACTTCTGAGGCAAATTTGATTGGTTTAGGTGTTAAACCAAATACACACGATGTGAATGGTAAGATTTTGTGGTTTTAAATGCTAATTTTAACCATTTTAATAGGTTAACTTTGATAGGTGACTCTAAATTGACCGTAGGTGTGAATGTGAGTGTGAATGGTTGTAAAGCGGCTAGAGATAATGAGATGAGATGAGATTTAAATGACTTAAAAAGCAAAGTTAAATGCCCATACACACCAGAATGCAGAATGAGAAAACCAAATCTGAATAAAAATGACTGCAATTTAAAAGTAGTTGCCAATATATCTCACCCATTGTTGCTCCTGGTTGAGAGGTATGTTGAGCAGCTCTAGCAGGTTGGAATGCTGCACTGAGAATGGTCTGGGCGTGAGCAGGACTTGTGTGAGAAGTTCAGGTGACGTGTTTGCACAATCAGTGCATAGCAACAATCGGGAGGCAGATCGCTTGTATACAGGACATGTTTGTTTATAGTGAATGGTTCACAGCTGGATCACTTGTTCCTAACTGCAGTGAAACCACACCCTACATTATTTTCCTGACCATGATTAGTTCGGTGATGATCACATGACAGCAGATTATTCTGTTGTAAGATTCTCCAGAACATCCTAAGCTTGTTCCTGTAGCCTACTCAGTTCTGTTAAAGTAAACTTTCTGCAAATGATCTTAGTGCATTTGCTGTTCATGGTGCAGTTGGACTCGAAACACTTTTTCACTTACTTTCAGCTCCCTTTTTATCTGGATATTTTATTCAGTGGTGGATAATGTATTCAGATCCTTTGATTAAGGACAACCCCGATTCCAAAAAAGTTGGGACAAAGTACAAATTGTAAATAAAAATGGAATGCAATGATGTGGAAGTTTCAAAATTCCATATTTTATTCAGAATAGAACATAGATGACATATCAAATGTTTAAACTGAGAAAATATATCATTTAAAGAGAAAAATTAGGTGATTTTAAATTTCATGACAACAACACATCTCAAACAAGTTGGGACAAGGCCATGTTTACCACTGTGAGACATCCCCTTTTCTCTTTACAACAGTCTGTAAACGTCTGGGGACTGAGGAGACAAGTTGCTCAAGTTTAGGAATAGGAATGTTAACCCATTCTTGTCTAATGTAGGATTCTAGTTGCTCAACTGTCTTAGGTCTTTTTTGTTGTATCTTCGGTTTTATGATGCACCAAATGTTTTCTATGGGTGAAAGATCTGGACTGCAGGCTGGCCAGTTCAGTACCCGGACCCTTCTTCTACGCAGCCATGATGCTGTAATTGATGCAGTATGTGGTTTGGCATTGTCATGTTGGAAAATGCAAGGTCATCCCTGAAAGAGATGTCATCTGGATGGGAGCATATGTTGCTCTAGAACCTGGATATACCTTTCAGCATTGATGGTGTCTTTCCAGATGTGTAAGCTGCCCATGCCACATGCACTAATGCAACCCCATACCATCAGAGATGCAGGCTTCTGAACTGAGCGCTGATAACTTGGGTCGTCCTTCTCCTCTTTAGTCTGAATGACACGGCGTCCCTGATTTCCATAAAGAACTTCACATTTTGATTCGTCTGACCACAGAACAGTTTTCCACTTTGCCACAGTCCATTTTAAATGAGCCTTGGCCCAGAGAAGACGTCTGCGCTTCTGGATCATGTTTAGATACGGCTTCTTCTTTGAACTATAGAGTTTTAGCTGGCAACGGCGGATGGCACGGTGAATTGTGTTCACAGATAATGTTCTCTGGAAATATTCCTGAGCCCATTTTGTGATTTCCAATACAGAAGCATGCCTGTATGTGATGCAGTGCCATCTAAGGGCCCGAAGATCACGGGCACCCAGTATGGTTTTCCGGCCTTGACCCTTACGCACAGAGATTCTTCCAGATTCTCTGAATCTTTTGATATTATGCACTGTAGCTGATGATATGTTCAAACTCTTTGCAATTTTACACTGTCGAACTCCTTTCTGATATTGCTCCACTATTTGTCAGCGCAAAATTAGGGGGATTGGTGATCCTCTTCCCATCTTTACTTCTGAGAGCCGCTGCCACTCCAAGATGCTCTTTTTATACCCAGCCATGTTAATGACCTATTGCCAATTGACCTAATGAGTTGCAATTTGGTCCTAGCTGTTCCTTTTTTGTACCTTTAACTTTTCCAGCCTCTTATTGCCCCTGTCCCAACTTTTTTGAGATGTGTTGCTGTCATGAAATTTCAAATGAGCCAATATTTGGCATGAAATTTCAAAATGTCTCACTTTCGACATTTGATACCGTATGTTGCCTACGTTCTATTGTGAATACAATATCAGTTTTTGAGATTTGTAAATTATTGCATTCTGTTTTTATTTACAATTTGTACTTTGTCCCAACTTTTTTGGAATCGGGGTTGTACTTAATCAAAGGATCTGAATACATTATACACCACTGAATAAAATATCCAGATAGAAAAGTGAAAAGTGAGCTGAAAGTAAGTGAAAAAGTGTTTAAAGTCCAACTGCACCATGAACAGCAAATGCACTAAGATCATTTGCAGAAAGTTTACTTTAACAGAACTGAGTAGGCTACAGGAACAAGCTTAGGATGTTCTGGAGAATCTTACAACAGAATAATCTGCTGTCATGTGATCACCTAACTAATCATGGTCAGGAAAATAATGTAGGGTGTGGTTTCACTGCAGTTAGGAACAAGTGACCCAGCTGTGAACCATTCACTATAAACAAACATCTCCTGTATATACAGTGGTGCTTGAAAGTTTGTGAACCCTTTAGAATTTTCTATATTTCTGCATAAATATGACCCAAAACATCATCAGATTTTCACACAAGTGCTAAAAGTAGATAAAGAGAACCCAGTTAAACAAATGAGACAAAAATATTATACTTGCTCATTTATTTATTGAGGAAAATGATCCAATATTACATATCTGTGAGTGGCAAAAGTATGTGAACCTCTAGGATTAGCAGTTAATTTGAAGGTGAAATTAGAGTCAGGTGTTTTCAATCAATGGGACGACAATCAGGTGTGAGTGGGCACCCTGTTTTATTTAAAGAACAGGGATCTATCAAAGTCTGATCTTCACAACACATGTTTGTGGAAGTGTATCATGGCATGAACAAAGGAGATTTCTGAGGACCTCAGAAAAAGCGTTGTTGATGCTCATCAGGCTGGAAAAGGTTACAAAACCATCTCTAAAGAGTTTGGACTCCACCAATCCACAGTCAGACAGATCGTGTACAAATGGAGGAAATTCAAGACCATTGTTACCCTCCCCAGGAGTGGTCAACCAACAAAGATCACTCCAAGAGCAAGGCGTGTAATAGTCATTGAGGTCACAAAAGACCCCAATGTAACTTCTAAGCAACTGAAGGCCTCTCTCACATTGGCTAATGTTAATGTTCATGAGTCCACCATCAGGAGAACACTGAACAACAATGGTGTGCATGGCAGGGTTGCAAGGAGAAAGCCACTGCTCTCCAAAAAGAATATTGCTGCTCATCTGCAGCTTGCTAAAGATCATGTGGACAAGCCAGAAGGCTATTGGAAAAATTTTTGTGGATGGATGAGACCAAAATAGAACTTTTTGGTTTAAATGAGAAGCATTATGTTTGGAGAAAGGAAAACACTGCATTCCAGCATAAGAACCTTATCCCATCTGTGAAACATGTTGGTGGTAGTATCATGGTTTGGGCCTGTTTTGCTGCATCTGGGCCAGGATGGCTTGCTATCATTGATGGAACAATGAATTCTGAATTATACCAGCGAATTCTAAAGGAAAATGTCAGGACATCTGTTCATGAACTGAATCTCAAGAGAAGGTGGGTCATGCAGCAAGACAACGACCCTAAGCACACAAGTTGTTCTACCAAAGAATGGTTAAAGAAGAATTAAGTGAATGTTTTGG
The DNA here is from genome assembly GCF_027579695.1 of Neoarius graeffei. Taxonomy (NCBI): domain Eukaryota; kingdom Metazoa; phylum Chordata; class Actinopteri; order Siluriformes; family Ariidae; genus Neoarius; species Neoarius graeffei. The sequence goes on along the minus strand of NC_083583.1, from coordinate 13,991,105 downwards.
AATGGCCAAGTCAAAGTCCTGACCTTAATCCAATGGAAATGTTGTGGAAGGACCTGAAGCGAGCAGTTCATGTGAGGAAACCCACCAACATCCCAGAGTTGAAGCTGTTCTGTACGGAGGAATGGGCTAAAACTCCTCCAAGCCGGTGTGCAGGACTGATCAACAGTTACCGCAAACGTTTAGTTGCAGTTATTGCTGCACAAGGGGGTCACACCAGATACTGAAAGCAAAGGTTCACATACTTTTGCCACGCACAGATACGCAATATTGGATCATTTTCCTCAATAAATAAATGAGCAAGTATAATATTTTTGTCTCATTTGTTTAACTTGGTTCTCTTTATCTACTTTTAGGACTTGTGTGAAAATCTGATGATGTTTTAGGTCATATTTATGCAGAAATATAGAAAATTCTAAAGGGTTCACAAATTTTCAAGCACCACTGTAAGCGATCTGCCTCCCGATTGTTGCTATGCATTGCTTGTGCAAACATGTCACCTGAACTTCTCACGCAAGTCCTGCTCACGCCCAGACCATTCTCAGTGCAGCATTCCAACCTGCTAGAGCCGCTCAACATACCTCTCAACCAACAATGCGTGAGATATATTGGCAACTACTTTTAAATTGCAGTCATTTTTATTCAGATTTGGTTCTCATTCTGCATTCTGGTGTGTATGGGCATTTAACTTTGCTTTTTAAGTCATTTAAATCTGCAAAGCCATTTTTAAAAATGCATTTTGAATAATCAAATTTTACATGCAGTCTGAGTATGTGCGTATGTGTCAGATATGCAAATGACAGACAGATGTAAAAACTGAAAGAGTTTATTCAGGCAACCTTACCTTAGACCTTAGTTCCTCCTGTGCCTTTAGAGGCACATCGGGCAGCAAGCTTCCATGTCCGTTTATCGGCTGCTACTGTCTCCGCTTCCTCCCAGGCGATGTTTGCCCTTTTTAGATCTTCCAGGAATGTCCTTCGCCAGGTGTTTTTTGGCCTTCCTCTCTTTCTTCTGCCGTTTGGAGGAACCCAGGTCATGGCTGTTTTGGAGTGTCTGTGTCTGGGTAGGCGGAGGATGTGTCCTGCCAGCTGCATCCTCTTGGCTGTAATAATGTCACTGAGCGGTCTTGATTTAGCCCTTCTGAGGATTTCTTCATTTGTTACAGTACATGCTCTTGCCACCTCACCTTTAAGATCTTCCTTAGGTTTCTCTGGTGGAAGGCATCCAGCTTTTTGGTCATTTTGACAGAACACTTCCATGTCTCGCTTGCATATATTGCAGTGGGTAGGACTATGCTGTTATACAGTTGGAGTTTTGTGTCAAGGTTGATGTTGGTTGCTGTCCAGATAGTATTCATCCTTCGGAACACTGAAGCGGCTTTCCCTACTCTGCAGTTGATGTCTGGCTCCACATCGCCTCTGTTGCTGATAGCACTGCCAAGGTAAGTAAACAGATCAACTGTCTCCACCTGGCTGCCATTGACAGTGATGCTCAGTGGTGTTTGACTGATGTGGTTTCCCACCTCCATTGTCTTGGTCTTCTCGGAGCTCACTTGCAGCCCAGCTTTCCCGGCAAACTCCTCTAGCCTTGTGGTTAGGTGTTGTAGATCCTGGTTGTTTTCAGTCAGCAAGGCTAGGTCATCTGCAAAATCTAGGTCTGCCAGCCTTGCTTCATCCCTCCATTTGATACTCTCTCTGCCTTCTCTGGTGGTCTTCTTCAGGACGAAGTCGATTGTCAGAAGAAAGAGGAAGGGCGAAAGGATGCAGCCTTGTCTGACACCTGTGATGATGTTGAAAAAAATCTGTTGTTCCTTCCTCTGTTCTTATGCAGCACCTTGAGTTTGCATAGAGGCTCTTAAAGATACTGACAAAGCGTTCTGGTATTCCATATGACAGAGCAATGTTCCAGAGAGTTTCCCTGTGTATACTATCGAATGCCTTCTTAAAATCGATGAAATTCAGTGCTAATGGTGTTTGATGTTCAAGGCATTGATCAATGATGTTTCTAAGGGTGAATATCTGTTCTGTGCATGAGCGGTTGCTATGAAAACCAGCTTGTTCTTCTCTCAACCGGCAGTCAACATCTTTCTTCAACTTCTTCAAGAGCATTGTGCAGAACACCTTCCCAGGAATGGATAAAAGTGTAATTCCCCACCAATTGTTGCAGTTTGAGAGGTCCCCTTTCTTTGGGAGCTTCATGATCACGCCCTCTTGCCAGTCCCTAGGGACCTGTTTCTCCTACCAACAGCGGTCCATCAGCCTGGTCAGCATCTCCACTATAGGCTCACCCCCATGCTTCAGCATCTCTGCCGAGATCTCATCCAGTCCTGCTGCCTTGTTGTTTTTCATAGCTTTAATGGCTTCTATGGTTTCCTCTGTCCTGATAGGCTCCTCACAGACCTCCAGTGGATCTGGTATTTCTTCTGTTTTGAAGTTGAACAGAGTACCTGGTGTTGGCTGGTTTAGGGTTTCCTGGAAATGTTCCATCCACCGTTGGTTTTGTTCTTCTGTAGTCACCAATATCCTCCCATGTTTGTTCTTTACAGGCACATTTGAGTTGTTGTTCCAGTTTCCAGAGAGCTCTCTGACTACACAATACAGGGTCCTTGAATTGTTTCTCTTAGCTGCTTCCTCAGCCTCAGCGCCTTTCTTTTCCAACCAGTGCCTTCTGTCTGCACGGCAACTCTTCTTCACTTGGCGGTCAAGGTCACGGTACTGTTGATCTGTTCATTTCTCTTCCTTCTCTGTTTTTGCTCTGTTACCCTTCATCTTCTTTCTTTCATCAATGAGCTTCCAGGTAGGCTCCTGTATCCATTGCTCTTTCCTTGAACCCTGCCTTCTACCGATGGTTTCTTCTGCACTTTTTGTGACTGTTTCCCTGAAGAGTGCCCACTGGTCTTCTAAGTCTGGCCCCATCTCTTGCAATAGCTGGAATCTGTTTTGGAGGTTGAGCTGGTACTGTTGGCTATCATCAGGGTTTTTGAGCTTCTCACTTGCATAGGGTTTCACTTTCTTCTTCACTGTGAGCTTCTTCAACCGCAGCCTCACCCTTGCCCCTAGCAGGTGGTGGTCTGAACCTACATCCGCTCCCCTGAACACTCTGACATCAAGAAGTGACGACCTCCAGCGTTGGCTAATACAGATGTAATCAATCTCATTTTTTGTTATCCCATCGGGTGTTCTCCATGTTTTCTTGTGTATCATCTTGTGCTGAAAATAGGTATTTCCAATGTTGAGGCTGTTGATGTTACAGAAAAGCAAGAGACATTCCCCATTGTCGTTAGTCTTCTGTGCTGTTCCAAATGGTCCAACCACAGTGTCAAACCCTTGTCCGCTACTGTCAACTTGAGCGTTGAAGTCACCCATCAAGATTTTCATGTCATGACTGGGGATGTTGTCGAAAGTATCCTGTAGCTGGTTGTAGAACTGGTCTTTATCACTGTCCTCAGCATCTTCTGTTGGTGCATACACCTGGACTATAGTGGTCTTTCCATGTCTTGACTGGAAGCGTGCTATGATGATCCGGTCGCTGACAGGCTTCCATACCCAAGACCATGCCAGCTCCATGGCGGTGCTGGTCCTCATGTCCGGAGTAGAGGACTGTCCTTCCATCATTGCACAACTTCCCACTCCTGGTCCACCTCATCTCACTGATTCCAAGGATGTTGAGTTGGTACTCATCAAACTCCCTCAGCAGCTGTGCCATCTTCCCACTCTGGTACAAAGTTCTTACATTCCAAGTTCCGATCTTCGTTTCGCTTTTGGCACTCAGAATCCGGCACATCGGGGCCCTAACTTCCTTGTGGCTTTCATTAGGGTGCGTCACTGTAGGATCTGGTCCACTGCCATCTTCCTTGCGCCGATATCTTCGATTTTCACTTGCTGTTCCTGTAGCGGTTTTTAGGTTTTTATGGGATTGGGGTGCTGACCCAACGCCTAACTCTGGTGTTTATGGAGAGGGCGGAACTGCTAATTAGTACCTCCCTGGTGCCATAAGCCCCCCAAAGGTTACAGGTCTCCCATGCACCAGACCCAGGCAGACACCAGGTAGGAACAAGCTGCTACACCTCATCAAGGTTACACAGTTCCTTGTTCTGGTGGGATGCAGGCCCCCAGAACCATGGCAGCGGTTTGCCTGAAACATTATTCAGGCAAACTGGCAGACAAATCCAAATCATAAGGCCGAAAACATGTAAAGAGTTGTAATCTGAGACGGCCATATTTTAAAGATGCTGTGACTTCTAAGAAGTGGAGTCTTGAGTGCAAGCAGGTGTACATGTGACAGCAAGGGTGCAAATATCCATTTGTTGAGGGATTTTCAACACATCAACATTGGCGTCCCCCACTCCACCCTACTTGTAAACCCGCCCACACACACCAATCATCAAATTTCAGTGCTGTCAAAATAGCACAGGGGAAATCATATCATCCAAAAGGCCAAAACTGTTTACCGTAAAATACCAAATAATAGCCCGGGCGATTATTTGTCTCAATCACGTAAGAGACCCGGCGCGTATTAGAGACTAGGCGGCTATTTGGAACAGGCGATTAATTCCTTCTTCACAAACACCTTCCCCAAAATCTACCTCAAAACGGGGAAAAAAAATCATTCTCAGATAGGCCTACTTTTAACCAGTATAACTTACAGTTTGTTTAGAGTTAGATTACAGATAGCACGGTGCCGACTTCGGGGAATTTTGAAGACGCAGAATGCATCTTCGCATGGCACAGTCGGGGTGGATAAAGGATAAATCACACACCTTTTCCTGTTAATGACTAGTTAAGCGCATGCTTTACAAAATAATCAAGAAACCACACCATTGTCTGTGCGCAGCACTGTGATTTAATTACTCTGCAAAGTTATGGTCACTTGCTATCACCCTCACCCATGCACCCTTTGCGCTTCGCGATGTCTGTCAATCTGAAATTGCATGGAGGGCGCGACGCTGAAGCAACATAATTAGGGTGCGAAGTGTCAAACCAAAGGGTTTTTTCTTATGCTGAAAAATAAGTGACCTGCAGTGGCTACATACTGTCATCTTGCATCACGTTTCTCTCCAAGACGTCTCCCTATTTGGCCGATATGAGCCTATTCCCCGAGTGAGTTGGTACGGTGGCTCGACCCCGTAGAAAACTTAAAGTTCGGATGAAAGTTAGTTGAATAGGTTACTGACTTGTAGGCCTACATGTTGCCTGCCTGACGCGTGCTTCTGCCCAACTTGCACGACAGATTACTTGTTGAAAAGGCCCCTTGGATTAGATTGGCCGCGAGCAGACTGAAATGCATGTTAGAACGCTCTCACCTTTTTTGTAAAGCGTCTTCCAGATCCGAATGGGTAAGGGCAAGTGAAATGGTATAAGGTCTTTAATAAAACTCAGTGTGTGCTTTGACGCATGCATTCGGCAATTTAGGTCGTTTAACAGAAGCAGCAGTCCAACCTTGGAAACCCGCAGTCCTCAATGTCACCACACACGCTGGCTTTCGTTGGGTATACCCAAAGGGGTGGCTAAGACATCTGTCAAAAGTTACGGAGTTGCATTCCTCAAGAAATATTACGGTAGACCAAGATTATAACATTGAAATGGGATGTTTATTATCACGTAACAAAATGTTGTAAACAGTATTATAGAAATAATTTCATTCATTCATTCATTCATTCATTCATTCATTCATATTGTTTCGGTAGAAAACTATGCAATGCAAAATCGTTTAAACACCAGAAGACCAGAAAAGTGCTGGGCCTCAAGATTCTAGATAGAACGTTCGGACGCTTTTTTTTTTTTTTTTAGACCCCGGCGAGTATTCGGAACCGGCCTTTATTTGTCACAACACACGCGTACACCCGGCCGTTAAAGGGAACTCGGCGGTTAATTGGAACTCGGCTATTATTTGGTATTTTACGGTATTTGCTTGAACAGATCAATTTAAAAAGTGACGCTGGTCCAGGAATCATTTAATCCACTCCCCTTTCTGAATTGTTTGAGCTGATATCATGGAGCTCTATATACGTAAAACCTGGAGAGCTCATAGCCCATTCCCTGCTGTAGAGACAAGTGAAGCCACCTTCTGGTGTGTTATCGAACTTGTACATGGTACAGGTTCTCATCTCATCTCATTATCTCTAGCCGCTTTATCCTGTTCTACAGGATTGACAAATAGATTGCCAGGATACATTTTATCCCTGTTGTACACACTGTACAATACTGTACATGGTTACTGTCTTGTAGCCAATCTGTGTATTTTATTGTTGTATTTTGACATTTTGCACTTGGAAAATGTTGCATTTTCATGTTTAGATGCAAATAAATGTTTTACCTTTTATTCATGTTGATCTATTGACTCAACTTAAGCTGTGGTACCAAAAATGCATGATTTTGTGTAGAATAGAAATTATGGCAACAAAGTGACATGCAATATTATTGAATAGTGTTAACGTCCTGTGTTACCAATTAAAGCTGTAATTTAAACAAATTATTTAGGTACAGATATAAAAGAATAGCAATGGAAATGTAGTGAATTAAGCAACAATGTGCTAAAAATGAGTTATAATTTACTGTAGTCAGTGAATCCAAATCATTTTTATCATATAATTGTGTGCTTTCAACTTTGTTGCAACAAGTTCAAAAAGGCTCACTTATGGGTGTCACGGGCAAGGTGTCCACAAATTTTTTTGATATATAGTGTAGATATGTATATTACCATATATATAAAATCAAAGTGGAAATTTGTTGTGTCGCAGCTCAACACAAACACAACCGTGTGTGTGTGTGTGAGTGAGTGAGAGTAGCCTTTTATCTCATTTCATCTCATTATCTGTAGCCGCTTTATCCTGTTCTACAGGGTCGCAGGCAAGCTGGAGCCTATCCCAGCTGACTATGGGCGAAAGGCGGGGTATACCCTGGACAAGTCACCAGGTCATCACAGGGCTGACACAGACAACCATTCACACTCTCATTCACACCTACGGTCAATTTAGAGTCACCAGTTAACCTATTAAAGTTAACCTATTAAAATGGTTAAAATTAGCATTTAAAACCAACTTTTTTGGACTCGGGGTTGTAAAAGTACTAGTACCACACGAAAATACTCCACTACAAGTCAAAGTCCTGCATTCAAAACCTTTCTCAAGGAAAGTGTAAGTATTATCAACAAAGTTTATTTAAAAATATCAAAAGTAAAGTGCAGTAAAATAGTTCCGATCAGTGTTTTACTATTACTTCTGCAGGGGCAGGACAGTGGTGCAGTTGTGAGCACTGTCACAGCAAGAAGGTTCTGGGTTCAAACCTTTTGGCAGATTTGGGCCTTTCTGTGCATGTTTTCTCTGTGCCTGCATGAGTTTCCTCCAGGTTCTCAGGTTTTTCAGGCAGGCTTGTAGCACTCGAATCCAGGACTCGGACTCGAGTCCGACTCGTGCCCTAATTTTAAGGACTTGAGCACTGATTACTTGAACTTGTAAATTGGAGACGAGGACTTGGATTTTTTCTTTATTTTTTGTAACATGCCATAATTTGGTACAAGATATTTATATCTACATTTTTATACTAATTTCATGCAAGAGAATGCACATTCACCTGTTCATGTGTCATGTTCAGGAACAAACTAACATTAATGGTGCTATGGTAAAATGCCTAGAGAGAACATCCCTAAAATTGTCTGCTTTGCTGATACAGACTTCTCGTGCAGTGGGGGGGGATGCACTGCTGCATGTTCCATATGTAGAAGAACTATCAAAGAGACAAGAGACAATGGAGACAACCTCGAACTTCAATCATTTGGTCAGACTCCACCCAGAGAAGTAAATGACACGTGACGTTCATTGCTCTGTTGATAGCAGGACTTGCTTGCTGACCGATGAACTAGCTAGTGTTAACCCTCTCTCATGTTATTTGCCCTGTTGATAGTGGGTGGGGCTTGCTGAGCGATGAACAAGCTTTTTATCTGTAGCCTATCAATTAAAATTAGGCAGTCGAGCAGTAACGTTAATCCAACACAGTATCAGAGATGGTTTCACATAAAGGCAGCAACAACCACTGTCAAATGGTGCTGTTGGAGTCTTGTTCTTTCCCACAGCCTACTCCTCCTCCCTCTCTCGGGGATTCCCTTGGGGATTTCCCATTAGAGCAGTCATGAGACGAGACTCTGCGGCATGCGTTTGGCCAAGTGAGAGTAAACGATGGTCAAACTCTTCAGCCAAGCGTGGCACCGACCTTCCCTTATTTTGCTATTATTAAAGATAGATTGTACTGAGTGACACAGGACACTCAAATTAATGAATGAATAACCCAGTTGTTAATCCCAAAGACCCGTAGGGAACTTGTATTCCATGCGGCTCACTTTAATCCCATGGCTGGACACTTAGGGCAAGATAAAACACTAGCCTGAATAATGGCCAGGTTCTATTGGCCAGGGATTTGCGGGGATGTCCGTCGGTGGTGTGCGGCATGCCGTGAATGCCAATTAGTAAATCCCGTGGCCACTCCAAAAGCACCATTGTGCCCTCTTCCTCTAATCGAGACCCCATTTGAGTGAATTGGGATGGATCTCATCAGGCCATTAGATCGGTCAGCACGGAGATATCGCTTTATTTTAGTTCGGGTGGACTATGCAACGCGATATCCGGAAGCAATGCCTCTCCGCAATATCTCAGCTCGCAGTATTGCAGAAGCGCTCTTCCACTTTATCTCCCGGGTCAGGATTCTGAAAGAAATCCTGACAGACCAAGGCACTTCGTTTATGTCACGCATACTGCGCGAACTGTATGGGTTACTGGGGATTAAGTCTATCTGCACCAGTGTCTATCACACACAAACGGATGACTTAGTAGAGCGATTTAACCAAACACTCAAGAACATAATCCGGAAATTCGTAAGTGAAGATGCGCGTAATTGGGATAAGTGGCTTGAGCCCCTGTTATTCGCAGTACGAGAGGTCCCGCAAGCCTCCACGGGGTTTTCTCCCTTTGAATTATTATAAGGGCATAAACCGCATAGCATTCTGGACGTGCTATGGGAAAATTGCAAGGAGGGACCTTCACCTCGTAAAAACGAAATCCAGTACGTTCTTGACCTGTGTGCAAAACTCCACACCCTCACGCACCTAACCCAGGAGAATTTGCGGCAGGCACAAGAACATCAAAGCCGGCTGTATGACAGGGGCACATGCCTTAGAGAGTTCACGCCAGGAGACAAAGTTCTCATTTTATTGCCCACATTGAGCTCCAAATTAGTCGCCAAGTGGCAAAGGCCCTTCGAGGTCACACAGCGAGTCGGTGGATGTCAACTATGAGGTGAGGCAAACGGATAGGGGCGGGGCACTGCAAATCTACCACCTCAACCTTTTAAAACACTGGAATGAGGGGGTCCCCGTGGCATTGGCATCAGTAGTCCCGGAGAAGGCGGAGCTTGGGCCAGAGGTGAAAAAGATAACATCTCGGACCACTCCGGTCCCTTGTGGAGACCACCTCTCACTGGCCTAACTCACGGAGGTAGCCAAGTTGCAAGAGGAATTTTCTGATGTGTTCTCGCCCCTTCCTGGTCTTACCCACCTCATAGAACACCACATCGAAACACCCCCTGGGGTGGTAGTGCATAGCCGCCCTTACCGCTTGCCCAAACACAAGAAAAAGGTGGTTCGGGACGAACTCAAGGCCATACTCGAAATGGGCATAATCAAGGAGTCCCACAGTGACTGGAGCAGCCCAGTGGTCCTGGTTCCCAAGACCGAGGGGTAGGTCCGGTTCTGTGTGGACTATAGAAAGGTCAACATGGTGTCTAAATTTGACGCATACCCAATGTCTCGCATTGATGAGTTGCTTGATCAGTTAGGTGCTGCTCGCTTTTATTCGACACTGGATCTAACAAAGGGATATTGGCAGCACGGGCGATTGCTCTAAGACAACGAGGGAGGTTCAGCCTCCTCTAAAAATGACGAACATCGTGTAGGATGAATTGCGCTAGGCTTATGTTATAGCCGACCTTATAACATTGCTATTTCAGATCCAGAATCATAGAAATATATGTGCTCAACCCAACTACAGTGCGAAATCATTCCCTTATAACTTAAAAAAAAAAAAAAAAAAAATATATATATATATATATATATATATATATATATATATATATATATAGACAGGCAGCGGTGAATCTCAGTTCAGTCCCATGCGGATTTGCGAGTGCTGTGGTGTATTGTAAGAGATCAGCTTGCATTTCGATTTCATTCATTACATACGGTTTCTACCAGCTTTTTTAGTTTGTATATATTTTCATTGTAAATAAAGTGTAAATATAGTGTTGTCAAGTTTGCTATCTTAGTTCCAAAAATTTCGTTTATTTGAGTGACTGAACTTGAACTTGAGGGGGCTAGGCAGCTAGCAAGAAAGCTGTGCACAGATGCCAAGGATTGCTGATTTAATTTTGGCGAAGCCATTTGCCAGTCTTCCTTTTGAGGAAAAAATTAAAGAGCAGGGTAGACCAACGCCTCAAATTGACTTGGTGAAAAAGGTAGGGAATAATACTCGTTCCTTTCAGCTCTCCTGGTACGAGAAAGTGAATTGGCTAACAGCAAGTGACCCACATCAACAACAGTAAATAGGCTACTTTAGTAATATGTCATGGATGGACCAAAAATATAGAATCTATTTAAAATGTTTATGCTGAGTATATTATATTGGAATATATATATTTTCTGGATATGAATTAAACACAGCTACAATTTGGAAAACATTTTTAAACAAAAACACAGCTGAGAACATTTCACACTACAGACCTGGATTAAAAGTGAAGGGTTATCAAAATTGTCAGTAACACATTTCTCAGTCAAAATAAGTAAAATATAGGGAAAGTGTCATTGAATGAAATGTGTGGCACCCAGCTCTACTGCTGAGGTTCCTGACAAAGAGCTGCTTTCAATAATGATCAATTTTTAAACAACATGCCACAATTTTAAAATATAAAATGTTAAAACATACCCCCCAACACCACCATCATGTATATTGGACAGTAGGCTAATGGGCCAAAAGAACCTGTTATTTCAGTTTGTGACGCTGCCAACAATCAGCCAGATCAGAGGCAAGAGTATGGGCAAGATTGATGTTTTTTCTTTTAAAATCTGGAAATATCATAACCGACCAGCCTCCCCTGTTTGAAAGACTACCAGCCGCCACTGATTGGCAGATCCCCTTGACTCCTCTATCCTGAGAGAAAACGGCCTTTTCCACACTGTTTGGTTTACACCAATTTGTCATGCTCCCTTTTGGGTTGTTTGGGGCGCCCGCTACGTTCCAGCGGCTTATGGACAGGGTCCTCCGCCCTCATGCTGCCTATGCGGCCGCCTATCTAGATGACATAATAATCTACAGTCATTATTGGCCGCAGCACTTGGAACACCTGAGGGCCATTCTAAAGTTGCTGAGGCAAGCGGGCCTCACAGCTAACCCGAAAAAGTGTGCGATTGGGCGGGTGGAAGTACGGTATCTGGGGTTCAACTTGGGCCATGGACAGGTCTCATCTCATTTCATCTCATTATCTCTAGCCGCTTTATCCTGTTCTACAGGGACACAGGCAAGCTGGAGCCTATCCCAGCTGACTACGGGCGAAAGGCAGGGTACACCCTGGACAAGTCACCAGGTCATCACAGGGCTGACACATAGACACAGACAACCATTCACACTCACATTCACACCTACGGTCAATTTAGAGTCACCAGTTAACCTAACCTGCATGTCTTTGGACTGTGGGGGAAACCGGAGCACCCGGAGGAAACCCACGCGGACACGGGGAGAACATGCAAACTCCACACAGAAAGGCCCTCGCCGGCCATGGGGCACGAACCCGGACCTTCTTGCTGTGAGGCGACAGCGCTAACCACTACACCACCGTGCCATGGACAGGTGCGTCCCCAAATTAACAAGACTGCAGTGATTGCGGCCTGCCCGAGGCCCAAGACCAAAAAGGAGGTGAGATGGTTCTTGGGGCTGGCTGGTTATTATCATAGGTTTCTACCTAATTATTCGGATGTCACCAGCCCGCTACCCGATCTCACTAAAAAGGGGGCTCCAGATCCGGTCCATTGGATGGAGCAGTGCCAACAGGCCTTCTCTGAGGTAAAAGCTGCACTGTGTGGGGGGCCACTTTTTTTAAAGATTTTTTTTGGGCTTTTTGCACCTTTATTGGATAGGACAGTGTAGAGACAGGAAATGAGTGGGAGAGAGATGGGGAGGGATTGGGAAAAGACCTCGGGTCGGAATCAAACCCAGGTCCCCAGATTTATGGTATGGCGCCTTATCCACCTGAGCCATGATGCCCCAATGGGGGGGGGGGGGGCACTTTTAAGCTCCCCTGACTTCTCTCTCCCCTTTTTTTTGCAGACTGATGCATTGGACAGAGGATGGGGGACTGTTTTGTCCCTGAAGGTTGAGGGCGAGGAGCACCCCATGCTGTACATCAGCTGGAAACTGTCGATGCATGAAAGCAAGTACAGTACAATTGAGAAGGAGTGTCTTGCCATCAAGCGGGCGGTCCTTGCCCTCCGATACTACCTGCTGGGGCGCCCTTTCACTCTGTTCAGACCACGCGCCCCTCCAGTGGCTCCACCGCATGAAGGATGCCAATGCGTGGCTCACCCATTGGTATCTCGCCCTCCAGCCATTTAAGTTCGAGGTGATCCACAGGCCGGGGGCACAAATGGTGGTGGCGGACTTCCTGTCCCGTCGGGGGGAGTCAGCTTCAGGCCAGATGCCTCCCTGGCCTGAGTTGGACGGTGGGGGTATGTGGCAGTGGGGGCGTGGCCGAGCAGCAGTCTGTGAATGGAGGGTGGGGTCGGGGAAGGTAAGTGGCTAAGTCATTCCACCTGCTGTCAATTAATGTGTGTGTGTTTGTTACAGGGATGAAGCATAAAAGGAGAGAGCAGAGAAAAGGCCCTCTCTCCCTGACCACAACACGTGTGAGTGAGTGAGTGAGTGAGTGAGTGAGTGAAAGAAAGAAAGAAAGAAAGAAAGAAAGAAAGAAAGAAAGAAAGAAAGAAAGAAAGAAAGAAAGCTGAAAAGCGTTTGTGTAAACATCAACTCTCGCCTGCCGTGCTTCTGTGCTCCACCCACATCAGGAACTGTTACAGACTGGTTCAAACCTGATCCAGCATGACAATGCCTCTATGCACAAAGCAAAGTCCAGACAGACATGGCTTGCCAAGATTGGACTGGAAGAATTTGAGTGGCCTGGACAATTCCATGACAAAAAGCTCATAAAATAAAAGCTCACACCCTTATTGAAAAAAAGAGACAAAAGCTCACAACTAAAAGTAATTTTATTTATTTATTGGAAAAAGAGACATCCATCCATCCATGAGGTCACCAAGTTGGAGGTCTACCCAAGGACGGATGGATAAACATTACTGACAATTTCAAAGCTTTTATGTCCAAGCAAAATTCACACTTATCACACCTCTACAATCAGATTTAAATACAAAGCTTTAGTCAAGTAATCTTCTAGAGGTGTTTACCTGTGTTCATTTTTCCTCACCAATCACACCTTGTTTCACACCTCTTGAGGCACACATATACAAAGCTTTGGTATCACACATTCTCAGTCATTTGAGCAGTTCCTAAATTACTAGGTGAAGAGTACTTTGAGCAGCTCTTGCAAGTGATGAGCTACAATTCTGTTAGTATATGAGGATGTCAGGCTGAGAATCACTCAAACTCAATCAGCATGGAGATCGTCAAAACCAACAAGGGAGGAGATGAGCTTTGTCTGGATGGCTACATCTACCTGAAGAGGAGCTACAAGAACTGGATCCAGTGGCAGTGAACAACTGGATGTAAGGGAGCACTCACAACCGATGACACATATGAGAACCCTCTGTCTCATGTGAACCACAACCATCCAGCAGACAGAACAGGAGTTGAGGTCACCAAGTCACGCACAACCATGAAGGCAGTGGCCAAGCAGTCAAGAAGTCGGCCGAACCAGATCCTCACACAGGCTCTCCTTGAAGTGAGTGATGAAGTCCGTGCCAACATTGGGAAGCTCCAGACATGTAAGTGGGATCTTCAGCGTCAGCACTGTGGATGTCTACGCAAGGACCCAGCAACTCCTCAACAGCTGGTCATTACTGACGAATGGACTACCACCAGAGGAACAGACCCACAGCCATTCCTCATCTACAACTCTGGTCCTGGGCAGCATCAGCATGTTTATGCTGAAGAAGAGCAACTCCATCACTTAGGCCAGGCTAACACTTAGTTCATGGATGGTAACTATGCCATGTGTCTTTGAACAACTCTATGTGATCCGTGCCCACCTTGGAGAGTCTGTGATTTCCTGTGTATATGTTTCCTTTCTGGGAAAAGTACATGGATTTACCAACAGATGCTTCAAGCAGTGCTCAACAAGCTGGAGACCATGCAGAGCTACCCAGACCCCTGTGTGGTCGTCACTGACTTCGAATTGGCAGCTATTCAGGGAGTAGCCCTGGATCTTGGACCTCAAGTAACACCAAAGAAGTGCTTTTACCACCTGTCTCAGAGCACATGGAGGAAGATTCAGGCACTGGGGAAGACTGAACTGTAACGCAGTGATGAAGACATCAAGCACTTCTGTGGGATGCTGAATGGGCTGGCCTTTCTTCCAGAAGACAAGGTGCAGGATGGCATGGCATATCTGAGGGAGCACACACCAGAAGAGATGGAGGAGTTAGTCGATTACTTAGATTCCATGTATGTTGCCGGAACCTTTCAACATGTTCAATAAAGACAAGCGCAGCCTGGAGCTCCTCTACCACCACTACGCGTCCAGAACATTCCACCATGGTTCAGCATACCCATCTGAAATGTGCATCAAGTCACTCTAAATGGACAGGATAGGACAAACAATGCCTGTGAGGGCTGGAATACCTCCTTTTCGCAGCTCATCAGGCATCAACACCCATCTTTCTGGACTGCAGTAGATGGATTCCGTCAGGACTATGCTTTAATAAGCACACAGCTACTGCAGCACACCAGAAGGCAGGTCATCAAAAAATGCAAACAATGCCATGTGGAGCTACAGAAGCGCCTTCAGATCCTCTGCCAGGACTTTGTAGCTGAACGAAGATCACTGGCAGACTTTCTCAGTGCAGTTGGGCTCTGCATCAGCCTAGAGTGAATTTGTATACAATATCTGTGATATGTAATATGTTTCTATTGTGATACATAATATGGGATATGTAACACCTGTGATATGTATGTTTGTATATAATACAAATTTAAATAATTGTGAGCTTTTGTCTCTTTTCATTAAAGGTGTGAGCTTTCGTCTTGTGAGCTTTCGTCTTGAGCTTTCGTCGGCGTGCCAGCCTGGACAAAGCCCTGACTTCAATCCCACTCAACCCAACCTTTGGGATGAATTAGAATGCTGACTGCTAGCCAGACCTTCTCATCCAATGCCAATGTCTGACCTTACTGGTCTTTTGGCTGAATGGACAAATCCCCACAGAAACACACCAAAAAAAAAAAAAAAAAAGCCTCATAAAAAGCCTTCAGAGAAGAGTGAAGATTATAACAGCAAGGGGACCAAATTTAGTGTTGGATGTTCAACAAGCACATATGGGTGTGATTGGTCAGGTGTCCACATATTTTGGGCCATATAGTGCATCTGTTTAGTGCTCTAAATAGTGCTCCACATCTGTATTCTAAGTTCATTTGTTGTCAATGACTCAGTACAGAAAATGCTGAGTCATTGAACTAAGACCAGTTAGAATGCTAAATGTTTGAAAACACCCTAAAAGGGACACATTCTTGAAGGTAAATACTGTACATCATAATCATATAAGGTTTTGAATAAAGACCAAAACATAGCTGGCGTACACCATGAAAAGAAAGTATCAGTGAATGTGCTACATAGTGTTTCCATGTAATAAAATATACCTGATTACTAATTTATTTTCTCTTTTCAGTCATAAACATCCATCACTGTGTGTGTCCTTCTGCATTAGACATTTGACACTCTGCAATCACAAAACAATAATGCAGCAACTTCTAAAGCAAATCAAAAGTAAGCAAGCAGAAGATCAGCCACTGTACAATTGGAGAAAAGTGGGTCTTTAAAATAAATAAATAAATAAATAAATAAAAAAGCACAAGTGTCTGTTTCTTCTCCTGTTGTTCCTTATAAGAGCAAACACTGGCTCCACTGAATATACTAGTGTGTTCCTAACATTTCAGTGCAAGTACCAGAGTTCTTTAATGGCTATGGACAACTTACAGTGGTGCTTGAAAGTTTGTGAACCCCAGAGGTGGAAAAACCCGGGTGCAGAAAGTAAAAACCCTGCCACATTTTTGCTCCAGCCAATTCAATGAACCAGCTGATCCTAATTAACACATCCCCTAAGCCAGGTTGATGAGCTAATTGGCGAAATCACCTGTGTTGAGAGCACAGGCAGAAGGAAAACCTAAGCAGGACTTTTACTTTGTCAATCCAGTTTTTCCACCTCTGGTGAACCCTTTACAATTTTCTATATTTCTGCATAAATATGACCTTAAACATCAGATTTTCACACAAGTCCTAAAAGTAGATAAAGAGAACCCAGTTAAACAAATGAGACAAAAATAGTATACTTGGTCATTTATTTATTGAGGAAAATTATCCAATATTACTTATCTGTGAGTGGCAAAAGTATTTGAACCTCTGCTTTCAGTATCTGGTGTGACCCCCTTGTGCAGCAATAACTGCAACAAAACATTTCAGGTAACTGTTGATCAGTCCTGCACACCGGCTTGGAGGAATTTTAGCCCATTCCTCTGTACAGAACAGCTTCAACTCTGGGATGTTGGTGGGTTTCCTCACATGAACTGCTCGCTTCAGGTCCTTCCACAACATTCCGATTGGATTAAGGTCAGGACTTTGACTTGGCTATTCCAAAACATTAACTATATTCTATTTTAACCATTCTTTGGTAGAACGACTTGTGTGCTTAGGGTCGTTGTCTTGCTGCATGACCCACCTTCTCTTGAGATTCAGTTCAAGGACAGATGTCCTGACATTTTCCTTTAGAATTTGCTGGTATATTTCAGAATTCATTGTTCCATCAATGATGGCAAGCCGTCCTGGCTCAGATGCAGCAAAACAGGCCCAAACCATGATACTACCAACACCAGGTTTCACAGATGGGATAAGGTTCTAATGCTGGAATGCAGTGTTTTCCTTTCTCCAAACATAACACTTCTCATTTAAGCCAAAAAGTTCTATTTTGGTCTCATCTGTCCACAAAACATTTTTCCAATAGCTTTTTGGCTTGTCCACATAATCTTTAGCAAACTGCAGACAAGCAGCAATGTTCTTTTTGGAGAGCAGTGGCTTTTTCCTTACAACCCTGCCATGCACACTATTGTTGTTCAGTGTTCTCCTGATGGTGGACTCATGAACATTAACATTAGCCAATGTGAGAGAGGCCTTCAGTTGCTTAGAAGTTACCCTGGGGTCCTTTGTGACCTTGCCAACTATTACATGCCTTGCTCTTGGAGTGATCTTTGTTGGTCGACCACTCCTGGGGAGGGTAACAATGGTCTTGAATTTCCTCCATTTGTACACAGTCTGTCTGACTGTGGATTGGTGGAGTCCAAACTCTTTAGAGATGGTTTTGTAACCTTTTCCAGCCTGATGAGCATCAACAATGCTTTTTCTGAGGTCCTCAGAAATCTCTTTTGTTCATGCCATGATACACTTCGACAAACATGTGCTGTGAAGATCAGACTTTGATAGATCCCTGTTCTTCAAATAAAACAGGGTGCCCCCTCACACCTGATTGTCACCCCATTGATTGAAAACAGACTGACTCTAATTTCACCTTCAAATTAACTGCTAATCTTAGAGGTTCACATGCTTTTGCCACTCACAGATATGCAATATTGGATCATTTTCCTCAATAAATAAGTGACCAAGTATAATATTTTTGTCCCATTTGTTTAACTGGGTTCTCTTTATCTACTTTTATGACTTGTGTGAAAATCTGATGATGTTTTAGGTCATATTTATGCAGAAATATAGAAAATTCTAAAGGGTTCACAAACTTTCAAGCACCACTGTACTTTTCCAAGAAAATTGACTCTGTGGTTCGACTCGAATCATTTTCTCTCAATTGAATACTGATGTTTGTTTAAAGAACAACGGAACCATTTCTGATAACAATGGTTCTTTATACCAGTGGAACTGGAATGCAATGACGTCGTATATTCATCAAAGAAGAAAATATCACAGGCCACTGTGTGTACAGTATATTACTCAAATTCAGTGGCTAAATTCCATTTGTTGCTGGAGGGTGATTTGGTATTCAGATTGAACCCTGGTCCACTATTGTGCTCAAGCTCACCATCATGTGCTAGTTCCAATCCAACACACCCTAAAAGCCAACAGTTGTCATTATGCACTCTTAATGCTCGCTCAGTAAAAATCAAGAGTGCCGATCTAATGGACTACATGTGTGATAAGTTTGATATTATTGCAATCACAGAGACCTGGTTATGACAGGATGATTCAGCAGCTGGGGTGAACTTTGTCCTCAAGGATAAGTTCCTGGATCATTCATGCGTTTAATGATGTGGTAGAGGTATGGGCTTATTGTTTCACAATGCCCTTGTTGTAAAGAATGGAGATGTGAAGAATTCTTTAGAATTTTCTGAACAGACAATTAAATCTCCAAAGCTTAACTTACGCCTTGTCATTGTTTATCGACCTCTGTCATCTTCAGATATGAATACATTCTTCACAAATTCTCTGACTGCATGGAGTCTGTCATCTCATCAAAGGAACAGTTGCTTATTACTGGTGATCTGAACAGCCACATAGACATTGTGGACAATCCTGATACTATTAAGTTTGCTGATCTCTTAGAATCGTTTTGTCTTCAGCAGCACGTTACACTTCCAACTCATGTACACGGTCATACATTGGATCTGATCAGATCACATTGCTCTGAATCTATTATAAAGTCTAGTCCACTTGCATGCCGTTTTATCTCCGATCATGCTTCAATCATCTGTAACCTTATTCCTGCAGAGCCTAAGTCAAAATCATCTCCTACAGGAAAATAAAGTCTATTAATCTTAAACATCTTGGTGCTGATATTGCTGACACTGATCTTTGTCAGGCGTCTGACGTTAACACTACATGTGACAGTTGTGAGGAATGTCTGGATGAGCTTGTGAGGAACTATAAGGCTACGTTTACATTAGACCGTATCTGTCTCGTTTTCTTCGCGGATGCACTGTCCGTTTACATTAAACCGCCTGGAAACGCCGGGAAACGGGAATCCGCCAGCGTCCACGTATTCAATCCAGATCGTGTCTGGTCCGGTGCTGTGTAAACATTCAGAATACGCGGATACGCTGTGGTGAGCTCTAGCTGGCGTCTCATTGGACAACGTCACTGTGACATCCACCTTCCTGATTCGCTGGCGTTGGTCATGTGACGCGACTGCTGAAAAACGGCGCGGACTTCCGCCTTGTATCACCTTTCATTAAAGAGTATAAAAGTATGAAAATACTGCAAATACTGATGCAAATACTGCCCATTGTGTAGTTATGATTGTCTTTAGGCTTGCCATCCTTCCACTTGCAAGTAGTAAGTGATATGCGCTGGGATCACACACACAGCGGCTCAGTCCCGAATCGTGGCTTGTGCACTTCACTCGCGCGCTGTGTGAGCTGCGCAGGGCCAGAGTGCGCACCCTCCAGAGGGCACTCGCTGTTCAGGGCGGAGTGATTTGGAGCGCAGGATGCCTGCGGAGCCGAGCGTATCTGTGTATTGGCGTTGCTATGTGCACGAAAATCGTGTATTGGTGTTGCTGTGTGCACACTAATTGTTTTAAAAACGTTAATCTGATGATCCGCTGATACGGTCTAATGTAAACATGGGCTAAGTCTACTCTATCTAACTTAGATCGTCATGCTCCATTAAAGATTAAAACCACACAGTTGTGGTCAGAAGTTTACATACAGTGACAGGAATGTCATCTTGGATATGAATGTCATGGTGTCAGTAAGAGTGCTGAAACCAGCAGTGCTAATCAAATTACAAACATGGCCACTCAGAACTACAATGACCAAGATTCACAGTGCCCCTTGTCACCAGAGTATTGAACTCAGCAGTTACCCATTCATTCATCACCACCACACTACTTAAACCTCTCCCTCACACAGTATCAATGCAAAGTATCGTTCCACTTTCTTAGTCCATACTGAGCCTTTGTTATTCTCTGCCTGTTTTGCTGTTCCTTGACTCTCGCTATCTTTTCACTGTTTTCGCTTCCTTGTTTTGTCTACGTTACTCTGATTGCTGATTGACCGACCCTATGATTTTTGCTTCATGATTTGGCTCAGTTTACCTTTCTCGCCGCTTCTTCCTGCAATTACATCCGTAAGTACAACCCCGATTCCAAAAAAGTTGGGACAAAGTACAAATTGTAAATAAAAACAGAATGCAATAATTTACAAATCTCAAAAACTGATATTGCATTCACAATAGAACAAAGACAACATATCAAATGTCGAAAGTGAGACATTTTGAAATTTCCTGCCAAATATTGGCTCATTTGAAATTTCATGCCAGCAACACATCTCAAAAAAAGTTGGGACAGGGGCAATAAGAGGCTGGAAAAGTTAAAGGTACAAAAAAGGAACAGCTGGAGGACCAAATTGCAACTCATTAGGTCAATTGGCAATAGGTCATTAACATGACTGGGTGTAAAAAGAGTATCTTGAAGTGGCAGCGGCTCTCAGAAGTAAAGATGGGAAGAGGATCACCAATCCCCCCAATTCTGTGCCGACAAATAGTGGAGCAATATCAGAAAGGAGATCGACAGTGTAAAATTGCAAAGAGTTTGAACATATCATCAGCTACAGTGCATAATAACAAAAGATTCAGAGAATCTGGAAGAATCTGTGCGTAAGGGTCAAGGTCGGAAAACCATACTGGGTGCCCATGATCTTCGGGCCCTTAGACGGCACTGCATCACATACAGGCATGCTTCTGTATTGGAAATCACAAAATGGGCTCAGGAATATTTCCAGAGAACATTATCTGTGAACACAATTCACCGTGCCATCTGCCATTGCCAGCTAAAACTCTATAGTTCAAAGAAGCCATATCTAAACATGATCCAGAAGTGCAGACATCTTCTCTGGGCCAAGGCTCATTTAAAATGGACTGTGGCAAAGTGGAAAACTGTTCTGTGGTCAGACGAATCAAAATTTGAAGTTCTTTATGGAAATCAGGGACTCCGTGTCATTCAGACTAAAGAGGAGAAGGACGACCCGAGTTGTTATCAGCGCTCAGTTCAGAAGCCTGCATCTCTGATGGTATGGGGTTGCATTAGTGCATGTGGCATGGGCAGCTTACACATCTGGAAAGACACCATCAATGCTGAAAGGTATATCCAGGTTCTAGAGCAACATATGCTCCCATCCAGACGACATCTCTTTCAGGGAAGACCTTGCATTTTCCAACATGACAATGCCAAACCACATACTGCATCAATTACAGCATCATGGCTGCGTAGAAGGGTCCGCCAGCCTGCCAGCCTGCAGTCCAGATCTTTCACCCATAGAAAACATTTGGCGCATCATAAAACGGAAGATACGACAAAAAAGACCTAAGACAGTTGAGCAACTAGAATCCTACATTAGACAAGAATGGGTTAACATTCCTATCCCTAAGACAGTTGAGCAACTTGTCTCCTCAGTCCCCAGACGTTTACAGACTGTTGTAAAGAGGAAAGGGGAAAGGGGATGTCTCACAGTGGTAAACATGGCCTTGTCCCAACTTTGAGATGTGTTGTTGTCATGAAATTTAAAATCACCTAATTTATCTTTAAATGATACATTTTCTCAGTTTAAACATTTGATATGTCATCTATGTTCTATTCTGAATAAAATATGGAATTTTGAAACTTCCACATTGCATTCCGTTTTTATTTACAATTTCTACTTTGTCCCAACTTTTTTGGAATCGGGGTTGTACCTGCTTCCTGACACATGGCAATATTTGGGCTTTCAGTAATATCTTTGAACTGTTCTTTTTCTGTGGCAGAATGATTGTACAGCATACATTTTTAATAATAAAGAAAATAAAATTTGGTGCACAAGTCAATTTTCTTTGGGTTTTCTGAAATCAACACAGGGTCAAAATTATACATACAGGGTCATAAATTTACATATGCTCACTTAGATTATTAATTCAGAGGTTCTGAAACTTCCAAAATGTCTCTCATCTTGCCAAGGCCGAGGTCTCTTAACTTCCTGTTAGTGATCATGATTGACTACAGCTGGTAGCTTCTCTGTGCCTTCATAAAAAGGGTTTGTTTACAGCACTCATTGAATTGACCAGCACACAGTAAAATGGGAAGGTCCAAGGAGCTCAGTGCAGATCTGAGAAAGACGATCACAGATATACACAACTCTGGAATGTCTCTTGGAGCCATTTCTAAACAACTGCAAATTCCAAGATCAGTTCAAACAATTGTATCCAAGTTATTGTGAGGTGTAGTCACTTTGCCAAGCCACTTTGCTTCAAGAAAACCCAAACTGTCACCCTCAGCTGAAAGGAAATTGGTTTGGATGGTCAGGAACAACCCGGGAACCACCATAGCACAGCCCTGCCATGAATTGGAAGCTGATGGATCACTGTCTACAGTTCAGATCACCATGGACTAAGAGGCTGCTATCCAAGAAATAACCTGCTGCTCCAAAATTGACACCTTCAAGCATAACTAAAGTTTGAAGCTGACCACACACACAAAGATGAAGCCTTCTGGAGGATAGCTGTATGGTCAGATGAGACAAAGATTGAGTTGTTTGGCCACAATGACCACCATGTACAGAGGGACACTGTCATGTACTGGTTGTAATACTGTAGTTACCAACAGGTGGTGCTGTGACATTACAAGGCTGTTCTGTATATAATGAAGCTGCACCAGTAAACGTCATTCAGTCTGCTACAAGCTGTCTCTTCCTTGAGTCACATACATTACATGGTGTCAGAAGTGGGATAGAAAGGACTAAAAGAACTCAGAAGAAAAAAAAAAAGGAGCTGCAAAAACCTCCAGGGACGTTGAGCCTAGAAGGCAATCTAGCTGAAAACTGGAGAGTCTGGAGTCAAAAGTTCGACATATATCTCATCGCTAGCAGAATAGCAGAGAAGTCAGAGAAAGTAAAATGCGCCGCTTTTCTCCATGTTGCCGGAGACGACGCCATCAAAGTATTCAACACGTTTGTTTGACGACAGCATTGATGATCTGGACATTTTGAAAGGTCTGTTTAAAAACTGTGAACCTCGAAAAAACCTGACGTACCAGAGATATTTGTTTTTTATGAGAGTGCAAGGAAATACAGAGTCCATTGATGCATATGTCACTGATCTAAAAAACAAAGCAAAAGACTGCGAGTTTGGAGAGTTAACTGAGTCATTAATAAGAGACAGAGTTATATGTGGAATCACAAATGATCAGATCCGAGGCAGATTGCTAAGAGAGCCAGAGCTGATGCTACAGAGAGCGGTAGACATTTGCCGTGCTAGCGAGGTGAGCCAAAGCCAGCTAAAAAAGCTACATGAAGAAACTGAAGTGCCGGTTCAGAAATTATACAAGCAAAAAACACATGGAAAAAAGGAGAGACCACAAACACAAAGAAAGAAAAAACACAAGTAGACTGTGGAAAATACGGGTATAAACATGAGCCAAGGAAGTGCCCTGCATATGGCCAAACCTGCAACTCTTGTCACTGAAAGAATCACTATGCACAAATGTGCATGAGCTGTGGACAGGCAGAAATCTCATCTCATTATCTCTAGTCGCTTTATCCTGTTCTACAGGGTTGCAGGCAAGCTGGAGCCTATCCCAGCTGACTACGGGCGAAAGGCGGGGTACACCCTGGACAATTCGCCAGGTCATCACAGGGCTACAGGCAGAAATCCGACAGAAAATACAAAGTATTGGACGTGACACAGCAAGTGACAATGACATGTTCATAGGGACAATTGAACTGAAACAAACAGAAATAAGCTACGTGAACAAGCTAGACAAAGTGGATGTGCAAACAAACAAAGATGACTAGACTGTAATGCTGAACATAAACAACCAGACACTCACTATACAGATAGATACAGGTGCTGACTGTAAAGTCATAGCCAAGAGAGAATTGGATGCACTGAAACTGAGTGAAAAGAAACTGGACAAATTTTGCTATAAGTTAGTGGGCTTTTTTGGGCAAAAAGAAAAGCCACTACGGTAGAAGACCATTAAATGCCAATACAAGGACAGAGTTTGATGTGGACTTTCAAGTAATAAAGCATGATGCAAGAGCAGTACTTGGAAAAGAGTCTAGTGTTGCGCTTGGGGTGGTGAAGAGGATATATGTAGTGGGAGAAAAAAACAGACAGACATATTGAGTGAATATGAGGATTTATTCACAGAACTGGTCTGTGTTCTGGGATTTCACCATATTCAGGTAAACCCAGATATTACACCAGTGATTCCTCCTCCCAGAAAGGTCCCAGTGGCCCTGAAAAAAAGACATTGAAAAGGAACTAAAAAAGATGGAAAACCTTGATGTCATAGAAAAACTAACAGAGCCCACAGAATGGGTCAGCAGCATGGTGACTGTTGTGAAACCAAACAAGATAAGGATATGCCTGGATTCACAGGACTTAAACAAAGCAATAAAAAGATAACACGATCCTCTGAAAACAGAGGAGGAGGTTGTTGCTGAGATGCCGAAAGCAAAAATTCTTCAGTTGTGGATGCAAACCAAGGCTACTGGCAAATCCAGTTAGATGAAGAGAGCTCCAGACTATGCACCTTTAACTCACCCTCAGGCAGGTACAAGTTTAAGAGACTTCCCTTTGGAATATCTTCAGCCCCTGAGGTGTTTCAGAGGTGCCTGTCACAGCATCTAGAAGGACTGGACGGAGTCATCAATGTGATGGATGACATTGTGTGGGGTGAAGACAGAGAGCCACATGACAAGAGGCTGAGCTGTTTGATCGACTGAGGAACATAAACTTGAAACTAAACAGAGACAAATGCAAAATTGGACTGAGTGAAATCAGCTACATAGGGCATGTACTGAGCAAAGATGCACTGTAAAAAAAAATCCCGTAGTTTTTACGGAAAAAACTGGCAGCTGGGGTTACCAGAATAATTCCGTAAAACATACAGCAAAACAGTAATTGCTTTTACTGCATAACGTACATTTTACAGTTTAAACCAGCATATAAAACACTGGACTTCTGTTATATTTGCTGGTTTAAACTGTAAAATGTACATGTTATGCAGTAAAAGCAATTACTGTTTTGCTGTATATTTTACGGAATTATTCTGGTAACCACAGCTGCCAGTTTTTTTTCTGTAAAATATACAGCAAAACAGTAATTGCTTTTACAGCATAACATGTACATTTTACAGTTTAAAACAGCAAATACAACAGAAGTCCAGCGTGTTATATGCTGGTTTAAACTGCAAAATGTACATGTTATTCGGTAAAAGCAATTACTGTTTTGCTGTATATTTTATGGAAAAAAACTGGCAGCTGTGGTTACCAGAATAATTCCGTAAAATATACAGCAAAACAGTAATTGCTTTTACTGCATAACATGTACATTTTACAATTTAAACCAGCAAATATAACAGAAGTCCAGTGTTTTATATGCTGGTTTAAACTGTAAAATGTACATGTTATTCGGTAAAAGCAATTACTGTTTTGCTGTATATTTTATGGAATTATTCTGGTAACCACAGCTGCCAGTTTTTTTCCGTTAAAAAAACAACAATTTTATGGCTATTAAACATATTATTTCAGTAATTTTAGGTCCATTTGTTGTTTATTGTATATCAAAACCCATTTGATTTCACTAAAAAATAAACATTATTTTACTGTGAAATCACCATTATTAAATAGGACTACTATACTGCAGAGGTGGAAAGAGTACTAAAATATTATACTCAAGTACAAGTACTGTTACTCTGATGAAATTTTACTTAAGTACAAGTAAAGTTACCAGACAAAAAATCTACTCAAGTAAAAGTAAAAAGTAGATCATTTAAAATGTACTTTGAGTAAAAGTAAAACGTTACTTTTAACAATGGGTGTTTTCTGCCTCCATTGTGTTGTGCAAAAATGAAAAAGAAGAGGAAACAAGGATATATGTACATCTCAACCCAGATGTTTTATTTAAAGGAAGTGTATCAAATTGAATGCTTAGGATTATGCTGCATTAAAACTGAGACAAACAAAAAAGGTCAATACAATACAATGGCCAAGCCATAGATTTTTTATGAGATTTTTTAACTTTTGTGTGATTTCACATACAATGGAATTTAAGACACTTAAGTGTGTGAGTGAAATATCAGTTGGGCTTAGTGTCACTATGTGTATGACAAATGAACTGCTTAAATATATACTGATTTTTATTTATTCACCTATTTGCAAAAAAATGGTAGGGATATGTGTCTTACTAACACTCACACAAAGATCGGCACAGTGCCATGGCCATGCCCAAAAGGAGGTGACAATTCAACCACTACTTGATCTCACATACAATGAAATGAACTGGCAGTGTACCACAAATAGACATCTTCCTCATACCTTTAAGAACACAAAATAAAATCAAACAAAATCCTAACAGAAATGTATCTTCTCTTATTCTCTAACCTTCCTATTCAGTCTCAGCAGCAGTTATGTTACAGTACCAACAGGTTGCTACTTCAACATTAGCAATGCCATCCACTATTTTTGGAATATAACCAGCCTATTGTCGGTTTTACTATGGAAAGGAAACATTATGATGCCAATGACAATACTTACCTCAACATGCTTGCGCAGATTAGACGTTGAATTTTTGTATGCCGCAATGGTTGTCTTCTTGGGCACACATAATCTGCATTGCATAATGAAACTGTCACCCCTTTTCTCTACGAAGCTGAAGTGATCACGTATGTAGGGCCAGGGGTGCACTTCATTACTGGAAGAAATTGCGTTTTCTGCAGGGTCGTCCACCACAGGTTCCTCGGTCTCCTCCATGTCCGCCATCGTCTGTGTGAGACTCGCGCGCGCGACAACTGTCCTTCCCGTGATTCATTTCCAGAACGCATTTCCCCTTCTCCGTTTTAGCCTTTTTTAAATTTTTTATTTATTTATTTTTTACTCAGTAACGGTTGTGATGTAAAATGTACTGAAGTACACTACTTAAAAGAAAACATACTTAAGTTAAAGTAAAAGTACACTCTTTAAAAATTACTTGAAAAAGTATAAGTACACAAAAAAGCTACTCAAGTACAGTAACGTGAGTAATTCGTTACTTTCCACCTCTGCTATACTGGAATAGAAATCAAGGCATGTCACAGATATTCTGTTAACCACACAGACTTTATTGTAATAAACAATGAAAAAACAAAGCCCAACTTTTGTTAACCACAAGGCTGCCACAGAACCGTCATAGGTATTATCTTAAGAACATTCATTCATTCATTTTGGTTCACTCAGAATCAGGCATGTTCACACAGCATCAGAATCAAACATGCTTCGTGTGTGTGAGAGAGTGTCTGTGTTAGAGTGAGTCTCTCTCTGTGTGTGTGTGTGTGTGTGTGTGTATGTGTGTGTGTGTGTGTGTATATGTGTGTGTGTGTGTGTGTGTGTATGTAGATGTGCACATATGAGTGCATGTGGGGGAGCATGTGAGTGAGAGGATCGCCAAACGTGTGTGTATGTGTGTGTGAGAGAGAGTACATATGTCTCTTTCTTTCTCTCTCTCTCTCTCTCTCTCTCTCTCTCTCACACACACACACACACACACACACACACACACACACACACACACAGAGTGTTTGTCTAAGTCTGTGTATGGATGTTTGTACATGTGTGTGTGTATGTGTGTGTGTAATGCATGTTTTTGTGTATGTATGTGTCTGTATGTATGTATGTTTGTGGGCAGATGAGAGAGAGAGGGTGGATCATTGAACAGTCTTACTGTGAGCACCATTCATGGTCAGACAGGTCTTGTATCAGAACTCTTGGGTTCACATGGAGGCGGGATTTGCTGGTCTTCTCCACCTTGGTCCCCTTCTCCGGATTGATGGAAAAGAAACATCTGGAGAACAGTGAAAAACGAAAGAAAGAAAACCAGACTATGTTAAAAGCACAAAGGCTTCATCAAAAAAAATAAAATAAAAAATAATTAAAAATGTAAAAAATCTGCTCATTAACCATTTCCTCAACACCCAACGACAAATTATACAAACTATAAAGTCAGTATAGTTACTAAGGTTTATGCCAAATAACTAAATTATTTTTTAATAATTTAATGATAAAAAAATAACCTCTGTAAGAACTCCAGCATGGATGCAAGGGCTGCTGGATAGTGGATATTGAAGACATAGAAGCTGCCAAACATCAGACACAGGGCCGGTATGAATGTTGTGATACTGGGCTGTACAATCATTCAGTCCACACTCAGCATCCATCTCTTCGCCGAGAAGCACGATTGTCCTACAAAAACAAATACAATTAACAACAAAAAGGTGAGAGGACAATGGATGTGGGTGTGTTTGTGAGACAGAGTTTAGCATGTGTATGCGTGTGTGAGAGAGCAACATGGTCAACTTACCACAGACAACAATGGTTGGTGTCAAGGGAACTTGGTCCATCTGCACCTCCTCCGCCAGGCATGTGTCTTCCATGTATGTGAACATCACGTCTTCCTTCTCGTCGAAGTAAGACAACAGGAGCAACACCATCTCCAACACATCGTCTGATGGCCCTTTGTGCTCTCTCCTCATCAGCTGAATCTTGGTAAAAGCTTGGACTAGCCTCTTTGACTTGTTCACAGCAACTGTTTTCAAGTAATTTAAGAGTCTTTCCCCCTTTAGGTCCAAATTCCTAACAAATGTCTCTTTAAGACTAACTCCGGTGAGCTCTTCAAAGTGAACAGCCATGCCCATCTCATCAAACAAAAATGGCCAGTCTTCCAGTAAGTATTTGATTTCTTTTCTGTTGTTGACCTTTTTGCGTTGGGTGTAGAATGTCGACCTGGTGAGCTCTTTAATCACATCCTGGTTTGGGGCATTTTGTTTAGACAGGCTTTTCAGTTCGTCTCGGCTCTGCTGTTGGCTCTCTGCAGTCTCCCCAAGGGGCATGAACTTCATTTCCCATTTGATGCAACCATAGGTATCCTGAATTGGAGCTCTTTTTTCAGCAGGCATTTCATCCGTATCAGACTCTGTTTGCAGTTTTCTTTTTCTTGTTTTTGGTGTTGTGGAGCGTTTTGCATTTTCAATTCTATTTTGGAGCTGTTTTACGAGGGAATGGTACCCTGACCCAATTATGTCCCCTTCAATGACATCCTGCAGTGATTTGGGATATGTAGCCACTATTTTTTTGGCCACAACAGTGGTGTGCCTTTTACTTATGTGCGATGACTTCTGCATCATTTCGCGTACCACAATCCTCACCATCTCCCTCCTCATCCATGGACTTGGACGCTTCCCTCTCTCTAAGGACTGTGTGGGTGCTATTGGTCTTGAGTGATCAATCTCATTAAATCAGTCTCAAATCAGTCTCATTAAATCAGTCTCATTAATAATACCATTAATTTTGGTGCTTAATAATAAATTACCAAACAGCTAAATTATGGTATATTCCAAATTATTATGATCACTACCAATGCAGCAATAATGTATCACTTACCGTATTACATAAACACTACAGCCAATGTCACTCATATACACCTTGGAATTCTTTGAGATTGGATGACTTCAAAAATATATAGAAACAACAAACAGACGCACCGTTTAACAGAATAATTGAATTTATTATAACAATGATAAAAATGAGTAATAGCAGTTGAATACATTCAAATGGTCATCAGTGATATGTGTGTGTGTGTGTGTGTGTGTGTGTGTGTGTGTGTGTGTGAGAATGTTATCTGAGATGTGGGGGAAGGTGGAGATCCCACCTCGTGGTCCCTCGGGACAAAAGAATTAGCCCTGGTTGCTAATGAGACAAAGGAATTAGCCATGGTAGCTAATTCCACTAGCTTATAATATTACTAAATCCACTGAAATCTTGATGAGGTCAAAATATGTGTAATAATGAAATTAAAGGTGTTAGAAAGGATAGCAAAAAGCATGCAACAGCCTACCTATTAAACAACTGAGAGAACAATATAGAACACAAGATCAGTATGCATAATTAAACAGTTCCTGAGTTTAAATTCACACTACTTCATAAAGCTAATTTCTAAGACTAATTTGCCCAAAATGCCAGTCTTACTTCCAGTATCTTGCTTCTATGCAAGATTATGCAGGGATGTCCCAAAATTTCTGGAGTTCACAGAGCTCGTGGAGGCTTCTGTAGAAAGCAGAGAATTCTTGGTCCGACGCTTCGTCACTCATGAGAAAGAGTCTCTGCTCAATCAGTGTGCACAGCGATTAAGTCAGAAGGAATCCAGTCGCTTCTAACTTTTAATTAACTGCTTTGGGTTGCAGTCGTAACGCTACTTATAATGAACAAATAAAAACCGGTTGTAACTCAATATGAGGACGCAACTTAGGCAATTTTACTGTGGCCAGTGGTATGCGAAAGCGCGCTGAGATTCTTTTTCTTGCAAGTCAGACGTCTTTGTCTCAGATGTTCTGATGAGCAGGGTGTCTCTTTGTGTCTGTACTCATGGAGTTCACGACGAGAGAGACAGAACAGAAGTTGACTCAGTCACTTATGGCTTCAGGGAGGATGTGACGTAGGTAATCCCGCCCAGGCGTGACGTAGGTCATCGCGGAAGTTGGTTGATGGGATTTGTAGTACTAAAAGGGTGGCTGTACCTACAACTGGGTCAATTCTTCTGGAAACTTCTTCCATGGAGTGTATCCGCCCAGTCAACATCTGGGCTGTGAGAGGCACTGGAAGAGGTTGATATTGGTGAGAAAGACTGAGAGGATGAAGAAGGTCCTGGTGAGACTGAGGGCAGAGATGAAGCACCATCCTGGATGCTGAATGAACTGTTGCTATACTGGGTAGTATCCTTGCCTTTAAAATACACACAAACACACTCAAGCTTATTAGGGACATGTACATTTCAGATCAATCTTATATTCCTTTTATGGCTGACTGCATCATACACTCCCAATGCCAGGTGGTTTCTCCTTCCAGCAGCTTTCTGAGTGGTGCAGATACTTCTGAGAGATTTGGGATGAACTTGGCCAAGTACTGCACCATGCTAGGGGTCGACCGATAATCGGCCTGGCCGATATATCTGGCCGATATTCTGCATTTTTAGGGTTATCGGTATCGGACATAATTTCCACCGATATGCCGATAACATGCCTTTTTGCAGCCATTTCGTTCCTAACGCGACTGTCACTGCACGTCCTTTCCTGCACTCGCCTCTCTGAGTTCAAGAACACGGTCCCGCCCACCACAACATCTGATTTGTTTGGCACAAGAGATATAGCCAATCAACACATGTAGCTAAACGCTGTGAACTGTTTCAAGGTGGCTGTATGGGCACTCGGGCAGAAGCGGCACAAGGGATATAGCCAATCAACACGCGTAGCTAAACGCTGTGAACTGTTTCAAGGTGGCCGTATGGGCACTCGGGCAGAAGCAGATCCCACTTCAAGGTAAGGACACGCTGCTTTTGCCGCAATAAGTCACAAACACACAAATTGCAAAAGCACAACATCATTATATGTTTACTACATTCTTCACCTACTACTCGTTAAAATTGTCCATTTGCATCTGTGCAGCCAGGCAAACTTAGCTTACGGAAGGAAGCACTTGAATTAGCCTACAACCAACTAGTCTCACTGAAACTACATGTAATGCTTCCTTCACTACAATATAATCCTCCTAAATTGGGAATATTAGGCTTGGGCATTAAAAGCATTAGAATGTAGATGGTTACTTGTTAAGTTGTTACATAATAAGGAATGATAGCCTACTTTATGTTTGATTTTACTTTTTAAAAAATGCTGCAGGCAGATCCCTACACTTGATTTGTTATTTAAAAACTACTTGAAGTTGGTAAGTCTTACTTAGTTCTTAGTGTAAAAGAATCCAGAGTGTATTTTCATTTATTTTCCACTGAAAATGGTGAGCTGTAATATAGTAGGGAGTGATTTATTTTTTTTTTATTGGTGAATATTTATTTTATTATTATTTTATTTCTCATTTTATTCTAACTAATGTTTGACTTTATTGTACAAATGCTGCTGGCATCTCCCTGCACAAAATTTCATGTTCAATTTTACAATTAAACATACATTTCATGGATATGAAGGTCTGTGTCAGTGTGTGCTATGTTTAATTTCATGTGAATTATAATGTTTACATTTATCGGTTGCACATATCGGTTATCGGCATCCCAATTCCATAATAATCGGTATCGGTATCAGCCCTGAAAAAAAAACATATCGGTCGATCCCTACACCATGCCCATGAATCTCTGTAGTGCTGGTTTGTCTGTTGGCTCTGGCATTTCTTGTATGGCTCGCACTTTGTCAGGTTTCACAAAGGAGCTTCACACAACTGAAAGAGCTTGTGAGTACCGTAACACTCCAGTGCTAAAATATTATGATGTGGAAAAACCTGTCACACTGTCAGTTGATGCCAGTTCAGGTGGTTTGGGAGCTGTGATCCTGCAAGGACAACAACCTGTGCCGTATGGCTCAAGGTGTGAACAAAGATATGCACAAATAGAAAAGGAGCTGCTCACAATTGTGTACGGATGTGAAAAATTTCACCGATATCTGTATGGAAGGCATGTTCAAGTAGAGTCAGATCACAAACCATTGGAGACAATTTTCAAAAAGCCACTCCACAAAGCTCCAGCAAGGCTGCAGAAAATGTTAATGAGACTACAGAAATATAGCCAGCAGGTGACATACAAGCCTGGTAAGGAAATGCACATTGCAGATGCATTGAGCAGAGCCAGCCTGAAAGACTACACAAATGGCAGACAGGAGGACGAGTTGGATGTGAGCTATGTAGTCCAACAGTTACCTGTTTCAGAAGAAAAGTGTCAGCAATTCAAAGATGCAACAGAACAGGATGAGGAACTGAGACAAGCAGTACAGGATGGATGGCCTGAGTCACAGAGCCAAGTTCCCAAGACAATCCAAAAGTACTGGACTTTCAGAGAGGAGCTGACATATTCAGATGGACTACTGTTAAAAAACTCAAAACTGGTAGTTCCGACAAAGATGAGAGAAGAGATGCTAGACAAAATTCACAAATCACATATGGGAATTGAAAAGAGTAAAGAAAGAACAAGAGATATCCTGTTTTGGACAGGCATGGCAAAACAAATCGAGGAAGTTGTGCAGAAATGTGCAGTGTGCAACAAACACAAACAACAATCCCAGAGAGCCCTTGATCTCTCATCCAGTTCCTGAGAGAGCGTGGTCAAAAGTTGGAATAGATCTCTTTCATTTCAATAATGCAGAGTATATTATGTGTGTCGACTACTACTTTAAATACCCAGAGATTTCAATGGGACACAGCTGCTAAGTGCAAAAATGCAAGGATTTGCGACCAGTTGGGAGTTTAAACACACTACCTCGAGTCCAGAGTTTCCACAGTCAAATGGCCAAGCTGAGAGAGCCATTCAAACAGTGAAGAATCTGTTGAAAAAAGCACAGGATAGTCTCAGAGACCCATATATTGCTCTGTTGGAGTACAGAAACCACTGGATGGAATAGGATACTCCCCTGTGCAGCTGCTTATAGGAAGGAGACTGAAGACAAAAATACCTGTGTCAAAGAACCTATTAAAGCCAGGAGTATAGAAACATGTGTGGAGCAGATTGATGAACAGACAAAATATGCAGAAATGCTATTTTGACAGTGGAACAAGGAAACTCCCTGAAATGAGAAAAGGAGAAAGGGTAAGAGTCAGACAGCAGAACCAATGGCAACCTGCTGTCATACTGAAGAAACATGATCAGCCAAGGTCGTACATGGTACAGACTGACAATGAGCAGATCTACAGAAGGAACAGGAGACACATTATGAAAACCAAGGAAACCTTGAATGCACCACAACAAGAACATCATGAGACTGCTGAAAGTGTTCATGAGTCACTGCCACTGATGGAGAGTGGACAGCAGCCTGCAGGAACTGAACCAGAACAGAAGGACTACCAAGAAAGTCACATGTCTGCAATGTCACCACCACAAACACCAAAATCATTGGTGATAAAAGAGACTGTGAGCACTGAAAACAGTGTAAAAACTTCATGTCTTGGTAGACCTATAAGAGTTCCTCTTAGGTACCGGAAGAAATAGCAGAGACTGCTTAAGGAAGTGACGAAACTGTGTTTTGTTAAGTTCTAACATGCTTAGTAAGAAGACTTGAGTTTGTGGTTGGTAGAAGAGAGCAACTGGACTTGCTTGAAGATTCTTGAAAATGTTTCGCCTCTCATCCGAAAGGCTTCCTCAGTTCTGTCTGACTAATAGGGAGTATCAAGTATTTATCCTCTCATGGATCATCATAGAATCCGAATCAGAATGCTGATGGCTGCATTGTAGGTGGCTGATAAAAGATGTCATAGACACCCACCTCTGTTCAGTGATGGTCGTTCCAGGTTGACAAAAATGAACAATCCTCTCTGGCTAAGATGTCTGCCAGTTTTCTGGAAGTCCTCTCATACTCCCACACCAGTCGAAGGGATCTCATCCCAAAGTGCGTAGAAACATATCTGTGAAGAATCTCAGTCATCCAGGTACATAGTAATCTGTGTAACTTGAGTTACACATAATAATAATAATAATAATAATAATAATAATAATAATAAACTAGAAAAGCACTCGGAGAGCGCAGACCTCCGCCAAGAATCCTTTAAAAAAATCCGGGATCCAGAAGGTGATCCGGATCACCGCCAAAATTTAATGGACTGTTACTTGTGCCCAGTCACACCTCTGGAAAAAATTTCAGAGCAATCCGTTCATAACATTTTCCGTAATGTTGCTAACAGACAAACCAACAAACAAACCAACGCTACCGAAAACATAACCTCCTTGGCGGAGGTAATAAAATTTGAAGAACCAACCGAACCCAGCGTGTCCGGATTTTCTAACCAACCGAACCCAACGTGTCCAGATTTTCTAACCAACCGAACCCAGCGTGTCCGGATTAACAATAACCTGTCTGATCTCCTCACCACCTCCACTGGCTCCCCACAAGGCTGTGTGCTTTCTCCGCTGCTCTTCATTCTGTACACTGATGAGTGCAGATCAATGTACCCCAACTGTCACCTGGTTAAGTTTGCTGATGACACAGTTCTCCTGTCCCTCCTGTCTGGCCCTTCCCTCCATCATGGACCCGCTCTTCAGCAGTTCATAGAGTGGTGTGACTCTTCCTGCCTGGAGGTGAATGTTAGTAAAACTAAGGAGATGGTGGTGACCTTCTCCAGCAGCCAAAGGGAACTGGCGGCTGTCACCACTATGGTCCACGGTTTTCCGGTCGAGGCAGTTGAGGAATATAAATACCTGGGAACCATTCTGGACTGCCAACTGAGGTTCTCTTCCAACACAGAAGGGATCCTGAGGAAGTGCCACCAGAGGATGTACCTACTAAGGAAACTGAACTCTTTTTCTGTCAGTCAGAACATCTTGTTGACATTCTATTATACATTCATTGAAAGTGTTTTAGCTTTTTCTATATGCTGTTGGTATTACTCCATTACTCTACAGGATAGGAACCGCCTGCATAATATTGTCAAGGTGTGTTCTAAGATTATTGGACTTCCTGCTCGCCACCTGAATACTGTTTACGAGCAGCAGGCTAGCGGCCTGGCTCGTCGAATTCTTAAAGACTCGACTCATGCTTTGTTCCTGGCATTTGAGCAGCTGCCATCTGGTCGCAGGTTCCGCTGTCTGGCCTGTAAGACCCAGAGGAGGAGAGCAACCTTTGTTCCAAGTGTTATTCTCCTCCTGAACTCTAAGAAGTCTAAGACAGTTACAATAACTTAAGTCTTCTGTACAATACTCTAGTGCAATATCACACGTCCTGATGTGCAATATTACAATATCACCTTGTCACTTTAACTACAAAGTCACTCTAATCATATTGTCATTTTAATTTTGTCATTTTAATTTTTATCCATGCATCATTTTATTTATTTGCCAAATTTTATCTGCTGCTTTTTTTTTTTTTTTAACTTTGTTACTGGCAACAGGCCTGCCATTGTATATTGTACATAATACACTGTTTTTTTTTTGCCCACCCATTTTTGTGATTTTATTCTTTTTGTGATTTTATTTTCTTGCTCTTTTAATGTACCGCTCTTCGCCCTTCTAATTGCCCTTCGGGGATAAATAAAGTTTTGTCTAAGTCTAAGGCCCCGGTCACACCGCCCGAACTTTGCTGGAGCGTTCCTTGAACGGTGGGGGGGGGGGGGGGGGGGGGGGCGAATTTCGACAACGCTCATCACCGCGCACAAAATGGGAAAAAAATCGAAAACACGGGCGTTGGCTTAGCAGTGCACCGCTGAAGCCGGCGTTGCTTTAGCATTGGTTTAGCGGTAGTGAGCGGTAGCGAGCGTTGGTTTAGCGGTGACGCGAGCGTTGGTATAGCGGCGTTCTGCGCATGCGGGCTTTGGCTCGGCGGGGGTATAAAGTTGGTTTAGCGGCATACCGCTTGTGACTACGGAGCTGAATGGATTGTTTTGATACAAGTTCTGATAGATTTTTGATAGAAGCTCCACCATCAGCTTGTCATACAGTCCATGTTCAGGCCTTCTCAGTATCCACTGTCTGACCCACACAACTCTGTCTCTCCTTCTTCTCTCTCTTCTCCTTCTGTCAACAGCTTGTTGCAATCTGAGGAGGTTCTGATTCTGCTGCTGGACTAGTGCACCAATCATAGCAAGTCTCTCAGCATCCATGGTGATACAGTTTTACTGTAACTTTGAGCAAATTCGATATAGATGAGGTCTGAACTCAACGGCAGCTCGATTCCAAATGAGCTCCTGGTCCATTTCTCCCCGTATTTATAGCCAAATTCTGGTCCCGCTCCGACACCTCTATACCAACGCCAAACCAAAGTTCATCGCCGCCATGGATAGCTGCTTCAACGCCCGACACCGTTCCAGCAACCCCGTGTCCGCTCGTAAAACGCTTACAACCGCTCCACCGAAGTTTGTGCAACGTTTAATCGCCGCCCGGGTAACGCTGGCGAAGCAGCGGTGGTCCAGCGTTCAAGATTTCTGCGTTGGCCTAGCGGACCCAAGCGTCCACGAACTTGCGTCTAGCGGTGCCAAACTTTGACTGGGCGTTGGTGGAGCGGGGGTGAACTTTGCCGGGGTGGAAAATTGCCCCCTCCTCACTGCTCGCAATATTTTGTGCAGCTCAAAACTTTCGGAGCGGTAGGAGGGCCCCTCGAGAAACATCAGCGGTGGCCGAGCGTATACGGCGTTGCTTTAACGGGGGCCAACTTTTGTTAAACGGTGGTGAACGGTTACGAGCGGTGATTAATTTTTTTCACCGCTCCAGGAACGCTCCAGCAAAGTTCGGGCGGTGTGACCGGGGCTTAAGTAAGGGAGATGTCATGTATTGGTTGTAATACTGTAGTTACCAATAGGTGGTGCTGTGACATTACAAGGCTGTGCTGTATATAATGAAGCTGCACCAGTAAACGTCATTCAGTCTGCTACAACCCGTCTCTTCCTTGAGTCACATACATTACAGACACTGTACCAGCTGCTGGTGGTGGTAGGATCATCATGCCCTGGGGCTGTTTTGCTGCCAGTGGAACTGGTTCATTGTACAAAGTGGATGGAATAATGAAGGAGGAGGATTACCTCAGAACTCTTCAGCATAAAATATCAGAAACTTGAACATCACTTGGGACTTACAACAGGATAATGAACCCAAACACGCATCAGAGCTGGTTGCGGAGGATAAAGCAGGCTAACATTAAGCTTAAAACAAGTCCTGCTTTCAATCCTATTGAAAAGATATGGACCGTGCTTATAAGTTGAGCCCATGCCAAGAAAAAAAACAAATTTATTGAATTCTACCATGAAGAGTCGTGAAATATCCAACCAGCATTCTACCTCTTTGGAGGCTCCTTGGTTCTCATGTTGCTTGCTTAGTAGTGTTGCAGAGTCAGGGTCCTTCCAGAACAGGTTCATTTATACAGACATCATGTGACAGATCATGGGACACTTTGATTGCACACAGGTGGATCTTAAATCAAATGATTATATGACTTATGAAGTGAACTGGTTGGACCACCAGTTTTTTTTTTTTTTAGTTTCATATGAAAGGGGGTGAATACCTATGCATGCTTCAGATTTCTGTTTTTTCATCTTAATTACTGTTTGTGTCACAATAAAACAACAATTTGCACCTTTAAAGTGATAGGCATGTTGTGTAAATCAAATGGTGCTAACCCTCCCCCCCAAAAAAAAAAATCCATTTTAATTCCATCTTGCAATGCGATAAAACAGGACAAACACCAAGGGGGATGAATACTTTTGCAAGACACTGTAAGTCCTGTCATATCGAAACTAAAGTGTATGTCAAGCCAATAAACACTGGCCTCCTCCTATACTACGAAAGTCACGTGGACAACGGCTGTAAATAAACATATAGCTCTGTCCATGCTCTGTCCAGCATTGTTTTAAATAAACAAGGCTTATTTAAAACAATGCTGGAGAGAGCCTATTGATTATCATCCTCATGGTCCTATTTTAATGATGAATGTGACCATTTAAGGAAATGTTCTGATGCCTGAAGTACCCACAAACCTTAACTGACAATACCATCAAAGGATTTGTTGATTTTAAACTCTGTAAACATCCTGGTACACCAAAAGTTAAAGAACCAGATAACATCAGAATCACTATACCATTCATGGACCAATATGCAGCTAATGTTATCAGAAGGAGATTACAGGACTTGGGTAATAAGAAAATATTAGATTTCAACCATTATTTGTGAGCCAAAAACTAAACAATGTGCTGAAGCTGCAAGAGGAAAAATCACAGATTATAAATCAGCAACAGATGGTACCGTATATACCGGTAGTTTCAGATGTGACTTTTGTGATGAGAGTTATATTGGTTACACCTATAGACAATTGCATGAGCGTGTCGAAGAGTATAAAGTTATGTCTTCAAGCATTGGTAAACACTATAGGATGGCACATGGGATTGCGCCTAAAGACATTAATAAGAATTTTGTTGTCTTAAAGTGTCAGAGTAAATTTGACTGCTTGTTGTACGAAATGCTCTACATTAGAGAAAGAAGACAAACTCTCAACGTGCAATTGGACTCCTTACAGGCCAAACTTTTTGTTTAGCATTATGCTAATTTTTATATGGTTTGGCATTGATAATGGTGTCCAGGTGGACCGAAATGTCACGCTCTTTTCCTTAATTTTTAGTATATTTTGTTTTTCTAAATCTTCCCTTACACCTAAGTAACTAGCCTCTTTTCCACTGATAGCATGGCCAATGCATTCAGCTTTACATTGGTCATGGTGTTTTTGAGAAAAGTTTTAATTCTTTTCAAAGTTGAGAAGCACCTCTTAACTTCTGCTGTGGTCGTGGATGTGGTGATGAGGATCTTTAGGAGAGTGACAGTCTCTGAAAAGACTTCTTCAAAGTTGTTCTCCATAAACAACTGGAAAAGGTTCACAGCACCAGAACAGACTTCGAACTCTTCCTTGCTGCAAGTGAGACTAAACTCTGTTTTCAGCTTGCTTCTATTGGGTAGGCTTTCAAAGTGCTGCTCAGTGCATCTTCAGGAAATGTCACCATGTACTGTTCAAACCTGCTTCGTTGCAGCAAGGTGGCACTGACAAGGTGGTTTGTGAAGGAGAAGCTGTTGTGTACCTGTCTTTGCTCTGCATTTAGCGGTACGTTCAGAATTTAATCTAGTAATAACCACACTCCATCACATGCGTCCTCCTGCTAATTGCGCATTTATTAAACTGAAGCCTTCTCCCCTTGTATCCCATAATACCTTTCCAGCATGACACGTTAACCATGGACATGACATCCCCCCTTTACTTGGCATTAAACTCTCAGTTACAACAACAACAAAATTAAAACTTAGGATCACCTTATGTTCCATTAAACTCATCAATTACATTTTCCAACAGCATCCATATCAGGATTCTTTAAACCATCTGCTTTTGTAACACAGCATTACCGCATCCATAACTGCAAATTCCTTATCAAAACATAGACATATTTATCTTCTTTTCCAGTGTCTGAAAACTCCTGTATAAAACAAGTAAATTCTTTCCCAGAAAACATAAGTTGTAAGTTTTTCCTTTCCACTAGAAATTGAGTTACATTCCATTCACTCGTTAGAAATCATGAACATTGTGAGATTCACTTTTTTTCACATATCATGAAGAACATAAAACCGTTAACCTTGTCACACTCATGTGCTATATGTACATTACTGACAAACATAATCAGACAATCTACTGGGTGTTTGCTTGACCCTCTGCGGCCTAACTGGCGCATCTGAATGTGTGTGTGTGTGTGTGTGTGTGAAGGTCAGTCTCTGCTTGTGCAGTCTGAGTAATAGTCACGTGTTTGTCTTCGACTCTCGCTTCATCGATATCAGTGTTCTCAGCTCCCTGTGTTTCCTCCTTTTCAAAGAACATGTCTTGTTTCAGTCCATTTCTTTCGTACTTTTTGACAAAGGTGGTGTTTCTCGCATATTGAACTCCTGTTGGTGATTCCACTACAATCTTATTTCCTGTTTTGCTGATGATTTTGTGTGGTGTTGCGTTGAATGTTCTTGTCAGTTTTGTCTTGTTTCAAAAGTACAGTGTCACCTACACTGACCTCTGACTGCCGTGCTCCTCTGCGCATGTCCACATACATTTTGCTCTTTGCTTTTTGTTCTGTATCACGATCACATAGCTCCTGATCAGTGTGAGTCTCAATGAGTTCTGGCAATTTTCCTCGTATCTTTCGATTAAAGAGCAATTCGGCTGGGCTTTTGCCTGTTGTGGTGTGAATGATGCCACGATACATGGTCACATATTTTCTCAATTCTTTTTTCCAATCTAGTCCCTCAGATTGGGCAATTCTAATTCTCTTCATCAGTGATGCATTCTGACGCTCGACTTATCCGTTAGCCTGAGCATATTTTGGTGTGGTTTTCACATGTGTGATTCAATTTTCCTCACAGTACTGTCTAAATTGCTCTGATCTGAACTGAGGTCCATTATCAGATTTGCATGTGACTGGCAGTCCATGTCTGCTAACGATCATCTCCATGCTGTCTATTACCTTGTCTGCTGTGGTGGTAGTCAAAATGTCATATTTGTAGTATCGGCTGAAGTAGTCCACCACTACTAGAATGGAGTGGTTTGACGGGAGAGGTCCAAGAATGTCAACTGCAACATCCCACCAGGGTCCATCGGGTAGCGGTGTTGGCCTCAGCGGTTCAGGTGGGTCAGGCTTAGCCACGATTTGACAGCCATGGCAGGCCTTACAATGTCTCTCGGCTGCTCTGTCCATACCAGGCCACCACACTTTTGTTCTGAGATGTTGCTTTGTTCCCACAATACCCAAATGTCCTTCGTGGGCTAGTGCAAGCACTCGTGCTCACAGGACCTGTGGCAACACTATACGCGTGCCTCTCAGAACAAGGTAACCTATTGTACATAGCTCATTTGCCACAATTGCATACTATTTGCATTTCTCAAAATGTCCCGTGGCAATGGCCTTATGTACCTCGCCTAGTTCTAAATCAGTGGCTGATGCTCTTTCCACTTCTCTGGTGGTGAGTGCTCTCGGTGTTGCATTCACTGCCACGAATCTCATGTATTTGTCGGCTCCATGTTCATGTTGAACTCGTTTCACTGGGCCCGTCAACAGTCGAGACAGTGGATCGGCAATGTTATTCTTCCCTGCTATATGGACCACTTTGAATTCATATGGCTGTAGCCTCAGAACCCAGTGCTCTATCCGTGTGCATGGCTTGGAATGGGGACCATATATCACCTCCAATGGTTTATGGTCTGTGACTAGGTCAAACCTTCTCCCATAAATGTACGGATGCAGTCTCTCACAGGCCCAAACTAGACCTAGTGCCTCTCTCTCTGTCTGAAAGTATTTCCATTCACAATCAGTTAAGCTGCGGCTCACATAGCATACCGGGACTTTAATTCCCTTCTGGTTTTGTACTAGTACTGCGCCTAATCCAACAGGACTTGCGTCCACTATTACTTGCGTTGGCGCGTCTTTGTCAAAGTAAGCTAGGGTTGTAGCTCTAGCTAGCTCTGCTTTAAGGGCACTGAAAGTTTGTTTCTGGTTTCTGTTCTGATCCAAAGCTGAATGGTACATCCTTCCTTGTCAGGCGTCTCAGTGGTTCAGACAGAGTTGCAAACTGAGGGATAAATCTACTACTATAACCTTGTATGTGTATTATGTTTATGTGTATGTAGATTGGTGTTAAGTGATCAATCATTAATAATTAAATTGAATCAATCCCATTGAATCATTTAATTTGAATCATTTAAATTGAGTCATGCCATTGAGTCAGTCTCATTGAATCATTTAATTTGAATCATTTAAATTGAATCATACCATTAATTTTGGTGCTTAATAATAAATTACCAAACAGCCAGATTATGGTATATTCCAAATTATTATGGTCACTTACCAAGCCGCAGCTAATAGTATTCATATACACCTTAGAATTCTTTTGAGATTTGGGCGACTTCAAGAAATATCGGAACAGCAAACAAACACACAGTTTCAATGATCTCATCTCTCATTATCTCTAGCCGCTTTATCCTTCTACAGGGTCGCAGGCAAGCTGGAGCCTATCCCAGCTGACTACGGGTGAAAGGCGGGGTACACACTGGACAAGTCGCCAGGTCATCACAGGGCTGACACATAGACACAGACAACCATTCACACTCACATTCACACCTACGGTCAATTTAGAGTCACCAGTTAACCTAACCTGCATGTCTTTGGACTGTGGGGGAAACCAGAGCACCCAGAGGAAACCCACGCAGATACGGGGAGAACATGCAAACTCCACACAGAAAGGCCCTTGCCGGCCACAGGGCTCGAACCCGGACCTTCTTGCTGTGAGGCGACAGCGCTAACCACTACACCACCATGCCGCCAGTTTCAATGATAATGGAATTTATTGTAACAAAGATAAAATTGAATAACAGCAGATGAAATCTTCAGCAAACAGTGTGTGTGTGTGTGTGTGTGTGTGTGTGTAGACAAAAGATTAGCTTTGTATGCTAACTAGACAAAGGAAGGCTAGCTAGCATGTGTTTGTGTGTGTAAGCAAAAGATTAGCTTTGTGTGCTAACTAGACAAAGGAAGGCTATCTAACGTGCTTTTGAGGCCTAGTGGCCACGTGGTTGTGTGTGAGCGTGTGTGTATGTGTGATAACAAAAATTAAATGTTAACAATTAAAATACATTCAAATGGTCATCTGTGATATATGTGGATTTGAATGTGGGCACAGGGGAGTGCGCTATAAAGGTTGAATTGAATCAGGACTTAGAATATTATCTAAAGTTGAGACAAAAGACCTCGTGATAAAGAACAAAGGGGGGGGGTCACCACGTGTTTCCTTACAGAACAAAGAGAGTTAGCTTTGGTTTGCTAGCTAAAGTGTGTGTGTGAGGCCTAGTGTGTGTGTGACCACGTGTTGAAGCCTGGTCCCTGGAGACAAAAGGCTTCCCTAGCTAACCCACTAGCGTTATAGTATTATTAAATCCCCTGAAATCTTGATGAGGTCGATATATGTATAAGAATGAAATTAGAGTGTTAGAGAGGGAAAAGAGGCATGCACAACCTATCTTATTAAACAATTGAGAGATTAAATCAAAATCGAACAATCATACAGTGTACACAATTAAACCATTCCTGAGTTTAAAATTCACACTACTTCAATAAAGCAAAATTCCTGAGACTAGCTTTATTACTATGCCCAAAAGAATGCCAAGTCTTACTTCCGTATTTCGCCCTTCTGCAGAGGGCCGAGAATTTTTGGAGAAGGTGACTTTCACAGGAGCTCCTGAGAAGAAAATCTGTGTAGAACAGAGATTCTTGGAGAAACTTCGTAGCTCGTGGGAAGAAAAATCTCTGTAGAAACACTGTGCACAGCTTTTTGTTGAAGAGGTCCAGCCGCTTCTTTGTCTTCAGATTAAAAAACCACTTGGGCTGCAGTTTTGCACGTGCTGATGAGGAACAGATGAAACCGGTTATATTCAAGTTGAGTCAAAATCGTGCGATTCTCGAGTCTACCGTGGCCAAAGGTAAGTAAAAGAAACAGTGCGAAACTCTGATTCTAGACAAAAAGACGTTTTTATCTAGTTTGCTCGGCCGAGCGGATCTCTCTGTGTCCAGACGGCTTGGAGTCCAGACGGAAAAGAGGAAGAAGGAAGCGTTGTTCAGTTGCTTATAGAATTGTAGAGGAAGTGACGTAGATGATCCCGCCCATGCGTGATGTAGGTCAACGCGGAAGTTGGCTGGGAGTTGTAGTCCTTAGACGGACTGTGTATTGTACCTACAATCCCCCTTTTGGTCTCAGGGGTATGATGGAGTCGTATCACTGAGAGCACAGTACCGTACAGTTCACATGTCCGTAGTCCTTGAGGTAGCCTTGCTCTGTACAGTCCATGGTATCCTGTGAAAACTGGGTAAGCTCATGAGTCCCAGTAAGACAGTTGGAGGCAGAGGCATTTGGGCATATAATCACTATAGGCATTTGGGCATATAATCACTATCTAACTAGGTCAGAGTTACATCAAAAATTTTAAACAGTA
The DNA here is from genome assembly GCF_027579695.1 of Neoarius graeffei. NCBI lineage: Eukaryota > Metazoa > Chordata > Actinopteri > Siluriformes > Ariidae > Neoarius > Neoarius graeffei. The sequence goes on along the minus strand of NC_083583.1, from coordinate 13,946,324 downwards.
AACACTACATATATATATATATATATATATATATATATATATATATATATATATATATACTTCATTTCCTACTCAAAAAAAACAAGAAAATAGAAGTGAAGGAAAGAAAAGAGGTGTTAGTGTTTGGGTTGTTAAACCTAATCTTCTGGCAAGGTAACAGCAGCAGGTGGTCTGGCCAGAAAGCGTGCGCTACTGTAGCCAAAGCTGTCAGGGACGCAGACCACCTTATCCAGCTTGGCGTGTAGTGTGGTTATGTATTTGTGTAGCATGTATGCGATGCCAGCGGTTAAGACCCAGTCACTGAGAAGAAGTCCCAAAGCAATCAGACCTATGGTAGGTCCTAGATCAGATGACTCTTTGACCCGGTATCGGGAGACCATAGTTGAAATTCCAGTCTGATCTACACTAAATTTCACCGTTTTGGTCCCTTCAACCAGTAGTTGCTGTTGGAGGGTGTTATTGATCTCAAGATCATAACCTTGGAATGCATCTATCATTTCAATCTCAGAATCATACCTGTCAGTACTAAGATGGTGGAGGGTGATATCACCTACGTGAATGGTGGCTCCCTGTGGTACACTAAGGAACACCATTTGGTTTGGGATTTTCATTCTGGTGGCTGTGTCGTGCTGGTCGTATGACATCAAGACTTCAGTTTTTGGAGTGTTAACAACCCACCGACTACCGGCTCTCTCTACTCTAGTTTCCATATCCTCGTCCTTTGCGGACATTTGACCTACACACTTAACTTACACCCTCAAACCACACAGGCGATCTGTAGTGTCTCTAATGAATGGGTTGCTTGGGCAGACCCAGTGGATGTCCTTAGTGGCGGTGCACATCTCTAGGTTGGGAATAAAGTAGACAGAGGGGTTGTCGTCATGGAATGCTACCATGGGTGGTGTCTGTATGCGTATACGGACATTGTTTTTCCAGAAACCCACGTTGAGGACAGACCTGAGTCTATATATGTTGGTTTTCTCAATGATGGGTAGATTTAGCATGAAACCTATCTCTAAATCTTGTTGACTCACAAAAATGGGGATAGCACTGCCAAGACTATAGGCCAGGTGTATTTGCGAGTGATGCATGTTCGTAGTAGTAGCGGATTTTAGTATATTCTCTACCATGTTAAGGGGTATGAGATACGGTGGGATCTTGCCACTACTCAAGGTACTGATTGAGTTGCCAATTTCTCTAAGCAGGTCTTGCATTAAACCCCTTACTATTCTGATGTATTTGATCTCGCTCTTGATTATTTCGGCCAATTTGTCTACGGCATGCACAGTGTTATAGATTAGAGTAGAATGCATGTTAACAGTTAGTATAGTTCCCTGCAGGGTTTTGCCTAAGCCCTGCAACTCCTCTTGTTGGGAAAACAGTTTTTCTCGGATCTCTGGCATTTCCTCTTTCAGAATGCTAACTTCTCTTTTCACCATACTCAGACTGACTGAGTTGGCTGCAGAGAGACCAACAGAGAACAAGGACCCAATGGCAGATGCAGCAGTAAGTAAACCCCCGAGGAACCTTTTCTGACGTGTTTTACCGCTCAGCTCTTCCTTGGTGACTAAGAATTTTTGTAACTGCTCTAGCATGTGGATAGTGGTGCATTTAGCGTGTTCAACTGTATTCCAGATCTTGCTATTTGGTCCGTTATTGTCGATCTATTGTGGTAGTGATTTGAGGTGTTTACGGTATACGTCCTATGGGTCTAGTCGAGCATATACTCTTTGAGTGTGAATGCGACAGTTGGTAAGAAGGAGCCCAGGAGCCTCCTGCAGGATGATGCCAGCTGGGGGGCCAGGCTCCACCACCTCACTTGACTGACTCAGTTGTAGGGTGAGGAGGATGCACAGGATCCCGGGTGAGTCCATTCTGTAACATACAGAAGGGTTTTTTATTTACTGGGTTGGTAAATGTGACTGGGGTGTTAGTGGACGCTTATGGGTGAGTGAGGCGTGCAAGCTGGGTGGACCGGATGGGACTAACTATCGTCCACCCCCTTTTGGAGGGAGGACTGTTCAAAAGGTTTGATTTGGTTGCTATGGACCCATCGGTAGGAGGGTGTTTGATTAGGCCTGGATGTCCTGATACGATATGTGACGGGGGACAGTTTTCCCACGATTTCGAAAGGTCCCAACCAGTGTGGTAGGAACTTCTTCGAGACTCCTACCAGCTTGGTAAAGTTGAAATAGAGGACTTTGTCACCTATTTGATATTCGTGATGGGAGGCTTTTCGGTCGTAGTAGGCCTTTTGTCCTTTCACGCTTGTTTTGATATTCTTTTGGGCCCATGCAAAGGTTGATTGTAGGTGGCGTTGTAGGTCGGCGATATATTGATGTGCGGTGTATGCGGTTGCAACGCTCATGTCCTCTGGTCTGTACAGGAGATGCAGTGGGAGAATCATCTCCCGCCCAGTCATCATCTCAAAGGGTGTGACTCCAGTGGTGCGATGAGGAGTGGATCTAATGGCCATTAGCACCAAGGGAAGTTTCACATCCCAATCTTTACCATGGTGGGTGACATACTTTCGCAGTATGCTCACGATGGTTTGATTTGCTCGCTCAACCTGACCAGAGGATTGAGGGTGGTACGTGATATGGAATTTTGCCTCGACGCCTAACATGTTCCACAGTGCAACCATTACATCAGCAGTGAAATGGGTGCCTTTGTCTGAGTCGATGGATAGGGGAAGGCCCCAGCGGCTGAACACATGGTTCATGAGAAGGAGAGCAGTGGTCTCTGTGGTATCGTTGGGGGCTGGTGGACATTCTACCCATTTTGTGAAAGCGCACATGACTTTAAGGAGGTATTTGTTACCCCGGGAAGATTTTGGGACCGGACCGATCCAGTCCATTTGGAGGTTGGACCAGGGGAAGGTAATTCCGCGACTTTGCAGGGGAGCTCTATTTAGCGGTTTGGATGGGCGAAATTGGCAGCAGACCAGGCATCCCTTGACATACTCGGTTATGTCTCTGATCATGAAAGGCCAATAGACTATTGGCTGAAGGGTCTTGTAGGTGGCCCTAGCGCTCCTATGGCCTCCACATGGGCTGTCATGAGCATATTGCAGGACAACCTCCCTGTGGTCCATAGGGACGACCCAACGGGGTGGTCCTTGGCCACGAGGCACATATACCAGGAGCCCTTTCTCAAGCTTCAGGCAGTGCTGGAGGTTATGGAGGTGTTTGTAGGACTCCCTATGTGTGGGTGGAGCACAGAGGACGGCAGGACAGGGATCAGGTTCCAAAATAGCGTTTATTGCTAGACTTTTCAGTTTAAACAATAATTCATTCATTCATTCAGACAGACACACACAACTGGCGTCTGGTTCAGGGATGAGCTACCTCCGCTCTCACTCTCCCTCCTCATATAGGGTGTGGTCACTGGGAAGACACACAAACACAGGTTAATTGCTCTCAGGTGAAGTGATTCTGCCACTTACCTTCCCTGACTCCGCCCTCCTGTCACAGACCGGCGCTTGACCACGCCCCCGCTGCCACATACCCCCACCACCCGACTCAGGCCGGGCGCCCGTCCGGCCTGCAGCCGACTCCCCCCCCCCCCCCCCTTGACGGGAGAGGAAGTCCGCCACGACCATCTGCGCCCCCGGCCTGTGGACCACCTTGAAGTTGAAGGGTTGGAGTGCCAGATACCAACGGGTGATCCGCGCGTTGGCATCCTTCATGCGGTGGAGCCACTGGAGGGGCGCGTGGTCTGAACAGAGGGTGAAAGGGCGCCCCAGCAGGTAGTAACGGAGGGCGAGGACCGCCCACTTGATCGCCAGGCACTCCTTCTCAATCGTGCTGTAGTGCCCCTCACGCACTGACAGCTTCCGACTGATGTAAAGGACCGGGTGGTCCTCCCCCTCCACCTGCTGGGACAAAACGGCCCCCAGCCCTCTGTCCGACGCATCCATCTGTAACATAAAAGGGAGAGAGAAGTCAGGGGAGTGTAAAAGTGCCCCCCCCCACAGTGCAGCCTTTACCTCAGAGAAAGCCCGCTGACACTGCTCCGTCCACTGGAGCAGATCTGGTGCCCCCTTTTTAGTGAGATCAGTCAGCGGGCTGGTGACGTCTGAATAATTAGGTATAAACCTACGATAGTAGCCAGCCAGCCCCAGGAACTGTCTCACCCCCTTTTTGGTCTTGGGCCTCGGGCAGGCCGCAATCGCTGCTGTCTTATTAATTTGGGGACGCACCTGCCCGTTGCCCAAGTGGAAGCCCAGATACCGTACTTCCACCCGCCCAATCGCACACTTCTTTGGGTTGGCAGTGAGTCCCGCCCGCCTCAGCGACCTAAGGACGGCCCTCAGGTGTTGCAGGTGCCGCTGCCAGTCATTACTATAAATGATAATATCGTCTAAATATGCGGCCGCATAGGTGGCGTGGGGCCGGAGGACCCTGTCCATCAGCCGCTGAAACGTAGTGGGCGCCCCAAACAGCCCAAATGGAAGTGTGACGAACTGGTGTAAGCCGAACGGTGTGGAAAAGGTCATTTTTTCCCGGGATAATGGAGTCAAGGGGATCTGCCAATATCCCTTTGTCAAATCCAGTGTCGAGTAAAAGCGAGCCGTGCCTAGTCGATCGAGCAGCTCATCAATACAAGACATTGGGTACGCGTCGAATTTAGACACCGCGTTGACTTTTCTATAGTCCACACAGAACCGGACTGAGCCGTCGGCCTTGGGAACCAAGACCACCGGGCTGCTCCAGTCACTGTGGGACTCCTCGACGATGCCCATTTCGAGCATGGCCTGAAGTTCTTCCCAAACCACCTTTTTTTTGTGTTCGGGTAGCCTGTAAGGGCGGCTACGCACTACCACCCCCGGGGGCGTCTCTATGTGGTGTTCTATGAGGTTAGTGTGACCGGGCAGGGGCGAGAACACATCCGAAAACTCGGCCTGCAACTGGGCGACCTCCGTGAGTTGGGTCGGGGAGAGGTGGTCTCCACAAGGGACCGGAGAGGTACGTGATGCCAATGTCCCTTTTTGGACCTCCGGCCCCAGCTCCGCCTTCTCCGGAACTACCAACACCAACGCCACGGGGACCTCCTCGTTCCAGAGTTTCAGCAGATTGAGGTGGTAGATCTGTAGCGCCCCACCCCTGTCTGTTCGCCTCACCTCATAGTCGACGTCCCCGACTCGCCGTGTGACCTCAAAGGGCCCTTGCCACTTGGCGATTAATTTGGAGCTCGACATGGGCAGCAGTACGAGTACTTTATCTCCCGGTGTGAACTCTCTAAGGCACGTACCCTTGTTGTACAGGCGGGCTTGCCGTTCCTGGGCCTGCCGCAAATTCTCCTGAGTTAGGTGGGTGAGCGTGTGGAGTTTTGCGTGCAGGTCCATAACGTACTGAATTTCATTCTTACTTTGTGAAGGTCCCTCCTCCCAATTTTCCCGCAGCACGTCCAGGATGCCGCGCGGCTTACGCCCATATAATAATTCGAACGGGGAGAACCCCGTGGAGGCTTGGGGGACCTCTCACACTGAGAACAGCAAGGGTTCGAGCCACTTATCCCAATTACGTGCGTCCTCACTTACGAATTTCTTAATAATATTTTTGAGGGTGCGTTTGAACCGTTCCACTAAACCGTCCGTTTGTGGGTGATATACGCTGGTGCGGATCGTCTTAATCCCCAATAACCCATACAGTTCGCGCAGTGTTCGTGACATAAACATAGTGCCTTGGTGAGTCAGAATCTCTTTCGGGATTCCAACTCGGGAGATGACGCGGAAGAGCGCCTCTGCAATACTGCGTGCTGAGATATTGCACAGAGGCACTGCTTCCGGGTATCGCGTTGCAAAGTCCACCAGAACTAATATAAAGCGGTACCCTTGTGCTGACCGATCTAATGGCCCGATGAGATCCATCCCAATTCTCTCAAACGGGGTCTCGATTAACGGTAGAGGGCGCAAAGGCGCTTTTGGAATGGCCGCTGGATTTACTAACTGGCATTCACGGCATGCCGTACACCACCTACGGACATCGCCGCGAATCCCCGGCCAATAGAATCGGGCCATTATTCGGGCTAGTGTTTTATCCTGCCCCAAGTGTCCAGCCATGGGATTAAAGTGAGCCGCCTGAAATACCAATTCCCGGCGGCTCTTTGGAATCAAAAGCTGCGTGACTTGCTCTTTAGTTTGAGTGTCCTGCATCACTCGGTATAATCTATCCTTCAAAATCGCGAAGTAGGGGAAGGACGGGGTGGCGTTCGGCGGGGGCGTTTGACCATCGATTACTCTCACTTGGTCAAACGCATGCCGCAGAGTCTCGTCTCGCGACTGCTCTAATGGGAAATCCGCGAGGGATTCCCCAATAGAGAGAGGAGGAGCCGGCAGCTCCTCACTCTGACGCGGAGATGACGTAGACGGCTCTGTGACAGCTGCTCCCGCCAAAGCGACACCGGGACCTCCCCCTGTCAACTGGCAGGACCCACTCTCTACTAGGCGCGTCATTAACCCCCGAAATCCCGGCCAATCCGTCCCCAAAATTAAAGAGTGGGTAAGGCGAGGATTAACCGTCGCCTTCACTATAAATTTTTCCCCTCTGAAAATAATGTGGACTGACACCAAAGGGTAGCGGTGAACATCCCCGTGCACACACAAAACCTTCACCCCTTGTGCTCCCCCCAATGCCTCGTTTTGAACCAGGCTTTGGCGAATTGAGGTCTGATTACAACCAGAATCCACCAACGCCTGATATGTAGCCCCTTGGATACTCACCGGTATCCGATACGCTCCGGCCTGATCGAGGGCGGCCTCTGGTGCGTCGGGGATCCAAACCACCGCGCCCACTTCCATTGCTGTGCACTGCTGTTGAAGGTGGCCCAGTTCCCCGCAGCACCAGCAAACCGGCCCGGGCTTTCCCTCTGCACCGGTGATCTGGGGCTCACTCACCTGAGGTGGGGGAGAGACAGACGCAGAAGAGAGAAATGGGAGGGCACCGCAGGTGTGGCGGGCCGGCTGGGGTGGTGCCAGCCCCCACCTCCGCGGTGGGGGAATGGGGCGAGGACGGGACACAGGAGGAGGGAGAGAGAGAGAGAGAGAGAAGAGATGTCATCTGCTGTCCTGCCGCCGGGACAGCCGCCAGATGATCCTCCGCCAGCTCGATTGCCTGATCCAGCGACACCGGGCGGTGGCACTGGACCCACTCCGCGGTTCCTGCTGGTAAGCGGGCGATGAACTGTTCCAGTACCACCTGGTCAACGATTCCCTCGGCGTCGCATTCGTCGGCCCTCAGCCACCGCCAGCAGGCGTCCCGGAGCTGCTGGCCGAACGCGAATGGCTGGCCGACTTCCTCCAATTGCAGCGCGCGGAAGCGCTGGCGCTGTTGTTCCTGTGTGCGCCCCACGCGCTGGAGGACGGCCCGGCGGAGGTCCGCGTAGGCCAGCCGGCGGTCGGCGGGGAGCTGTAGCGTGGCTAGCTGTGCCTCTCCCATAAGCAGAGGGAGGAGGCGCGCCGCGCGCTGCTCCATCGGCCACCCCGAGGCATCGGCGACCTGTTCAAACAACGTGAGGAACGCCTCGGGGTCGTCCTGCGGGCCCATCTTGGTGACAGTGAGGGGAGACGGGCCCGCGGCCGGAGCGCTGGTGGGCCCCGCCGACGCGAGGAGATGCCGGAACGCCTTGAGATCTTCCTGCTGGGCCAGCACCAGGGCTTCGAAGCGCCGTTCTTGTTCCTTTCGGAGTGTGACGAGCGCCTGGTGCTGGCTTTGCTGAGCCGTGGCGAGGGCGTGGACCAGGTCGGCGAACGGGGAGGATTCCATGGGGCTGCTGGGTTGGTGCTCCACTTTTCCCGGGTTTCGGCACCACTGTAGGACTCCCTATGTGTGGGTGGAGCACAGAGGACGGCAGGACAGGGATCAGGTTCCAAAATAGCGTCTATTGCTAGACTTTTCAGTTTAAACAATAATTCATTCATTCATTCAAACAGGCACACACACAACCGGCGTCTGGTTCAGGGATGAGCTACCTCCGCTCTCCCTCTCCCTCCTCATATAGGGCGCGGTCACTGGGAAGACACACAAACACAGGTTAATTGCTCTCAGGTGAAGTGATTCTGCCACTTACCTTCCCTGACTCCACCCTCCTGTCACAGACCGGCACTTGACCACGCCCCCACTGCCACAGTGTTTTAGGTCTTTTGACTGTTGTAGCGCCACTTCTGTTATGGGGAATGCCTTTGGGTCTGCAACAAAGTTGCGAATCTGGCTGATAGTTGGGTCCCTGTTCTGCATAGTTACCAGGTCTGCGTTGCCTGGTTGTCTACCTAAATGGACAGTCAACGACTGGGGTGTTAGGTCTTCGCGCCTTTCTCTAGCCTGTCGGCGAGTTATGGCATTCACAACGTGACACGGTTTCTCAGGGAGCCATCCCTCCTGGAACTCCCAGGGGGGACCGTCCACAGCACCTGCTTTGGCGAGGCGATCAGCCTCATCGTTGCCAATTTTATCAGGTCCAGGGACTTGAGAGTGCCCTTTCACCTTTTTCCAATAAACTGTCATTCCCTTGCCTGCCACCAGTTTGTCACATGCCAGGAAAAGTTCAGTGTGTTTCACTACTTTTCCTCTAACATTTTTCATGTCATTCATTTTCCATGTGGGGAAGTGAGAAATGAAGCTGTGACGGGCATAGTTGGAGTCAGAGCAGATGACTAGTTGCTCAATGCCCACTTCGCTGGCTTGTTGCAAAGCGATGAGCACTGCCGCTATCTCTGCATCTTGGCTTGTCCTGGCTCCGATTTGGTATTGGTATTGTCCTTCCAGAGGGCCTGTTGTCCAAACAATACCAACGCCGGCTCGCAGTTTATTCTCATGACAGGAGGAACAACCATCTACGTAGACCATGGGAAGGTCTTTGCATGAGTTATCGTCATAATAGTGGTGGTCTGACGGAAGGGAGGGTGTAGTTAAGAGGACAGGATTCTGTCCTGCCTCCTGCTCGCAATCACAGTGCTGGCAGTCGGCTAAGCCTTGGCCCAGTGCCATCTTATGGTTTTGGGCATACTTCACCTCAATGTCGTAGCCCTGTAAGGCCATCATCCATGCCGCGATGCGGCTATTGGACACCCTTCCATCTCTTAGTCTCTGACTGTTTAAGAAAGAGACAGGTTGGTGAGATGTCTCTATCACCACTTTCTGACCACCAATGTAGCTGTGGAAATGTTCGACGGCCCAAACAGTGGTTAACAGGGCTTTCTCACAGTTTGAGAATTTAAGCTCCACACTACTAAGTGAATGGCTAGCGTATGCAATGACTCGCCTGTCTTTATCATACTGCTGTGATAAGGCAGCACTTAGGCAGTGAGTGGAGAAGCTGGCTTCAAGGTAAAATGCTTTGTCCTTGTCTGGATAAGCGAGGCGGGGGCGGAGCACAATTTCTGCTTCATTTCTCTGAAAGCCTGTTCTTGAGGACTGTCCCACTGGAACTCCTTATCCTTTCGGAGAAGCTCTGTGAGTGGTCTCGCAATTTCTGCGTAGTCCTCAATAAACTGCCTGGAGTAATTGCAGATGCCTAGGAAGCTCCTAAGTTCTGACACATTAGTGGGGGCTTTAATGTTTTGGATGGCCTGGATCCTCCCTGACTGGGGTTCGATGCCATCAGGCCCCACGAGCAGGCCAACATATTCAACTTTTGTGCGGCACCACTGGCCCTTAGTAATGGAGAGCTTGGCTCCAGCATCAGCAAGCTGAGTAAGGACATGTCGAATTTTGATTAAATGAGCTTCGAACGTTTGCGATCTGATCAGGATGTCGTCAACATAAATCAAGTTTCCGTGAGCAGCAGCATCACTCATGGCCTTGTGTAGGAATATGTTGAATTCTGCTGGTGAGTTGGAGTACCCAAAAGGGCACCAGTTCCAGGTGAACTGTCGATTTGCGAAGGAGAACGCCAGTTTATACTGGTCTTTAGGATCGACTTTCATCGTCCAGAATCCACTGGCCACGTTGGCGGTGGAGAAAAACTTAGCACCTCTCACCTTGGCGAGTTCCTGGTCGAGATGGATCATTGGCCATCTTGACAAGGGGACTTGCTTATTCAACTGTCTGTAGTCAATGGTGCTTCAGCACGGGCCACAAGGGAGAATTGTATGTGGAATTACATTCTCGAATGATGTGCTTCTCTAGCAAAGTGTTTATGATCCCTTGGATAGAGTCATAAGGGATTTTGTACTGGCGCACAAACGTTGGTTGTGCATCCGGGTCCGTGGGGATCCATACAGTGTGGAGGTCGGTGACTCCGCAGTCATTAGAGTCCCATGACCAAGTGTCTTTGAAGTCATAAAACAACTGGCGGAGTTGTTGTTTCTGAGAGTCCAAGGTTAGGCTATCAGCCTTAGTAAGCTGTTGTTGGACCTCCAGGTCGAACCCTGGATATGGTTCGCCTATTGAGGAATCTACAGCATCTGATGCAGGGGTGTTTTCATCCGGCTGAGAGGACAGTGCATATACCATCATGCCCTCTTCGGTGTCAACTTTGGCCATGAAAACTCTGTCATTGCACAGCATGTCGTGTAGCTCGATACAAATCATGTTATGGGGGACAGTAAAGAAGGTGGTTCTACTGTCTTCTAGTCCGACCAAAGAAAGAGGCAGTTCACCTATGACTGGAATCGTTAGTTCAAAGTCATGGAATGATCTGTCTATCAGCAGACCTAGGGGACGGCGCGCAGGCACGGTGAGAGGAGAGTTGGTCAAATTTTGCACCAGGATGTAAGAGGAACGATGGTTCAGTTCAAGCAGAGGAGTACCACAAACTGTTAAGTTGCATTCCAAGAATGGGGGCAGAGGCTGGAAGAAAGCTTCTGAAGATGGGAGCTCTTGACCTCTCAGAATGACTAACTTAAGGGGAAAACCGGCCATCCTAGCAGGAATGACAATGTCAAACTCACTAGCTACCTGGCATGCCTGAGGGATGGTTTGTCCAGAGCGCATGCGCTCGAGGTCAGTGAGGAGTGGATGTTTGCTGATGTTGGCTTGAGTCCAGATTACCTGGTTCACCATGTCTATCTGGGCTCCTAGCCTAACCAGAATGTCTGCTCCAATGAAGAGTGAATTGGAGAGTTGAGGGACCACGCTCAAAAAATGGAGGAACTCTCTTGTTCCGATTGTCATGGTTACAGCACAGATGCCAACAGCCTTAACAGAGGTTTGGGGTTGTTTGGCAGAGAGAAGTCGGTGGCTTTTCCGCCCGAAAATGGGGCAAGAATGGCTTTGACACAGTGTGTCAAACAAAGTCTGGCTGATGGCCGATTTCTCAGACCAAAGCGTCATAGCTGCATTGAGGACCATGGTCCCGTTGACTTGCACTTCACCTGATAGAATAGGGCAGTACATAGCTGAGGTTGAGTTGCTCAAGGAGCAAAGGAAGGAGGTGTGGTTTTCCAGAGAGTTGTGGCCCCTAGGGGGGTTCGTGATGTCGGTTGTTCTGACACCAGCCTCGTCGTACGGAGGCATGAACTGAAGTTCGTCGGGGATTTGGTCTCCTGTGGTGCTTGGTTGATCGGTGTCTGCACTAATCTCATCGCAGCGGGCTCGTGCCTGTTTTGAGGGACCCAATGACGGTGGGGTCATGATTTGGGCCCACAGTTTACTGCGACGACAATCAATGAGTTGCGCCAACCTGTCGAGTAGGTCTTGGCCAATCAGTAGTTCTTCCATACCCACAGAGCTGATGTAGGTGGGATGTATGATTGACACACCTTGGAATGTGAGTCTCAACCATGCCATTCGTGTTACTGGGGCTTTGTTCTGTGTGAAGCTGATTACGTTTATATTGCAGGGCTTTGTTGGAATTGGGTCACCTTGTGAGAGCCGTGTCTGAGAGATGGTGGCAAAGACTTTAGCACACATGAGCGTGATCTCCGATCCAGTATCCAGGAGGGCGTGGAGGGTGATTGTACCCTTGACCACCACGGCGGTGTAAATGCGCTTAGTATTGCCCCTTCTAACTAGATCGCCTAAGAACTGCATCAGAGGTGCATTTTGTGGGTGTGCCTTCACCACCGGGGGGGCTCTACATCCGGACCATCGCTTGTGGTTTCACAGAAATCTTCTCCCCATTTCACGAGATATACTCGTGGTTTCCGGCCTAGTCATGCCAACGGGCGGCCTTCGTCATCCTTCTTTTTTTTTTTTTAGCTTTATTGGGAACATTAACCGTATAAAATACATAATAAATTACGCAAAAAAATTTACAATAATTTACAAAAAGGAAAAAAAGGTAATGTCACCCAAAGGGGTCAGCACGAACGGGAAAACCCATGCGAGGTACCGCCCACTTTTAACAATAAAAAAGTGAAATCATGTAACTTTTGTTCACAACACATACATTTATGATAAATATGATTTATAATAAAGTCAGTGCGCTAAGTTTGATGGCACGCGCAAGATCGGACGGCAGACCAGGTGCACGGTCTCTCTATATTGTAGCAGGTTTTGAGTAGTTTACACAGAAATCCTACAACATAATTTCTAAAAGAGTTCGGGCTGCTGAAAATAGCGCTGGGTGCAGCATAGCAAACAGAGTTCCATAGTTTCACAATTCCATTGAAGTATGAGGCCTGGAATGTTGAAGTTTTGCAGAAAGGGGTTTTCAGATTTAGAGCATTACTTTGCCTTGTGCGGCCGTGTGTTACAAAAGAGACAAAGTTGGTCATCATTTAGGTCAGTATGACCATACAGGCATTTGTAGAAAAAAATTAAGTCCTTTAATTCTCTATCATACACCAGAGGTAGGAGGTTAAGCCTCTCTAGCCTCTCTCCATATGAGAGTTCACCGACGCGGGTTCTCAGTATCCATCGCGTGGCCCTTCTTTGCACTCGCTCGATCCTTGCTTTCAAGTACTGTTGGCTTGGTGACCAGACTTGAGTAGCAAAGCATAGCTGGGACTTGACGAGGGAGAGATATAATGTTCGTCTCACCGAACCGTCCGTGAGTAACGAACACGTACGCTTCAGGAGTCCTAGGAGTTTATTTGCTTTTGCGACGATTGCATTGACATGCGTTTCTTGGGCTCTTTTGTTTTATCTGTTGAGGAATTTGACTGTTTTTGTAACAGTCTTCTAAATTCAGCCAAGCAGGCCTTCAAAGAGTCCAGCTCTGAGTGGGACTCATCAGGTTGGTCCGAGTCACTGTGTCGGCTACCTTTGCCCCTACGTTTAGAGCTATGGTCGGTGCGCTCCTGCCGTTTCTGGCCAGAGCGGGGATGACGATCTTGCTGCTGACCGCCTTGTTCCTTATGACCCTTTTTGTATGAGGAGCGATTGCCATAGCCACTATGGCCTTGCCTTCGGTCCTTCTTGGCCTTACCTTGCCGCTTCTTCCCTTCACCCTGGTGATGGTTCAGCGAAGGGCGGTTCGGACCGGGATTTCTCCGGTTGGGTCCCCTTTTTGGAGCTTCCCTTCCTTCTAAGGTTAGCGGGGGCCCAATTGCACCCTGGAGACTAAGGACTCTGGGATCATCATTGTTTCTGTCTGTGGGTTTGACGATGGTCTCCCAGGTCATTTGGGCTAGTTGCCTAATTTCCCTCATCGAGTAGCAACCTTGCTGACACGTCAGTGTGACTTGATTCCGCACGCATGGGTGGAGGTTATGTAAGAAAAGGGATTTGAAGCCTCTATCTTCTTCTAAACCTGGTGCATTGCTACCCTGGAAGTAGGCGGCACGTAGCCGTCTATAATACTCACGAGGTGCCTCAGACCGTTTCTGCCTGATTTGTATTGCACACAACGTCGCGGAGGTTTCATCCATGTACAGCGCATATTCTTCCCTCATGTAATTGCAAAGTTTTGAATAACTATTATGAACATTTGGGGGTAGTGTCTCTAAAAAGGTACGAACGCTGCTACTGGAGGTCTTCCAGACCAGTTTAAGCTTCTCTTGCATTGTGGCTCTCGGTAGGTCCATCAGGCATCGGTCAATTTCTCATAAATAATCATTTACGTTGGTTCTTTTATTGTTGGGATTGAATCGCTCAATATCTTTGGCAAGTAGGTCAATTTGCCGTATGCGGAGGGCTTGGTGCGCATCCTTATGCGGCCTCCTTCGCTCTCCTGAGTACTCACTATCTGAGCTACTCTGGAATTGCTCCCGTTCCGCACGAGAGTCGTAGTCTGATTCATCTGAAGGTGGATCAGGGAAACTGTAGCGCACTGACCTGGGTGTGCTACGGGCCTGGGCTCGGGATGAGCGCAGGACGACTCCACCCTGGCTAAACGACGACGGAGTCGTGTAGCGAGTTGATGGAGTTTGGCGGGATGTCTGGTGCTCGACCAGGTAATCCATGGTGTCCGGTTCAGATGCCTCTTCCCGCTCTAAGCTTTGACGCATGGTTGGGGGTCTCTCACGCCCCTCGCGCCCTTCTTTGGGGGTCTGCTCCTTGGCAGCCCTTCCGGCACCCTTCTCGGCTTTCTCTAGCCTTTCGGCGCACTCATCAAGGGAGTCCTTCAAGAGACTACGCTCCCTATATAAATCATTGACCTCGGCTGCCAGCTCGGTGTTGCTGGAGGTCAGTCTACCAACTTCTCCGTGGAGGGATCTGATCTCTAGGTCAGTATCCTGGAAGTATAACAGGAATAGCTTACCTAGTGCCTCTTGGACACTAATCGTTGTTCTCTTTGGATCTCTCATATGTTTTATTGAGTTGATTATGTTAGTTTGGCAATCACGCCTACTCATGCCCCTAATGGTTGCCCTTTTGGAGTCAGAGCAGTGAATGAGGTCTGCGATGACCTCAAAGAGAGACACGTCTTGGGCGTTGTCCTTAGTCTCTGAGACACAAGAGGATGCCATTTTACTTAGGTTGGGTGTTGGATAATTAATCAATCAATGAGTTAATTAATTAATTATTATTAATTAATATTAACTATGTAACTAATTAATTAACAAGGTTTATTTTGTTTGGAAATGCTCTCTTATCCTAAGTTATCAATAGTTTGTTAATATTTGTGATATGGTTATCACACTACTGTTAACAGTTTTAACACACCTGGGAATATACCTTAGCAGTTGCTCAATCAAACTGGTAGTTTATCTGTTGCAACAATATTCAAGAAGTCGACAAACCAATCGCCTCACAAGGGGCACCAATTTATGTAGGTGTATTATGTTTATGTGTATGTAGATTGGTGTTAAGTGATCAATCATTAATAATTAAATTGAATCAATCCCATTGAATCATTTAATTTGAATCATTTAAATTGAATCATGCCATTGAGTCAGTCTCATTGAATAATTTAATTTGAATAATTTAAATTGAATCATACCATTGAATCAGTCTCATTGAATCGTTTAAATTGAATCATTTAAATTGAATCATACCATTAATTTTGGTGCTTAATAATAAATTACCAAACAGCCAGATTATGGTATATTCCAAATTATTATGGTCACTTACCAAGCTGCAGCTAATAGTATTCATATACACCTTAGAATTCTTTTGAGATTTGGGCGACTTCAAGAAATATCGGAACAGCAAACAAACACACACAGTTTCAATGATAGTGGAATTTATTATAACAAAGATAAAATTGAATAACAGCGGATGAAATCTTCAGCAAACAGTGTGTGTGTGTGTGTGTGTGTGTGTGTAGACAAAAGATTAGCTTTGCATGCTAATTAGACAAAGGAAGGCTAGCTAGCATGTGTTTGTGTGTATAAGCAAAAGATTAGCTTTGTGTGCTAACTAGACAAAGGAAGGCTATCTAACATGTGCTTTTGAGGCCTAGTGGCCACATGGTTGTGTGTTAGCGTGTGTGTATGTGTGATAACAAAAAATAAATGTTAACAATTAAAATACATTCAAATGGTCATCCGTGATATATGTGGATTTGAATGTGGGCACGGGGGAGTGCGCTATAAATGTTGAATTGAATCAGGACTTAGAATATTATCTAAAGTTGAGACAAAAGACCTCGTGATAAAGAACAAAGGGGGGGGGGGGGGTCACCACATGTTTCCTTACAGAACAAAGAGAGTTAGCTTTGGTTTGCTAGCTAAAGTGTGTGTGAGGCCTAGTGTGTGTGTGACCACGTGTTGAAGCCTGGTCCCTGAAGACAAAAGGCTTCCCTAGACAGCTAACCCACTAGCGTTATAGTATTATTAAATCCCCTGAAATCTTGATGAGGTCGATATATGTATAAGAATGAAATTAGAGTGTTAGAGAGGGAAAAGAGGCATGCACAACCTATCTTATTAAACAATTGAGAGATTAAATCAAAATCAAACAATCATACAGTGTACCAGGGCCGTGCAAAGACCTTTGGAGGGGCAGGGGCTCAACATTCAAAAAAGGGCACTTGGAACAAATTTTTCACACAAGTTAACTTTATTCAAAACTAAATTTCAATTGCAACTGAACATTCTGTGTGTGTGTGTGTGTGTGTGTGTGTGTGTGTGTGTGTGTGTGAGTGAGATCCATCTAAATGCTGCAGTATTCTTCAAAGCAGCAGTCTTCGGTTTACCATGTTCTTGAAAATGTCTATGACAACACTGTATTCAATATGGATATCTTTCTCAATTGCCAGCAGAAGAAGGTCTGACAGCCTAGAATATGTTGTGGACGTCGTCATTCAGCCTTAAGTTTTCGAAGCTGCTAGAATATGTTATTAACGCCGTTGTTCAAACTAAAGTTTCCGAATCTGCCACGTTAATGAAATGGATGGAGCAAACGGTTTAAATATAGCCTAGCGGCTTCATTAAATGATAAACAACCCTACGCATTTACTGTTGTGTTCTAAGCTGCACAATATTGCATGTTCAGATAAGAAATGAAAGGAGACTTTCAGTGTGACCTTACCATGCCGTTCCTCGCACTGTCTCCCACTGTCAACCGCCTGCATGACGTCACGGATTGATGCCCGCATTTACATAGAAAAACGTTATTTTATAAATCTATAATTTCATATATTATTGTCAAATTGTAGAGAATATTGATGTTGAAGCTAACTTATCTTTTACAAATATTTAAAAAAAAAAACAAAACAACAAAACAGTCCCTATGAAAAGGGCACTTTGGACAGCAAACAGAAAAGGGGCAGGGCCTAGAGCACCTGTAGCACCGGTTCATTGCACGTGGGCGCAGTGCACACAATTAAACCATTCCTGAGTTTAAAATTCACACTACTTCAATAAAGCAAAATTCCTCAGACTAGCTTTATTACTATGCCCAAAAGAATGCCAAGTCTTACTTCCGTATTTCGCCCTTCTGCAGAGGGCCAAGAATTTTTGGAGAAGGTGACTTTCACAGGAGCTCCTGAGAAGAAAATCTATGGAGAACAGAGAATTCTTGGAGAAACTTCATAGCTCATGGGAAGAAAAATCTCTGTAGAAATATTGTGCACAGCTTTTTGTTGAAGAGGTCCAGCCGCTTCTTTGACTTCAGATTAAAAAAACATTTGGGCTGCAGTTTTGCACGTGCTGATGAGGAACAGATGAAACCGGTTATATTCAAGTCAAAATCGCGTGATTCTCGAGTCTACCGTGGCCAAAGGTAAGTAAAAGAAACAGCGAGAAACTCTGATTCTAGACAAAAAGACGTTTTTATCTAGTTTGCTCGGCCGAGCGGATCTCTCTGTGTCCAGACGGCTTGGAGTCCAGACGGAAAAGAGGAAGAAGGAAGCGTTGTTCAGTTGCTTATAGAATTGTAGAGGAAGTGACGTAGATGATCCCGCCCACGCGTGATGTAGGTCAACGCGGAAGTTGGCTGGGAGTTGTAGTCCTTAGACGGACTGTGTATTGTACCTACAACCTACAAGTCCTAAGAAACTGCGCACCTCTGTGGCATTCTCTGGCTCTTGTGCTTCGGTCACAGCACGCACTCTCTCCTCTATTGGCCCTATTCCCTTCTCTGACAACAGGATCCCCATGAAAATCAGTCTATCCATGTTGAACTGGCATTTCTGCGGGTTCAGAGTTAGCCCGGTCTCTCTGAGTCTAGTCATGACTGCATGGAGTCGTCTGTCATGTGTCTCTTGGTCAGCAGCATGTATGATCACATCATCTGATATGTTCTCCACGCCTTCGATTCCAGCTAACGCACTGGCAATCTCATGCTGATATTGTTCACTGGCAGATGATACACCAAATAACAGTCTTTTGTATCTGTACACCCCATTGCGCACTGCGAATGTAGTGATTTCGCGTGACTCGGGAGTCAACTCAAGTTGATGGTAACCCCATTTCAAGTCTAACTTGCTGAATATGGTTGAGCCATTCATGCCCTGGAGTAGCTCATCCATAGTGGGGATTGGAAAGCGTTCCCTCACTATGGCCTCATTAGCCTGTCTCATATCAAGGCAAAGTCGAACATCATCTTTGGGACAATCACAACTGGACTCACCCATGGGGTGGGGCCATTCGCAGGTTCAATAATGTCCAAGTCCATCAATCCTCTAATCCTGGACTCCACCCCCCGAGGTTAAATGGTATGCGCCTAAGTGGCTGGGCTACAGGTCTCACCTCTGAATTAATGTGCAGCCTGACCTGCCTTGTTTTCAGTTTTTCTACTCCCTTAAACACTTCGGGATACTGCTGCTGGAGTACTTGCCTAAGGTCAGTTACAGCAGCAATGTTGGTGCCTATTTTCAAAACCCCCAGGCGTGTTGCTGTTTCTTTCCCCAGCAGTGGTTCGCCGTTTCCCCTGATCACCATAAACTCAGCATGTTCAGTTTTGTTTCCTATGGAAATGTCACATGTAAATGCACCCTTGACTGCTAATGGCTGGCTGGAGGAATATGAATAGAGTTTCCTCTCTGTCTTAAGGACATAAGAGTGACACTTTACGTGCTCTGACTTCAATTTTTCCCATGCATTTTCTCCCATTACATTGCTTGTAGCACCTGAGTCTATTAACATTCTCACCTTCACTCCCCCTACACAGAATGAAAGTCTTTCTGGCATGTCACCATCATTAACAGCAAATGCAAAGTCTTCATTAGTTTCCTCAACATTATTTACAGTTTGTCTCATTCTCGAGCTCTTTGTGCGGCACATTTTTGCATAGTGGTCTTTTCCATGGCACTTGTTACATGTCTGTCCACGTGCAGGGCATTTCGGATCTCATCCTATATGATCAGTATTCCTGCATCTGTAGCATTTTCCATTGTTTTTATTGTCCCTGTTTTGTTTTCCTTTTGCATTTCCATTTACTTGCTTTCCCTTTTTTCCTTTTTGAATGATTTGGTTGACTGTCTCCGTGGTCGCTTTAGCTGTACCTGATATGGCAGACATTTGCTCCTCGATGCCCTCACAGAGCGTGGCTATTTCCAATGCACATGCTAGCGTCAGTCCATGACCCTCTTCTAAAAGTTTTCTCCGTACATATTCAGATGTTCCTTTACTCAAAATTGCATCTCCAATCTGATTGTCAGAATCGCCACCGTAACCACAGTCTTTTACTGCTTGTTGCAGGCGTGTTGCAAACTGTTGAACAGTCTCACCTGGCTTCTGATGTAATTTTTGAAATTCATGCCTTGCTAACGCAGCATTGACCTGAGGCACAAAGTATGCATTCAAAGCGTCGACTGCCTTCTGGTAGTCCGTTGGCTCACCGGTGTCTGCCAAAGTTGAGAAGACATCCTGTACATCTGGTCCAGCTAGATGCAGAAGAAGTGCACGTCTCCTTTGCCGTGTAGCAGCTGGTGAGTCTTCGCCCAATATAAGCCCTTTACCGTCAGCATATAGCTCAAACGACGTTAGCCATCTTTTCCATCTGGAACCTAGCGTGGCTGGCTCCGTGTACCATGCGAAGTTCTGAATTCCGGATTTCTCCATACTAACTAACTAAACTTACACATTTAACTAGCTAGATCGACTTACTCCTCGTAGCCAATGTTGTGTACCTGTCTTTGCTCTGCATTTAGCGGTACGTTCAGAATTTAATCTAGTAATAACCACACTCCATCACATGCGTCCTCCTGCTAATTGCGCATTTATTAAACTGAAGCCTCCTCCCCCTGTATCCCATAATACCTTTCCAGCATGACACGTTAACCATGGGCATGACAGAAGCGTTCCCTGATGTGTCCCAGCATGGTATCACAGATCTACAGAGAAAATAATTTAAATATGAAGAAATTACAAAATGCCCATTGCCAAAAGTTACCAACAGGTAACATACCTATTTCTAAATATAGAACCACTAAAGTATTTTTCCTGGACCTCTTACAGGCAATCAAGCCATAAAAACAGGAGGAAAATATAAAATTGTCAAATATATAAACCCCATGGTTATTTCAGCTCTTGCTGCCACCTGCTGGAGAAAATGTGAATATTTGTGGCAGATCACAGAATCCAGGGACACATGTCTGCCCGGGGGCATTTTGAGTTATTGACAGATTCAGAAAGTACAGTTTCCAAGCTTTCCAATGATGCCTTCCATGTGGAGATCTGACAATATTTGAAGAATGTGTGGCCTTTTGAAAGTGTATACTTCTTAAAACAGAAAAGGGAGAAAATTGCCCTCAAAGTTTTCTATCTCAGCTACTCTGGGTGTAGGGCGGGCACATAATGGTGCTCATTTGCATGACATTAAGGAAAGCCCTACCCCCTACGAGCCAGCACGATACTACTTTCATGTAAACAAAGATCACCACGTCAATTTTCCTTCCATGCAAAGTATGCCCAACACAATTATGAAGTACAAAAATAAGTCCTAAAGTATACTTTAATGTTTTGTGGTTGAAAAATTACTCACACCGTAAGAAAGAAAGATAGCACGATGATGACACAACTAACACAACACTAGTTTCATGTAAAGCCTCGGTCACAACCGGCCGTATGTGCTCCTACAGCCGGTCTACATGCAAAAAACGCAAGAAACACACAGAGAGCGCGCATGAAACGCACGAGAGCGCGCGTGTGAAAAGCACGAGAGCGCGCGTGTGATGTGCTGATTTTCGAGCCGCAGACCGGCCGCAGAGGTTCTTTGTCATGTCAAACAAACTCTATGGGTGCTTACGTTTTTTTCAGGTTGCAAGACAAACTTACAGCCAACGCGCGTCTTTCTCCATGAACAACAACAAAAAAAAAGTAGCGATTTGGGAAACACCAAAAATCACACGGCCAAAAAATCTTACGTCCGGTTGTGACCTAGGCTTAACCAAACCACAACACTCTCCGTTACATGCAAAAATAACCACACAGCCTTAGATTAATAAACTTACCCCATCAGAAAGAGAAACGGCGCCTTGCACACACCAATGCCTCCGATGGAATGTAATCCTAGAACGGTCCGTGTATCATCCGATCATTCAAGTATTCCATTCAATCTGGAAAACGAGGTTGCATTTTTTTTTGCTAGAAATGGTTATCTCCAATGTAAATACCGTGCGTCTGTTTGCTTCGCGGGGCTCCTCTGCGCTCTGTTTAGTAACTCATTCCATAGTGAAATTACATGCCTGTATGCAGTTAAGTAGCCATGCGCTCAGCCCGCATCATACAGCTGATTCGCGAAAAAAAAAAAGACTTAAATCATCATGTGAATGGCCCATATGGTAATTTACCCACACCCCCCAGCAGGCTACAGTCCTGACAAAAATGAGACAATTTGCAACAAAAAATGTATGCTTTTCCAACAAAACAATCTATTATCTGAAATACTGATTGCATTCTTCAAGATCTCAACTTGCACATGATGGAAAAAAACAAAAATCATAAATTTCGAAAAAAAATGCTTCTTTTGCGATTATCTCGGATTCGTTTCGGCCGACATGTGTCCCTGGATCCGGTGAGGGGTCACATTTGTGAAACAGAATGCTGACAATTGTACCAAAGAATTAGCCTAGTAAACTAGACCCACCCGCCGAGCGGCCAAAAATATTTTTGCCTAGCGAGTGGGTCTAGCCTCGCACCATATAAACAAAAACACCCCGGGCATCAAATCGTGCCCGCCAATCACAACACAAGGTTTTTGTTTGGATTCTTTGGGCGGGCTTTTGCAGGAGTGACGACAAAGCTGCGCGACGCTGGAGAAAGCACAACAGGAAAGATGGCTACCGCTAGTGAACAGCGCGCGTTTGACTCCGCTTTGGAATCAGTTTTAGAAGAATTAGACTTGGAGTTTTCGTTGAAACATGAGCAGGAAGAGGCTCTCCACTCATTCCTTTTCAAGAAGGACGTTTTCGCTGTTTTGCCGACCGGCTATGGCAAAAGTCTGATCTACCAGCTAGCTCCGCTCGTAGCCAAAAGGATGGGGCTAGTTTGTGCAGTACGAAGAATTAATAAACAGCTTTGAAACATTACTTTTTGATTGTTTCTTATTTTCCTGTTATTTTAAATTTAAGGGAAATTATTTCACCAAACACCACTAAATAAAAACTCTCAAAAACAGTTTAAGCAAACCCTTGAAAAACACTTGAAAAAAATGTGTATGTTAAGTATGTGGTACAGACTCCAAACTTGTGGTCATTATCTCCAAACTTCTTAATATCTAGAACCTGTTTATTAATTAATATGCATTTTGAAAAATTATTTATTTCAAGGCCTCCCCCACTGCTTTCTGTCGCTCTGACTACGTCACAGTCACTGTGGCGCTGATTGGTCAGAGCATTGGCCTATACGCACAGACAGTTTGAAAGACAGCGGTTTGTTCCTCCCACACCTGTCGGAAATGTCTACGGATCGAGGCCAGACAAAATATTCACATTTAGTCTGGCTTGCCAGGCTACCAAAGAATCCTGAATTGAAAAACATCCTGAAATTAAACCCCTTTGTTGAGCAGGCTTAAACTCCTGAATGTTGGATTGACTAACCCTGAGTTTGAAAACTGTATTTTTGGTTCCAGAACAGCTGATCAAGATTAGTTCAATCAATTCTGAAAATGTTCACTGCATGCTGATGAGAATGGAAAAAAAATAATAAAAAAGCCCTCATCAATGGCACTCCAATATTATGATTTACTATGATGACAAGTAAATAAAAAGAAGTGCCTCAATTTTAAATCCAGTAGATGTAGAGATATTAATACATATATGCTGACCGGGAACTGTCATGGAAACTCTCAAAACTGTAACTTTCCCAAACAAAAATAATTCAATGTCAATGAGGTTGCAGAAAAGTTTAAACCTTTATTAAATCAATTAATAAAAGCTGAGCACAGTCTGCAGAGTCAACTGGTTCCAAATTTCAAATCATCCATTTTTATAGTATTCCACCAATGTCAGACTTACAGTGGTGCTTGAAAGTTTGTGAACCCTTTAGAATTTTCTATATTTCTGCATAAATATGACCTAAAACATCATCAGATTTTCACACAAGTCCTAAAAGTAGATAAAGAGAACCCAGTTAAACAAATGAGACAAAAATAGTATACTTGGTCATTTATTAATTGAGGAAAATGATCCAATATTGCATATCTGTGAGTGGCAAAAGTATGTGAGCCTTTGCTATCAGTATCTGGTGTGACCCCCTTGTGCAGCAATAACTGCAACTAAACATTTCCGGTAACTGTTGATCAGTCCTGCACACCGGCTTGGAGGAATTTTAGCTCATTCCTTTGTCCAGAACAGCTTCAACTCTGGGATGTTGGTGGGTTTCCTCACATGAACTGCTCGCTTCAGGTCCTTGCACAACATTTCGATTGAATTAAGGTCAGGACTTTGACTTGGCCATTCCAAAACATTAATTTTATTCTTCTTTAACCATTCTCTGGTAGAATGACTTGTGTGTTTAGGGTCATTGTCTTGCTGCATGACCCACCTTCTCTTGAGATTCAGTTCATGGACAGATGTCCTGACATTTTCCTTTAGAATTCGCTGGTATAATTCAGAATTCATTGTTCCATCAATGATGGCAAGCCGTCTTGGCCCAGATGCAGCAAAACAGGCCCAAACCATGATACTACCACCACCATGTTTCACAGATGGGATAAGGTTCTTATGCTGGAATGCAGTGTTTTCCTTTCTCCAAACATAACGCTTCTCATTTAAACTAAAAAGTTCTATTTTGGTCTCATCCGTCCACAAAACATTTTTCCAGTAGCCTTCTGGCTTGTCCACGTGATCTTTAGCAAACTGCAAACAAGCAGCAATGTTCTTTTTGGAGAGCAGTGACTTTCTCTTTGCAACCCTGCCATGCACACCATTGTTGTTCAGTGTTCTCCTGATGCTGGACTCATGAAAATTAACATTAGCCAATGTGAGAGAGGCCTTCAGTTGCTTAGAAGTTACCCTGGGGTCCTTTGTGACCTCGCCGACTATTACACGCCTTGCTCTTGGAGTGATCTTTGTTGGTCGACCACTCCTGGGGAGGGTAACAATGGTCTTGAATTTCCTCCGTTTGTACACAATCTGTCTGACTGTGGATTGGTGGAGTCCAAACTCTTTAGAGATGGTTTTGTAACCTTTTCCAGCCTGATGAGCATCAACAATGCTTTTTCTGAGGTCCTCAGAAATCTCCTTTGTTCGTGCCATTATACACTTCCACAAGCATGTGTTGTGAAGATCAGACTTTAATAAATCCCTGCTCGTTAAATAAAACAGGGTGCCCACTCACCTGATTGTCATCCCATTAATTGAAAACACCTGATTCTAATTTCACCTTCAAATTAACTGCTAATCCTAGAGGTTCACATACTTTTGCCACTCACAGATATGTAATATTGGATCATTTTCCTCAATAAATAAATGACCAAGTATAATATTTTTGTCTCATTTGTTTAACTGAGTTCTCTTTATCTACTTTTAGGACTTGTGTGAAAATCTGATGATGTTTTAGGTCATATTTATTCAGAAATATAGAAAACTCTAAAGGGTTCACAAACTTTCAAGCACCACCATACACTATATAAGGATACAGTTCAGCCTCGCTCTCCGAATATTTCCAAAGTGGACTGCACTGTTCTTAGTTCAAGGACAGACTTCCCTGATTGTTCTTAATATTAAAACAAACTACCTGTGCTAAGTGACAAATATGTATCCAAACAAGGCTTTAAAGGTCATTTCAATAATATTAAAACCAACCACCTGTGCTAAATGACAAATATGTATCTAAACAAGGCTTGATTCTGGTTTAACATGTTTCAGGTTACATTAACAGTATAAAGCTTTGACCAATCGATTTGTAATATCAAATTCATTAACTCTTTATTGAAAATCAACATGACTGCCTTTGAATCAAAATACAATCATCATAAGCCAAATTATTGCTTACAGTGGTGCTTGAAAGTTTGTGAACCCTTTAGAATTTTCTATATTTCTGTATAAATATGACCTAAAACATCATCAGATATTCACACAAGTCCTAAAAGTAGATAACGAGAACCCAGTTAAACAAATGAGACAAAAAATATTATACTTGGTCATTTGTTTATTGAGGAAAATGATCCAGTTGTACATATTTGTGAGTGGCAAAAGTATGTGAACATCTAGGATTAGCAGTTAATTTGAAGGTGAAATTAGAGTCAGGTGTTTTCAATCAATGGGATAACAATCAGGTGTGAGTGGGGACCCTGTTTTATTTAAAGAACAGGGATCTATCAAAGTCTGATCTTCACAACACATGTTTGTGGAAGTGTATAATGGCACGAACAAAGGAGATTTCTGAGGACCTCAGAAAAAGCGTTGTTGATGCTCATCAGGCTGGAAAAGGTTACAAAACCATCTCTAAAGAGTTTGGACTCCACCAATCCATAGTCAGACAGATTGTGTACAAACGGAGGAAATTCAAGACCATTGTTACCCTCCCCAGGAGTGGTCGACCAACAAAGATCACTCCAAGAGCAAGGTGTGTAATAGTCGGCGAGGTCACAAAGGACCCCAGGGTAACTTCTAAGCAACTGAAGGCCTCTCTCACATTGGCTAATATTAATGTTCATGAGTCCACCATCAGGAGAACACTGAACAGCAATGGTCTACATGTCAGTGTTGCAAGGAGAAAGCCACTGCAGTCCAAAAAGAACATTGCTGATCATCTGCAGTTTGCTAAAGATTATGTGGACAAGCCAGAAGGCTATTGGAAAAATGTTTTGTGGATGGATGAGACCAAAATAGAACTTTTTGGTTTAAATGAGAAGCATTATGTTTGGAGAAAGGAAAACACTGCATTCCAGCATAAGAACCTTATCCCATCTGTGAAACATGGTGGTGGTAATATCATGGTTTGGGCCTATTTTGCTGCATCTGGGCCACGACGGCTTGCCATCATTGATGGAACAATTAATTCTGAATTATACCAGTAAATTCTAAAGGAAAATGTCAGGACATCTGTCCATGAACTGAATCTTAAGAGAAGGTGGGTCATGCAGCAAGACAACGACCCTAAGAACAAGTCGTTCTACCAAAGAATAGTTAAAGAAGAATAAAGTTAATGTTTTGGAATGGCCAAGTCAAAGTCCTGACCTTAGTCCAATTGAAATGTTGTGGAAGGACATGAAGCGAGCAGTTCATGTGAGGAAACCCACCAACATCCCAGAGTTGAAGCTGTTCTGTACAGAGGAATGGGCTAAAATTCCTCCAAGCCGGTGTGCAGGACTGATCAACAGTTACCGGAAATGTTTAGTTGCAGTTATTGCTGCACAAGGGGGTCACACCAGATACTGAAAGCAAAGGTTCACATACTTTTGCCACTCACAGATATGCAATATTGGATAATTTTCCTCAATGAATAAATGACCAAGTATACTATTTTTGTCTCATTTGTTTAACTGGGTTCTCTTTATCTACTTTTAGGACTTGTGTGAAAATCTGATGTTTAAGGTCATATTTATGCAGAAATACAGAAAATTCTAAAGGGTTCACAAACTTTCAAGCACCACTGTAGATGATACAGAGGCTTTGCACCATCACGTGACCCCATAGCAATGGTAACTATGCCACCATGACGGGGCCATGCTTGTAGTGCTTCATTCAGCTGAGTTAGTTGTTATTGATCAGTATAGGAAGGTTTTGCTGTGGTTTTGGATGTGCAAATAGTTTTGAATGAAACAAAGGCATCAGATTTTTTAATTTACTGAATGTAATTCATCGTCGGGGGAAAAAATAAATTTCTAAACTTAGAAGGGAAAAATAGGGGGTGGGAAACATTTGGCAGGACTCTGTGTCGAAAGGAGAGGTCAAAACCCTATGGTATGCTCACTTCATTTCTACAATGGTAAGAATTAAAAAAAAATTATTCCACAACTCAAGTCAAGTTTGTTTGTATACCGCTTTTAACAATAGACATTGTCCCAAAGCAGCTTTTCAGAATCTGAATGACCCAAGACATGAGCCAATTTTATCCCTAATCTATCCCCAGTGAGCAAGTATGTGGCGATGGTGGCAAGGAAAAACTCCCCCAGACAACACGAGGAAGAAACCTCAAGAGGAACCAGACCCAAAAGGGAACCTATCCTCACCTGGACAACAACAGACAACATGACTATAACAGTTTTAACATTAAGTCAGTTTCGTTGATGTTATAATTCTTCATTAATGGAAACTTGAGTGCAAAACTGTTCATGACAACCGCAGTCCCAAAGTCAGCAAGTCAACTGTAGTCCTCAGCCACAAAATCATTACTGCAAGTGTCCAGAGTGTCTTCCAAGTGTGACTTTCAACTGTCCTCATGGGGCCATCCTCCACAGGAGCGATGTGATGAGACTCCAACTAGACATAGGGCATCAGGATGGATCAGGCAGGTCCGAGGAGCAGAAGAGGTCAGCACCTCAATCTCAGGATTGACATGTAACTCAGAGGGACAAATTTGGGGGGGGGGGGGGGGGGGGGGGGGGAAGAGAAGAGAGAGAAAACACAGGTTGTTAGGTATGCCCAATGTCACCTGAATAAGTAGGTACAGTATACATTTTGTGCTGAGTACAAGCAGGGACTCCGGCAAAACTAACTATGACAGCATAACTAAAAAGAGGGAGCCAGGAGGTAACACAGGCATGAGGAAGCCCCGGGACATAAAGCAGCCAGCCACTACACCATCAACAAACTTGAGTGAGCAAGCTGGTGGGGGACTGACAGCATCCATACATCCCAGTTTACCAAAACACTCTGTCTGAGGACCCTCCAGATCTACACCTCATAAACACCATTAACAAAAGGCTTGACTAAACAGATATGTTTTCAGCCGAGACTTAAATGCTGAGACTGTGTCTGATTCCTGAACACTACTTGGAAGGCTGTTCCATAACTGTGGGGCTTTGTAAGAAAAGGCTCTGCCCCCTGATGTAGCCTTCACTATACGAGGTACCAGCAGATAGCCTGCACCTTTTTATCCAAGTAGGCGTGGCGAGTCATAAAGGACCAGAAGTTCGCTCAGGTACTGTGATACGAGACCATTCAGTGCTTTAAAGGTCAATAGTAGTATTTTATAATCAATAAATATGGGACCCAGTCATTATGGAAAACACCTGATACTGAGTTGAGCGCAATCAGAACGTGCATATAAGGACACAAAGGCTTTGTGAATTATCATCATCATCACTGTCATGTTTGTTTATAGCCATATTTGTGACTCTGCTTTCGGTTTCATTTTTGTAAATATCACGTCTGCTAATAAACACACTTCCGGCACTTAAATCCATCTACCGCCACATACCTGACAGAATACTTCACAAAGTCTCTGTGAAAAGTGTCCTTATGTGCACACGCTGATTGCACTCAAATCAATATCAAGTGTTTCCCATAATGATTGGCTCCTAATTGTGCACACAACGTGCTGCGAAGGCTCCCCAAATGTAAATGCACTTTTGAAGTCTCAGTGAAGGTTAGACTCTGCCAAGCCACTGTGTTGCTCATGTTCACTTCACTATATAAGAAAGAGCACCTTGCTGTAATTGTGAAATTAATTATTTTTTTTATTCTTACCTTTTGTGCAAACGAAGTGAGCATACCATAGGGTTTTTGATCTCTCCAGTCGATGCCAAATCCTGCCAAATGTTTTTTCCTCTCATTTTCCCTTCTGCGTTTAGAAATTTCTCTAGTTTTTCCCCAATGATGAACTACTTTTGGTAAATTAAAAACTGTCATTGTTTCATTCAAAATGATCTGCACATCCAAAACTGCAGCAAAACTTTCTCATACTGATCAATAACAATTAACTCAGCTGAATGAAGCACTACAAGTGTGCCCCCTGTCATGGTGGTGTAGTGACCATTGCTGTGGGGTCACATAATGGTGCAAAGCCTCTATTACATGGTGGTGCGAAGATGTGAAGTTTATCTTCAAGTGGTGAACATATTTCACAAGTGAATGCAGCAACCGAGTGAAATATTTTTCAACACAAGAAAATAAGCGTCATATCTTTGTGCCACCATGTGACAGAACCCCAATTCCAAACCCCAATTCCACAAAAGTTAGAATGCTGTGTAAACTGTAAATAAAAACAGAATGCATTTTGGGACAATATTTCTCTTTCAAAACTACAGCAGTTGGCATCCTCAATTCCCAAACATTTACAGAGTGTTGTGAAAAGTAGAGGTGATGCAACACAGTGGTGAACATGTCCCTGTCCCAACTTTTTTGAAATGTGCTGCTGAAATCAAATTCAAAATGAGCATATATTTTTCAAAAAACAATAAAATACCTCAGTTTCAACATTTGATATGTTGTCTTTGTACTATTTTCAGTGAAATATATAGTTTCCATGATTTGCAAATGATCACATTCTGTTTTTATTTACAGTTTACACAGTATCCCAACTTTTTTGGAATTGGGGTTGTATTATATAGACACATTCACAAACAAAATCTATGCAAATTAATCAAAACAATTCATCAATTTTCTTACAAGTAAAGATATTGGAAAATGTGTTACTCAGTGTCCCGGATGTAGCTCATATGAAAAATACAAGTGGTGTATTTCCCAGTAAAACATTTGTGCCTATATAATACAGTAAAGTGTATATACAGGTATAAAGTTGGCAAAAATATTAAAATAATTCAGTGCAATATGAATAGTGGCTGCTTTCAAAAACTCACCTCTGCTGCATTCCTTTCATGGTTCCCTGAACTGAGTCCCGATGCTTCTTTGTTGGCTGAGAGTGATTGCTTTGCTTAACTATAGAATGGAAAGAATCTCTGTGATAAGATCAGAAAATAATTAATCAAGTCAGGTCAAAGTCCCTTCCATGCCATGAACTAGTCTTCCCAGGGAGTCTCCTGTCCCAGTACCAACCAGCTCTTTGAGGCAGATGGGTGCAGCTCCATAGCCCTCAGCCTCTCACCTATACAGCTAGGGTTACAGTGGGGGACTTGTCCTCTGGTAAACGCGAGAGTTTGACTCCTCACTCGCATCTGTATTGCAGCGTGCCTTGCCAGATGACAGGAGGTACCATTTTTATGATGGTCTTTGGTATGACCTGACCACGAGTAGAACTCATGATCTCCCAGTTGAGAGGCGGACATGCTAACCACTAGGCCAGCTCACAGTAAGATAATTAATACTATTATGTAATTTAATGAATAATAAAATAGTGTCAATAAAAGAGATTGATTTTTAATTAATTAAAAAAAAATCCATTTATTTATTTTTTATACAGCTTCTACCTGCACTGTAAAAACTGGGATTCAGGTTAATTAATATTTAGTAAATAAATAATACTAACCTGTAAATAATAAAAAAAAGACTTTATGCAGTTTGGAATCACACTGATCTGAATTCAACAAACTTGAATGATTTAATAATTGCATTTTACGCAGTTTTTGTTTGAATAAAATCAGCTGTGAAGAAATTAATAGAATTTAATTGCATTTTAGCGTGAA
Source organism: Neoarius graeffei (assembly GCF_027579695.1). NCBI lineage: Eukaryota > Metazoa > Chordata > Actinopteri > Siluriformes > Ariidae > Neoarius > Neoarius graeffei. Next base: position 13,915,638 of record NC_083583.1, on the reverse strand, counting down.
AGTCAAAGATGCAGGAAATCAATGAATTTTACTCATTGAGAGGTATTTACTTTTAATCACCTTACACTTCCAGTCAAGACAATTTGTGTCACACCCATCAACGTCTGCCACACACTTCCGCATTTCATGGACTGCCATTTTCCTAAAGGTAAGACTTGTTTAATTATTGTTAGCTGACGAACAATTTGCAACCAAGTTGCATGGTTGAACATTATTAATTTAACAAGCTAACTTTACTGTGCTGTAAATCAAAACTAAGCTCTATCACGATTCAAAGTCAGTATGTGTTGTCTTTTTATTTGACTATAAGCATGGGAAAGACTGAAGAGGTGGTCGGTCGGCTCGGTGTCACAGTTTCATGTGACTTTCTGAAGTATAATGCTGTATACCGTATCTAATGCTCTTTTATCATATCATCTAATCTACTTTTACCAGCTTTCCTGACCCCCCCCAAGCTATCTAGTAAGTAACGATTGCAGAGTGAGGTGAGTAATTATGAGATACAGTTACGGCACATCGTGTTCTCAAGTAAACTGTATTCAAGTAATATTTTATTACTCAAGTAACATGCCGTTAAAAGCTTTTTTTTTTAAATATGTTTTTAGCTTTTTACATTGGGGGGGGGGGGGGGGTGCAATAGGATTTGTCTTATTACTATCACAGCTGTCAAATCCACTAAGAGAAAAAGCTGGCAAATCCACTAAGTTCAGAAAAAAAAAATCTCACTTTGGATATGTGAGAGGTGGCCTGTTGTATTATCAGGTTGAGCTGATGTGTGTAGCAGTGGATGTACTAGGCATTTGGGTACACAGCCTGTATTTTCCTCTGAACACCTGCAGTGAGACCCCTCATCACACTGGCTCCAACATATGCCTGGCAGATGAGATTACTTTTCTGACCCTCAGGAAGGATGGCAGCAAGATGCTCTTTAAGTGCTGTACCTATGGATTCAGCTATGGCTGACTACAGACAGATGAACTCAAAAAATCTCTCCTGCACATTGTTTTTGGCATCAATATCACACAACACAAGTGCAAGATGGGACTTTGTGCCAATATCCATTGTCTCATCTGCCTGGATTCCATCCATCCATTATCTGTAGCCGCTTATCCTGTCCTACAGGGTCACAGGCAAGCTGGAGTCTATCCCAGCTGACTATGGGCGACAGGCAGGGTTACACCCTGGACAAGTTGCCAGGTCATCACAGGGCTGACACATAGACACAGACAACCATTCACACTCACATTCACACCTATGGTCAATTTAGAGCCACCAATTATCCTAATCTGCATGCCTTTGAACTGTAGGGGAAACCGGAGCACCCGGAGTAAACCCACGTGGACACGGGGAGAGCATGCAAACTCCACACAGAAAGGCCCTCATCAGCCGCTGGGCTCAAACCCAGGACCTTCTTGCTGTGAGGCGACAGTGCTAACCACTACACCACCATGCTGCCCCTGCCTGGATTGATTTAAAAAAACAAATCACAGCTTTGGGCTTTTTTGATGATGTGTTCCTTCACAACAGACAGCATACAGTCCAGGTTCACATTTATTTATTCCCTTCTCATATACAGTGGTGCTTGAAAGTTTGTCAACCCTTTAGAATTTTCCATATTTTTGCATAAATATGACCTAAAACATAATCAGATTTTCACACAAGTCCTAGAAGTAGATAAAGAGAACCCAGTTAAACAAATGAGACAAAAATATTATACTTGGTCATTTATTTATTGAGGAAAATGATCCAATATTACATATCTGTGAGTGGCAGAAGTATGTGAACCTCTAGGATTAGCAGTTAATTTGAAGGTGAAATTAGAGTCAGGCATTCTCAATCAATAGGATGACAATCAGGTGTGAGTGGGCACTGTGTTTTATTTAAAGAACAGGGATCTATCAAAGTCTGATCTTCACAACACATGTTTGTGGATGTGCATCATGGCATGAGCAAAGGAGATTTCTGAGGACCTCCCAAAAAGCATTGTTGATGCTCATCAGGCTGGAAAAGGTTACAAAACCATCTCTAAAGAGTTTGGACTCCACCAATCCACAGTCACACAGATTGTGTACAAATGGAGGAAATTCAAGACTATTGTTACCCTCCCTAGGAGTGGTCGACCAACAAAGATCACTCCAAGAGCAAGGCGTGTAATAGTCAGCGAGGTCACAAAGGCCCCCAGGGTAACTTCTAAGCAACTGAAGGCCTCTCTCACATTGGCTAATGTTAATGTTCATGAGTCCACCATCAGGAGAACACTGAGCAACAGTGGTGTGCATGGCAGGGTTACAAGAAGAAAGCCACTGCTCTCCATAAAGAACATTGCTGCTCATCTGCAGTTTGCTAAAGATCACGTGGACAAGCCAGAAGGCTATTAGAAAAATGTTTTGTGGATGGATGAGACCAGAATAGAACTTTTTGGTTTAAATGAGAAGTGTTATGTTTGGAGAAAGGAAAACACTGCATTCCAGCATAAGAAACTTATTCCATCTGTGAAACATGGTGGTGGTAGTATCATGGCTTGGGCCTGTTTTGCTGTATCTGGGCCAGGACAGCTTGCCATCATTGATGGAACAATGAATTCTGAATTATACCAGTGAATTCTAAAGGAGAATGTCAGGACATCTGTCCATGAACTGAATCTCAAGAGAAGGTGGGTCGTGCAAGAAAGACAATGACCCTAAGCATACAAGTCGTTCTACCAAAGAATGGTTAAAGAATAAAGTTAATGTTTTGGAATAGCCAAGTCAAAGTCCTGACATTCATTTAATCGAAATGTTGTGGAAGTACCTGAAGTGAGCAGTTCATGTGAGGAAACCCACCAACATCCCAGAGTAGAAGCTGTTCTGCACGGATGAATGGGCTAAAATTCCTCCAAGCCGGTGTGCAGGACTGATCAAAAGTTACTGGAAATGTTTAGTTGCAGTTATTGCTGCACAAGGGGGTCACACCAGATACTGAAAGCAAAGGTTCCCATACTTTTGCCACTCACAGTTATGTAATATCGGATCATTTTCCTCAATGAATAAATGACCAAGTATCCTATTTTTGTCTCATTTGTTTAACTGGGTTCTCTTTATCTACTTTTAGGACTTGTGTGAAAATCTGATGATGTTTTAGGTCATATTTATGCAGAAATACAGAAAATTCTAAAGAGTTCACAAGCTTTCAAGCACCACTGTACTACCTCAATTTTTCATGCCATCAGACTTCTCAAATCTATGGGACTGGACTGATACTCATTGACTGCTGAACACACCACTCACACACTGCAATCTTTGCACAGTGAACAATAATGCACTATTGCCTTAGAATATTTACAATGTCTCTCTCTCACGTGCAAGATACAGTATATATGTTATTTACAACCCCGATTCCAAAAAAGTTGGGACAAAGTACAAATTGTAAATAAAAACAGAATGCAATGATGTGGAAGTTTCAAAATTCCATATTTTATTTTGAATAGAACATAGATGACATATCAAATGTTTAAACTGAGAAAATGCATCATTTAAAGAGAAAAATTAGGTGATTTTAAATTTCATGACAACAACACATCTCAAAAAAGTTGGGACAAGGCCATGTTTACCACTGTGAGACATCCCCTTTTCTCTTTACTACAGTCTGTAAATGCCTGGGGACTGAGGAGACAAGTTGCTCAAGTTTAGGGATAGGAATGTTAACCCATTCTTGTCTAATGTAGGATTCTAGTTGCTCAACTGTTTTAGGTCTTTTTTGTTGTATCTTCCGCTTTATGATGCGCCAAATGTTTTCTATGGGTGAAAGATCTGGACTGCAGGCTGGCCAGTTCAGTACCCGGACCCTTCTTCTACGCAGCCATGATGCTGTAATTGATGCAATATGTGGTTTGGCATTGTCATGTTGGAAAATGCAAGGTCTTCCCTGAAAGAGACATCGTCTGGATGGGAGCATATGTTGCTCTAGAACCTGGATATACCTTTCAGCATTGATGGTGTCTTTCCAGATGTGTAAGCTGCCCATGCCACACGCACTAATGCAACCCCATACCATCAGAGATGCAGGCTTCTGAACTGAGCACTGATAACAACTTGGGTCGTCCTTCTCCTCTTTAGTCCGAATGACACGGCGTCCCTGATTTCCATAAAGAACTTCAAATTTAGATTTGTCTGACCACAGAACAGTTTTCCACTTTGCCACAGTCCATTTTAAATGAGCCTTGGCCCAGAGAAGATGTCTGCGCTTCTGGATCATGTTTAGATGCGGCTTCTTCTTTGAACTATACAGTTTTAGCTGGCAATGGCGGATGGCACGGTGAATTGTGTTCACAGATAATGTTCTCTGGAAATATTCCTGAGCCCATTTTGTGAGTTCCAATACAGAAGCATGCCTGTATGTGATGCAGTGCCGTCTAAGGGCCCGAAGATCACGGGCACCCAGTATGGTTTTCTGGCCTTGACCCTTACACACAGAGATTCTTCCAGATTCTCTGAATCTTTTGATGATATTATGCACTGTAGATGATGATATGTTCAAACTCTTTGCAATTTTACACTGTCAAACTCCTGTCTGATATTGCTCCACTATTTGTCGGCGCAGAATTAGGGGGATTGGTGATCCTCTTCCCATCTTTACTTCTGAGAGCCGCTGCCACTCCAAGATGCTCTTTTTATACCCAGTCATGTTAATGACCTATTGCCAATTGACCTAAGGAGTTGCAATTTGGTCCTCCAGCTGTTCCTTTTTGGTACCTTTAAACTTTTCCAGCCTCTTACTGCCCCAACTTTTTTGAGATGTGTTGCTGTCATGAAATTTCAAATGAGCCAATATTTGGCATGAAATTTCAAAATGTCTCACTTTCGACATTTGATATGTTGTCTATGTTCTATTGTGAATAAAATATCAGTTTTTGAGATTTTTAAATGATTGCATTGCGTTTTTATTTACAATTTGTACTTTGTCCCAACTTTTTTGGAATCGGGGTTGTATCAGCTGGGAGGTCCATATCGTGAAATACCATGATCGAGGTCTTGAAAGTACTGACCGAGGCCCTCTGGGCCGAGGTCGGTATTCAAGGTTGAGGTCACGGTATTTCACCATATGGACCGACCTTAAAGGGCTCCTGACAGCAAAAAAATATGTTAAATTGTTAATTTCAGCCATATTGAGTTGAATAAAATGACATATTTACTTCACACATTGCGCGACAGAATAGTAACAAACATCGTTTTGAATGGCCCGCCCCGCAGATAAATCGATATCATAGCGAGCCAACCCACGGCCGAGGAAGAAGGCGGATATGACGTCATATGCAGAACCACTGACAGACATTTTCTTAATTTCTCGTTGTTCACCAGTGCTTTGCAAGTGAATATTTTTGCGTCTGAGTCGTTTATTTTGGTGAATATGCCTGCTCGTTGTGTGGCTGGATTTTGCTCAAACACCAGGGAAGCCGGGTATAGTCTGTATACCTTTCCCAAGGATCCCATCAGACGCAAAGAGCAGGCAAAACAAAGTGCGCCGGACACGGGACATGTGGACTCCCAATGACAGGTGGGCCTCTGACAGACATGTGACACTTGTTTGATTAGTTGTTGATTGATGATTTTTTGGTGTAGATCTCCATCTTGTAATGAGATATTTACTAATAAATAATAGCAATAGGTGAATTTGTTCATGATTCAAAGTTCTGCTACAGTTCTGCTGCAGTACCGTGTTGGCTGGACCTTATAGGCCTAACATGCAATTGAATTTCATCAGTTCAAAGAAGTTTTTATTCTTATCAAATAAAAATGTGAGAAAACGGCCCAAATCTAAAAGACCATGAACTTTCAAGAGAGCATATTTTTTTAAAAGGAAATCAGTGCAGTAATATTGTCCGCATGCCCCCCCCCCAGAGGACTAGCTCTATTATTATTATTATATTACCATTCAGTGTTTTGGAGCCTCCCGATGTCAGCTGGGGTCACGTCAGCATTGGGCCCATCGTCGTCTGTGTCCGAGTCGGAAATCTCGCCTTCTGCAGGCAAATCATCCAGATATGGCGCAAAACAATAAGGTAAAATGCCACCCACTGCTTCGTCTTCATGTAATCCGACATGTCCAGTGTCAACCTCAAAAAGGGCCTCAGTTTCTGAAGACTGGTCAGAAAATCGCTCTGTTTCGTCGGCCATAGCTGCCTTGAAGGCCGAGCAGTCGTTCTGCATGTGACGTCACGGCAAATATGGCGGCCACTGACAGCGGCTTAGCGCTTGGCCAGATTGATGCAACTTTGCACAAAGACAAATCTACTGATTTCGTTCTGTTGGTGGTTAGTTCTATCATGAAAGTGATCAGTGGTGTTTGTAGTTTTATTACAGAAACATATTTTAGAGCATAATTTTGCTGTCAGGAGCCCTTTAAGCTGGTAAATAATATATATTTATTTTTTTTTTACCAAATTCTAACAGAAAATGAGAGCGCCCAAAAGGGAAAACCGAGCTGAGCCGCCATTTTGAATCCTCATTCATGGTTGTAATGCAAATGGCTTCCTCCTCGGTGTACAAGTGCACTTCCATGGCAGGGGAAAAAAAAAACAACAACTACATTTTGCCGCCTATGTAGTCCCCTATTTATACAAAATTGAGTCATTCAGGATTCAGCCATGTTTTTGCTCAGTGTTAGCAAGTTACAGGTTATTAGCTTTCTCCTGAAATGTTTTCTTTTATTTCTTCTTCCTCAGGGTAGTAAAACTTGCTTTCGCTGTGAAGACTGTCGTTATCACTATCCATGCTGTAAAATTAATGCTATTCTCCTGAGAAATACTGGCAAAAATTTATAAGATTTTTGATCATCTTATAAAAAAAAAGATAAATGTTGACAAAAAATGCTACTATGTTTGTTGTTGCTGTGAACGAGCGAGTCGCCAGAGATCTGTATCCGGGGTCCGTAACTGGGGTCTATATCATAGGATACGGACCTGCTTGCCAGCCAATCAGAGCGCAGGATTTGATGGAAACCAGACCACGAAAAAATACATTTATTTATTCCCTTTTCATATACTACCTCAATATGTACACTCAACTCTGCACCTTATGCTGTTTGTGTCTGCAATTTATGTTTGTGTTGTTCATTATCTCCAGTGTTGCACTCATTGCACTCTTGCACTTTATGTGTGTTGTAGACTGTAGTCCTGTGATGTTTAGATTGTAGCCCTGTAATGTTTAATGTAGCACCATGGTCCTGGAGAAATGTTGTTTTATTTTAACTGTCTACTGTACCAACTGTATATGGTTGAAATGACACATAAAAGAGCCTTAACCTTAAAAGTACTGTAGCTCATTTTGTCCACCTTTTGATGTTCCCTTGAATACAGTAATGTTCTCAAAATGTTCTTTCAACACCCCATCAAGAGAAGCAACAAAATCAACCAGCCCACAGAATATCCTGGAATTATCGGAGGTCTAAAGAAGCCTTTATTTATCACATGTACACTCAAGCACGGACTTAAGCACAGTGAAATTCCTCATCTGCATTTAACCCATCTGAAGCAGTGAACACACATGCGAGCAGTGAGTGCACACACATACCCAGAGCAGTGGGCAGCTATGCTACAGTGCCCAGGGAGCAGCTGGGGGTTAGGTGCCTTGCTCAAAAGCACTTCAACCCAATCTTCAGGCCATGCCTACCCCATGTTAACCTAATCGCATGTCTTTGGACTGTGGGGGAAACTGGAGCACCCGGAGGAAGACACGGGGAGAACATGCAAACTCTACACAGAGAGGCCCCCATCAGCCACTGGGCTCAAACCTAGAACCTTCTTGCTGTGAGGCAACAGTAATAACCACTACACCACCATGCTGCCCACTCTCCTCTCATCTTGACTACATAAGTATCAGAAGCCATGGCTGACAGGGGAAGTCCACAGGCTCCTGAGGGCTCGGAACGCCGTCTTCAGAGCTGGGGACGAGGTGGGCCTGAGGACAGCTAGGGCCAACCTGTCACGAGGCATCAGGGTGGCCAAGAGACAGTATTCCAGGAACATTGCTGTCTACTTCAACAACAGCAGACACACCAGGAACCTGTGGCGGGGGATTCAGACCATCACAGACTACAAGCCCTCACCGCAGACCTGTGATAACTCCACCTCTCTGCTGAATCAGTTGAACAACTTCTTCGCTCGCTTTGAGGCAGACAACAGCACCACGGCACAGAAGACCCCACCACCTCCCGGCGACCAGGTGTTGACGCTGTCCCCAGACAGCGTGAGGAGAGCTCTCAGGACAACAAATGCACAGAAAGCCCCGGGTCCTGATAACATTCCTGGTCGTGTCCTGAGACACTGTGCTGAGGAGCTCACAGATGTCTTTACAGACATCTTCAACATCTTGTTGAGCCAGGCTGTTGTCCCCACGTGCCTCAAAGCCACCACCATCATCCCGGTCCTGAAGAAGCCGTCTCCCTCCTGCTTCAATGACTACCACCCTGTCGCACTCACTCCCATCCTCATGAAGTGCTTCAAGTGGCTAGTCATGCAGCATATCAAGTCTGCCCTACCCCCCACCCTGGACCCTTTCCAATTTGGATATCAGTCCAACCGTTCAACTGATGATGCCATCTCCACTGCCCTCCACTCAGCCCTCACCCACCTGGAGACAAAAGACTAGTATGTCAGAATTCTGTTCATAGACTTTAGCTCAGCATTCAACACAATCATTCCTCAGCAGCTCATTCATAAACTGGACCAGCTGGGACTCAACACCTCCCTGTGCAACTGACTGCTGGACTTCCTGACGGGGAGACCACAGTCTGTACGGATCAGCAGCAACTCCTCCAGCACCATCATATTAAACATGGGGGCCCCCAAGGATGTGTGCTGAGCCCCCTCCTCTCCACTCTGCTGATCCATGACTGCACACCAACATCCAGCTCCAACCTCTTCATTAAGTTTGTGGATGACATGACTGTGGTGGGTCTCATCAACAATGGGGATGAGACAATCTACAGGAGTGAGGTGAGCTGCTTGGCCATGTGGTGCAAGGACAACAATCTCTGCCTGAATGTGGAGAAGACAAAGGAGATTGTTGTGGACTTCAGGAGAGTGCACACCCAGCATGCTCCACTAACTATCAATGGTGCTGCAGTGGAGAGGGTGAGCAGCACCAAGTTTCTGGGTGTGCACATCTCTGAGGACCTGTCCTGGAGCAACAACACTGCATCACTGGCCAAAAAAGCCCAACAGTGTCTGTACTTCCTCCGCAAACTGAGGAGAGCAAGAGTCCCGGCCCCCATCATGCACACATTCTACAGAGGCACCATCGAGAACATCCTGACCAGCTGCATCACCGTGTGGTACGGCGCCTGCACCGTGTCCTGCTGCAAGAGTCTGCAGCGCATTGTGAGAGCAGCTGAGAGGATCATTGGTGTCTCTCTCCCTTCTCTTATGGATATTTATAACTCCCGCCTCACCCGCAAAGCCATCAGGATTGCAGGTGACCCCACCCACCCATCTCACAGCCTCTTCAGTCTGCTGCCGTCGGGGAGGAGACTGCGGAGTCTCCGGGCCAAAACCAGCAGGCTCAAGTACAGTTTCTTTCACCAGGTGGTCAGGAGGCTCAACTCCCTCCCTGTTCTGCCCCTCCTCCCCCTCTGCCCCCTGCCACAGATTCTGCCCGCACACCCCCTGCCCCCCTTCAGCATCTGACATGTCACCCTCACAGTTCCCCCCCCCCCAACACACACACACACACACACACTTTCAATGTTCATTCACACACTGAACTCAGGGACTGCACATTTCACTTTACCTCGCTCATTTGCACTATTCTGCACTACCTCACCTTAACAGCTATTAGTTTATTGTGTTTACTGCTTATTTCATGTTTACCTGCTATACCTCAAGTGCCCTTGACTGTTTATTTGCTCCAATTTATGTGTATATTATATATATATATATATATATATATATATATATATATATATATATATATATATATATAGTGTTTAGTCTATGTCTAGTTCTTATCTAGAGTGTTTATATTGTTTATATTATTTCAATTATTCTATTTTTATTTATTGTATTGCCTGTTTGCACCGTGGGTCAGAGAGGACTGAAATTTCATTTGTGCTGTATGTCGAGCATGTATAGCATATTTGACAATAAAGTTGACTTGACTTGATAAGGCAAGCTCAAAGGCTCCACAAAATTTCAGTCAATTATTCTAGACAGGATGTGCCACTTATTTTGTCACCTCTTAGTTGTGCATTCTAATGCCAATCCTGTAGTCCTCATTTATTTGCTCAGCAATGCTAAGCCTGCCAAAGTTGTCGTGATGACTGTGGCTACTTTTGTGCCATTTGCACGTTTCAGAAAGGTGTGTAAGGTCCTGTGCAGCACAGTGGTGCAGTGGTTAGCCCAGTTGCCTCACAGCAAGAAGGTTCTAGGTTTGAACCTCACAGCCAATGGGGGCCTGTCTGTTTGGAGTTTGCATGTTGTCTGCATGGATTTCTTTAGGGTGGTCTGGTTTCCTCCCACAGTTCAAAGACATGCAGATTAGGTAAAATACCCAGGGCAATATGAGACCAAGGTTGATGCGGAGTAGGAAGGGGTCTTAGTAAGCCGGCAGGGGGTCAATTGGCTGTCTTGTTCCGGGAGCATGTATCACAGGCTGCCACGAACTCCTGGATGTCCTCCTTGATGGATGGCCACCAAAAGCGCTGCTGGATGAGAGCCAGGGTTCGGGCGGCTCCCGGATGACAGGCCAGCTTGGAACCGTGACCCCACTGCAGCACCTGAGTTTGCAAATGACAGGGAACAGACAGATGGTTACGAGGAATATTGTTGGAGTTACCTTCACCGGGGTCCTGCTCCAGGGCCTTCTGCACGAGCATCTCAACTTCTAGAATAGCGACTCCCACCAGGCAGCGTGGAGGAAGGATAGTCTTGGGTGGCTTGGACTCCTCTTGGTGGGAAGAGAACATCCTGGACAGGGTGTCAGGTTTGCTGTTCTTGGAGCCTGGGTGGTAGGAGATTGTGAAGTTGAATCAGGAGAAGAAGAGAGACCAACAGGCTTGACGAGAGTTGAGATGTTTGGCAAACTTGAGGTACTCCAGGTTTTTATGGTCGGTCCAGACTAGGAATGGGAGGTCAGACCCCTCGAGCCAGTGCCTCCACTCCTCCAAGGCTAGTTTCACGGCCAGTAGTTCTTGGTCGCTGATGTCATAGTTTCGTTCAGCTGGGGATAGCCGACGGGAGAAGAAGGATCATGGGTGGACCCTGTTGTCGTTGGCCCTTTGGGATAGGATGGCTCTGACCCCTGACTCGATAAACTGCTTGGTAGAATCGGGTATGCTAAGAATGGGTGCTGTGGTAAACCTGTGCTTGAGACTGGAAAAGGCTTTCTCTGCTTCCTCCCCCCACTTGAACTTGGTCTTGGTTGAGGTCAGGGCTAAGAGAGGTCTGGCCACCATGCTGAAGTTGTGGATGAAACGCCTGTAAAAGTTAGTGAACCCCAGGAAGCGCTGGAGCTCTTGTCTTGAAGATGGGGTGGGCCAGTCAGCAACTGCCTCCAGCTTGAGAGGGTCCATCTGGATCTTGGCTGGTGAAATGATGAACCCCAGGAATGAGACAGAGCCTTGGTGGAACTTGCTCTTCTCTGCCTTAACGAACAGCTTATTCTCCAGCAGGCATTGAAGAACCTGCCGGATGTGACCCCGATGTCCCTCCAGGGAGTGAGAGAAAATCAAGATATCATCCAGGTAAACAAAGAAAAAGGTGTTAAGAAAGTCCCTCAAGGCATCATTAACCAATGCCTGGAATACCACGGGCACATTAGTCAGGCTGAAAGGGACTATGAGGTACTCATAGTGGCCTGTGGTGTTGTTGAAGGCCATCTTCCACTCATCCCCTTCCCTGATCCTAACTAGGTGATAGGCGTTGCATAAGTCCAGTTAAGTGAACACCTTAGCTCCCTGGAGTAGTTTGAAGGCTGTAGTCATGAGCGGTAGTAGGTAGTGGTTCTTGACTGTGATGGTGCTGAGACCTCGATAATCAATGCAGGGGTGGAACAACTTGTCTTTCTTCTCCACAAATAAGAATCCCGCCCCTGCTGGGGAGGAGGAAGGGTGAATGATCCCAGCTGCCAGAGACTCAGTGATGTATTTCTCCATGGCTTGTCTCTCGGCGGGGGAAAGAGAGTAGAGACGTCCCTTGGGTGGCACCATCCCTGGCAGGAGGTCAGTACCGCAGTCATAGGGCCTATGAGGGGGAAGGGACACTGCTCGGGTCTTACTGAAGACAGGCTTGAGGTCCAGATATTCCGGAAGCACATGAGAAAGGTCAGGAAACTCGCTGGCTGAGGGCTGAGGTGGTTTGGCTGGAGGCAGAGCAGAGTTCAGGCAGGAGGCCAGGCGGGAAGGACTCCAGCCTAAGATGGTGTGGTCAGTCCAGTTTAAGTGGGGGTTGTGCTGCATCAACCAGGGTAATCCAAGAATAACGGGAACATGAGGGTTGTTCATGATGTGAAGTTGTATAGTTTTGGAGTGATTGCCTGAAATCCTTAGGGTGAGCAGGGTGGTGAGGTGAGTGATGGTGGTCAAGCCAGTGCCATTGAGTGTCAGGATGGTGAGAGGGACCTCGAGGGCGAGTAACGGGATTCCGAGATCCTTGGCAGTGGCGGAGCAGATCAGGTTTCTGTCTGCCCCTGAGTCAACAAGCGCCTGAAGATGGTGATGCCGATTGTTGAGTGATGATGACGGGGAGCAATGGTCGGTCGGCAGGGGACTGGTTCCGAGCATTGCCCACCAGGGCCCCTCGATTCACTGGTGGGCTCGTCCTTTTAGCAGGCAGGCTCAGCAGATGTGTCCCTGCTGACTGCAATAGAAACAAGCCCCTGTGCTCCGTCGGTGCAGTTGTTCCTCTGCTGACACCCATACCTGATCTACCTGCATGGGTTCAATGGATGAGGCGGGTGGTGGAGAGGAGTTGAAGTTGTGGCGGCTCCTCTCCCTCCTCCATTGTTGGACCCATGCATCAATATGATTGGCAAGGCCCATCAGGCTGGAGAGGTCCGACAACAGTTCCTGCGAGACAAGTTCATCCTCGATGGTGTCAGATAAGCCATGTAGGAATGCGTCGACCAGGGCACTCTTGTTCCAACCACATGACGCTGCCAACATCCGGAACTTGATGGCATAATCCGAGGTAGATCGGGACCCCTGCTGCAGCTCCATGAGCTCTCTTGCCACCTCCCGGCCGGACAGAGAGCAGTCGAATGTTCACCTCATTTCCTCAGAGAATTCCTTGAAGCTGGAACAACAGGGTGCATCAGCATCCCAGACTGCCATCCCCCGTTCCCTGGCCTTGCTGGTGAAGAGCATGATGGTACAGGCTACCCGGGAGTGTTCTGTAGGGAAAGCCAGAGGTTGAAGCTCCAAGATCAGCAAACACTGTGACAAAAAAGATCTGCAGGTACCTGGTTCTCCACTGTAGGGCTGAGGCGAAGGGAGTCTTTGTTCGTGGAGAGCAGCAGTGGTGGGAGGTGAAGAAAGAGATGGCTGGGCAGGGGTAGGCACGGCTTGGGAGTGCTGGAGTTGTGTGGCTAGGAGGTTGAGTGACTCGGACAGGGTGGCCAGGTTCTGAGTGATCTGCCTGAGTTCCTGTTGGTGGGTCCCAAGGAGGGCTCCTTGCTGCTGCATAGCCGTTCTCAGATGGTTAAGTTCCGCTGGATCCATGTTGGCCAGAATGTACTGTTAAGGGTGGCGAGATGTGGTGAGTTAGGATCCAATTGCAGAACACAAACCAGAAAATCCAATGAATAAAAAAATGATTTAATTAACATCCAAAAAGAGTCAACGAACAAAAATAGCAAAAATAATCCAGACAACAATGAGGTAGACAAAGTGCTAATAGTTCTGACAAAAACTGGAGACAAAAAACGTGAAAAACTGTGAGTGCAAAAAACTGTGGCTAAGACTAGGCAAAACAGAGAGCAAAAATCTAGGAAGCAAAAAATGGCACAGAGATGATGTGAGAAACAGACAAGACATTCTGGCAAAGTCCCCTTCTGAGAACGGCCTATTTATACACAGCAGAGCAGACCAGGAAGTGAATGCTAGCAAGATGGAAGTCCTGTCCCGGATCCAGATTGTGCTGAACCGGGAGATAGTAAATCTCTGGAGTGGAAGTTCGGGGCAGATCATGACAAGAGTTTTCTAATTATTCAAATGATTTCTTTCTTAACCATGTGTCAGTTGCATGAAACCCTCAGAGTTACGTCCTAGTATGTGCAGAGTCCACATGCACCTTTTCTTATCTTGTATACTCAGTATATTTTCATAGCAGACCATTGCTAATAGCTGCTGAACTGGCGACTCACCTTTTGTGGTTTAATAATAAATTTTTTTTTAAAGGGTACAACATTAATTTTTCTGAAGCCTGGAACACTAGACAGATGGTAGAATGCACTCTGATTAGGACATAATCTTATGCAAACATTAACACACCTACAATCTACCTGCAGGCATTTTTTTTTTTTAGAGGCGAGAGGAAGCCAGAGTACAAGAATGAAATGTGCATTTTTGGAAGATGTACAAAACTGTACAGATGGTAACCAGAGTTCAGGGTTGAACCCTGACATTACCTGCTACAACACTATTCTGCCTCAGATTAGATTATAAAGTTTAAATGTGCGTAGTTTGACTTTCGTAACTTTGCACACCTTATCAGCAAAAGCCAAATCTGCTTCTATTTGTATAAGTAAATATTCGTCTCCCATCAACTTTCAGGTATAGCTTTTATTTGGATTAAACAAACCGTTTTGCAGACAAGCTTTTTGTTGATACAAGTATACAGTAGGGCAAAAAAGTATTTAGTCAGCCACCAATTGTGCAAGTTTTCCCACTTAAAAAGATGAGAGAGGCCTGTAATTTTCATCATAGGTACACTTCAACTATGAGAGACAGAATGGGGGAAAGAATCCAGGAAATCACATTGTAGGATTTTTAATGAATTAATTGGTAAATTCCTCGGTAAAATAAGTATTTGGTCACCTACGAACAAGCAAGATTTCTGGCTCTCACAGACCTGTAACAACTTCTTTAGAGGCTCCTCTGTCCTCCACTCGTTACCTGTATTAATGGCACCTGTTTGAACTCGTTATCAGTATAAAAGACACCTGTCCACAACCTCAAACAGTCACACTCCAAACTCCACTATGGCCAAGACCAAAGAGCTGTCAAAGGACACTAGAAACAAAATTGTAGACCTGCACCAGGCTGGGAAGACTGAATCTGCAATAGGTAAGCAGCTTGGTGTGAAGAAATCAACTGTGGGAGCAATTATTAGAAAATGGAAGACATACAAGACCACTAATAATTTCCCTCGATCTGGGGCTCCACGCAAGATCTCACCCCGTGGGGTCAAAATGATCACAAGAACGGTGAGCAAAAATCCCAGAACCACACGGGGGGACCTAGTGAATGACCTGCAGAGAGCTGGGACCAAAGTAACAAAGGCTACCATCAGTAACACACTACACCGCCAGGGACTCAAATCCTGCAGTGCCAGACATGTCCCCTTGCTTAAGCCAGTACATGTCCAGGCCCATCTGAAGTTTGCTAGAGAGCATTTGGATGATCCAGAAGAGGACTGGGAGAATGTCATATGGTCAGATGAAACCAAAATAGAACTTTTTGGTAAAAATTCAACTTGTGTTTGGAGGAGAAAGAATGCTGAGTTGCATCCAAAGAACACCATACCTACTGTGAAGCATGGGGGTGGAAACATCATGCTTTGGGGCTGTTTTTCTGCAAAGGGACCAGGACGACTGATCCGTGTAAAGCAGGGGTGCCAGGGTGAAATTGGTAAGGGGGCCAGATTTTTTTCAAGTGGGACCTTGGGGGCCGAATTACACTTTTGGCCTGAAAAGACCAGACACTAACTCAACAAAAGGACATTATTTTATATGATTTTTGAAGGCCTATACGCCCAAAAGGAATTGTAAAGCTATAGCCTCAAAATGAGGCGCACAATAACATGGCAGACAAAAGCAATTTACCCTCTGAAAATGTAACAGTCTAAGCATGCAAGTAGCCTACATTTATAAAAAAAAATGCTACAGAAATGGACTAAGACACAAATAACACAAGTGTAAACTGTAAATGACTTGGATCAGATTTATTGATCTTGCACATCAAAAACATGTCAATGCATAGGCCTAATTAGGCCAATTAAAACGATTGGCAAGTAGGCCTAAACGAGTCAAAAGAAAGAAGAAGTGCCAGGGTAAATAATTCCACCAATAGGTCAAGTGACTAAATATCCAGTAGCATTAGTTTAAAAGAGCCAAATATGACTGAACATACCAATAAAAACAAACTACAGATGGCACATTAACTTTGCTGGTCAAGTCCCACATATATTTCCACACACCCATCCTGTTTATTCCCCCTCAAGCACACAGCACAAGGTTACATGGGGGAGAAATACCAGCTACATTTTACATGTGGAAGCCAGAAGTCTTTTACTTTTTACCAGCTTGTCGACATTGGGGGACAGACTCTGGGCAGTTGCTATTTTCATGACATCGTTGAGATGTCCATGGGTCAGACGACTACGCAGTTTCGATTTATTAATATTCATTACTGAAAATGCCTGTTCACATAAATATGTTGTCCCGAACATAGAGTATTTTACTGGCAAAAGCCGTGATAATTGGGTACTCTGGTGGCAATGACTGATAGAAAGATTGGATTCCAACAGATGCGTATTTATCCTTGATGAATGCACCCTCCGAAAATGGCTTGGACACTTTTGCGATCTCCCACGCGATGATGTAGCTCGCCTTCACTGCCTCTAACATGACATAAAATGTACAACAAAGATATTGAGACACCCCTCTTTGAAAACAGCCGCATTTAACATTAAAGGAGAACTGAAGATGATGTATGATATTAAAACGAACCTTCATGTGTCTCTCGAGACTTTGAGAAAGCTGCTTGCTGTTTTTGAAGGTCTGAGGCAAGCTCATTTAGCTTTTCAGTCCTGCGTTGCCCGGTGAATTGGCTGTATTTGTCGGCGTGGGTCTCGTAATGTCTTTTGACATTGTATTCCTTCGGTACAGCCACTTGTTGCGAACAAATCAGACAAACAGGTTTTTCCCCCTACTTCCCAGTAAAAGTATTTCTCTCTCCATTTTTCCTGAAAGATGCGACCCTCAGAATCAACTTTTCTCTTTTTAGACTGTTGTTGCTTGTGAACGAGCAACAACTAGCCTACTCTACATTAAATCCGGGTCATTGCACCTGCGCGTGCTGCAGCAAGCAGAGAGCAGCTAAAAACGAACCGATGGATTACATGAAAATGGAATCAAATTGAAACATTAGATTTAAAATCATTACGAAAAAAAACAACACAACATTCGATTTTTATTAATTTATTATTTAAAAAAAAAGTCTCATGAACCACCAGGCCGGATGTGATGACCAATCGGGCCGTATCCGGCCCGCGGGCCGTTACCATGGCACCCCAGGGCCATGTATCGTGGGATTTTGAGGGAAAACCTCCTTCCATCAGCAAGGGCATTGAAGATGAAATATGGCTGGGTCTTTCAGCATGACAATGATCCCAAACACACCGCCCGGGCAACGAAGGAGTGGCTTCGTAAGAAGCATTTCAAGGTCCTGGAGTGGCCTAGCCAGTCTCCAGATCTCAACCCCATGGAAAATCTTTGGAGGGAGTTGAAAGTCTGTGTTGCCCAGTGACAACCCCAAAACATCACTGCTCTAGAGGAGATCTGCATGGAGGAATGGGCCAAAATACCAGCAACAGTGTGTGAAAACCTTGTGAAGACTTACAGAAAACGTTTGACCTCTGTCATTGCCAACAAAGGGTATATAACAAAGTATTGAGATGAACTTTTGTTATTGACCAAATACTTATTTTCCACCATAATTTGCAAATAAATTCTTTAAAAATCAGACAATGTGATTTTTTGGATTTTTTTTTCTCATTTTGTCTCTCATAGTTGAGGTATAACTATGATGAAAATTACAGGCATCTCTCATCTTTTTAAGTGGGAGAACTTGCACAATTGGTGATTGACTAAATACTTTTTTGCCCCACTGTAAATGACTTGTCTAGGATACTTTCTGTGGCAGTAGATTTTCAAACCACATACAGTATATACGTACACCATTTCCTCACAACCAACTGACTGATGATTTAAATGTAAATATGACTGTAGTCATATACTAGTAGTCCAGTCTTGCTTCCAGCTCTGCATGATGTTTTTGGTACACCTGAGCTAGATCAAAAGCTTCAGCTGCCCTCTGAGTACACATTTCAGGGCTAGATAAGAGAACATATGTGGCAAAACAGGCAGCCACACCTTCTTGAGTGAACTGGAAGAATACAGCAGCAAAGAAAGGAAAAGCCATGCAAGGCAAGGCAAGTTTATTTATATAGCACATTTCATACACAATGGCAGTTCAATGTGCTTTACAGAAGTAAAAACAAAAACAGTAAACAATAGAGAAATAAAATTACATAAAATAATTGTATCTTTATTCTAAAATAATTAATTAAAAGAATTAAAAGAAAATAAGAATTAAACAATAGTAGAAATAAAATATTAAAATGCCAAAAAGAAAAAGAAAAAGGAGAAAAAGAAAGAAAAAGAAACTAGCAGAATAAAATAGAATAAAGTTAAAGTAAATTTAAAACATGCAGAGAAAGTAAAGATTATAAAAAATGTAAAAATATTAAACAGAAAGCATCTGAAAACAGCTTGGTCTTTAACCTAGATTTGAAGCTGCCAACAGCAGGAGCATTTTTAATGTCCTCTGGCAGTTGGTTCCATAGCTGTACTGCTTAGTAGCTAAAAGCTGCTTCACCACACTTTGTTTTAACAACAGGTTTTAATAGTAAATTTTTCTGTTGCGATCTGGTAGATCTGATTGGGTTAGGCCGCTGCAACATATCAGAGAGGTAATTGGGCCCTGTACCATTTAGAGATTTGTACACCAGCAGCAATACTTTAAAGTCAATTCTGTAGCTTACTGGAAGCCAGTGAAGGGACCTTAGAATTGGAGTAATGTGCTCTGTTCTTTTTGTTCGTGTGAGAACCCTAGCCGCTGCATTTTGAACCAGCTGAAGTCGTTTGATGGTCTTTTTTGGCAGGCCTGTGAAAAGGCCATTGCAGTAATCAACCCTACTAGAGATGAAGGCATGTATTAGTTTTTCCAGATCATGTTTTGACATAAGTCCTCTTAGTTTGGAAATGTTTTTTAGGTGATAAAATGCTGTTTTAGTGATTGCTTTCATGTGACTGTCAAAGTTTAGCTCGCTGTCAATGAAAACACCAAGATTTTTAACCATTTCTTTAGTTTTAATCCCTTTTGTGTCAAGAATAGTGGTAATCCTGAGTCTTTCATCTTTTTTTCCAAATAGAATTACTTCTGTTTTATCTGTGTTCAGCTGAAGAAAATTTTGTGATATCCAGCTATTGATTTGATCGATACACTGGTAGAGACATTCAAGGGGGGGCATAATCATTTGGTGATAGAGCAAAATAAATTTGGGTATCATCTGCATAGCAGTGATACAAAATTGAATTTTTATTGATAATTTGCCCAAGTGGGAGCATATAAAGGTTGAAAAGTAATGGTCCAAGAATCGACCCCTGGGGGACACCACAGGTCAAGGGCATTGACGTTGAGGAACAATTTCCCAGGGTAACAAAGAAGCTTCTATCTTTTAAGTATGATTTTAACCAACTGATAACTTTACCAGTCAATCCAACCCAGTGTTCAAGTCGATATAGCAGTATGTTGTGATCAACAGTATCAAAAGCTGCACTGAGGTCCAGTAATACCAGGACCGATGTTTTGCCTGCATCAGTATTAAGACGTATGTCATTTATAACTTTAATCAGCGCTGTTTCAGTGCTATGATTGGCACGAAATCCTGACTGAAAATTATCAAAACGGCTGTTTGATATCAAGAAGGCAGTTAATTGATTGAAGACAATTTTTTCCAGGATTTTCCCGATGAATGGTAGATTTGATATTGGCCTGTAATTATTTAACACTGAAGGATCCAGATTATTTTTTTAAGAAGGGGCTTTACAACAGCTTTTTTTAGGGACACAGGAACAACACCAGTCTCCAAGGATGTATTAATAATTTGAAGCACATCTGTAATTATAAGATGAAGAACAGACTTAAAAAAGTTGGTGGGCAGAATGTCCAGTTCAGATGTTGAGGAACTGAGATTTTGTACAGTTTTTTCAAGAGTCTCATAATCAATTAAACAAAATTCTGACATTGTGTTAAAGTTATCTGTGTCATTGGTGATTGCAGTTTTTCAATTTCTTGCAACTGAGATATATTATGAGAAATATTCTGCCGTATTTTATCAATTTTACCTTTGAAGAAAGATGCAAACTCATTGCATTTATTAACTGAGAGAAGTTCAGGTGCTAATTGTGGTGGGGGATTAGTTAGCTTCTCTACTGTTGAAAATAGCACACGGGCATTGTTCATATTCCTGCTGATGATATTGGAGAAGAAAGACTGTCTTGCTTTACGAATTTCATAATTATAATTACAAAGCATCTCTTTATGGATTTGATAATGGATGTGAAGTTTAGATTTGCGCCATTTTCTTTCAGTCTTTCTACATTCTCTCTTTAGCAGTTTAACAGCCGGGTACTGCTTCCATGGTGCTTTCTGCTTATCATTGACTCTTTTTATTTTGAATGGAGCAATATCATCCATAATTTGGGTCATATTTAAATTAAAAAATTCCAGTAAATCATCTACAGAGTCTGACATTTTGGTTGAGTTCTGAGAGAGAGCTTGCTTAAAAAGAGCACGTGTTGTCGTTTATGACTCTCCTGCCTATAGTCGTTGAGCTATTCTGAATGTGAGGAGACATAGAAACTTCAAAGAAAACACAAAAATGATCAGATAAGGCCAGGTCAACAACAGTATAAGAAACAGTAAGACCCTTTGTGATGACAAGGTCAAGAGTATGACCACGAGAGTGGGTCGGTCCGTGTACATGTTGTACTAGGTTAAAGTTATCAATAATTGCAAATAGTTCTTTGGCATAAATGTTATCAGTATTATCTACATGCAAGTTAAAATCCCCAGATATAATAAGACAATCAAACTCTAAGCAAATGACTGATAACAATTCACCAAACTCTTCAAGAAAGACTTTGGCTGAATGTCTCGGAGGCCTGTAAATAGTTAATAATAATATGTTAGGAGAGCATGTAACAAGTGCACATAAGTGTTCAAAGGACATAAAATCACCAAGTGAGGATTGTTTACATTGAAAAGAGACTTTGAATATATTTGCAATCCCTCCACCTTTCCCTTGTCGGGTAACATTCAAAAAATTAAAATTTGGGGGAGCTGCTTCGATAAGGGTGGTAGCACTATTTGCTTGATCCAGCCAGGTTTCAGTTAGAAGCAAAAAATCAAGATTGTGTTTACAAATAAGATCATTAATCAAAAATGACTTGTTTAAAAGTGATCTAATGTTCAAAAGGGCTAGTTTTACAGTAATATTTGGTTGTGCACTCTGATGCTGTTTTAAAACAGGAAGGAGATTAGATTGGTTTACCCCCAGGGTTAAATGTGCTCTATGTTTTCTGTTTCTTATCAACACAGGAATAGTGTCAACATCGGGTCCCAGCTTTTTTCTACATCCATTTGCAGGGACCCAAAGTACATCAAACAAGACTTTCTAAATGTTCCATTTGGTTTGATGGTGAAAGGACTGGAGATGACATGTATCTCTTGGATGGTGAAAAAGATTTGTAGCCAGCTGAAAGTCCTGGACGAACACAATTTTGATGAA
Organism: Neoarius graeffei; assembly: GCF_027579695.1. Classification (NCBI taxonomy): domain Eukaryota; kingdom Metazoa; phylum Chordata; class Actinopteri; order Siluriformes; family Ariidae; genus Neoarius; species Neoarius graeffei. The sequence continues at coordinate 13,893,812 of NC_083583.1, read as the reverse complement.
CTGGGTACACTGCTTGTCGCGACAAATTTGGGCTGGAAAAAGAGAGTGTAGCCATTTGGAGCAATTTTTTCATGCTATTTGGGAAATCCATCCGAGGAGAAGTGGAGTCGTCTGTCCTTGAATGTTGGGAGGCCTGCAAGTCAGATGTTTGTGTGTCCTTGATGACGACTTGCAAAGATGATTGTTTAGGCTTTGTAACTATGTCAGTCTGCGACATCTTATCAACTGTTTTCCTCGGTGCTGGCTGAGAAAAGATTGCAAGTTTGTAGTGGTCTGCTAAGACTTTGGCTCCAATCCAGCTGAGTTCAGTGCTATTTGGCTTGTAGAATTCTTTGCGATTCCAAAAAAGATTAAAATTGTCTATGAAATTCATACCAAATGAAGAACAAGTTTTTCCAAGCCAGGTGTTAAGACTGAAGAGTCGAGAAAAAGCAAAACTTCCTCTCGCTGGGAGTGGGCCACTGATAAAAGATTGAATTCCAGTCTTATAGAGCTCAGAAAAAAGTTTTCTGAAATCATCTTGGACAAACAGCTGTTCTCTGAAAACATCGTTTGCTCCCACATGCACAACGATACGCTTAATCGTTTTATGCTCGGACATGAGTTTCAAAATGCTGTCTTTGGTGTCAGAGATGGATGCATTTGGAAGACAACAAATAATCATCTCATAACCTTTTAATTGTCTTACAGTGGAATCACCAAGAACAAGGGTTGTGGGATCAGGTGGTGTTACGAGCTGCTTTTTGCCTCTTCTCACAGCTCTTCGATCTTGGTGCGATCTCTTTTTACTATGTGTTTGTCCACTTGACAAATCCTCTTCCACATCCCTGAGGCATTCAAATTTGTTCTGAAGCTTTATGGGCTGTGGATTTTCCATAGGATTGTAGATCCTATTGTAATTTGTAGAATGAGCTGGTGTTGAAGTAATTACTCTTCTGTTTTTGTTTTTGGGCTTAGCACCCATCATTTGCCAGTTTTCAGTACTCACATTTTGTACAGCTTGAGTTATGAATTCTTCCACTTGGTCTGCAATGTCCTCAGTCTGTCAGAGCGCAATCTCTGCATTCTCAGCCACTGTTTCTGTACTCCTTTCCTGAGATATCGCTTTTAATTCATCCGTCTTTGGCAGAGCATTAATCTTTGATTCCAGAATAGAAATCCTCTGTTCTAATTCCATGCATTTTCTGCAGGATTTTTTGCTTCCTGGCATTTAAAAAAAAAAAGTGGAAATTAAAATTAAATTAAAAGCTTATAAAGATGAAGAGAAAAAAAAGTGGAAATTCAATGAGAAAGTAAAGTATAGAAATAAAGATTAAGAAAGCAGGAGCAAAGCAAAGAAGCGTCCTACTCGCTTGAGTAGGAGGAGCAAGTTTATAAGAAAAAAGTTTAAATGAGTAAAGTATGCAGGCTAACCATGCAAAAAGCTTATTTGCTATTAAGTAATTTAAGTAATAAACTAGTGTAGGTGCAATTAGTAATTAAGTGATCAATCTCATTAAATCAGTCTCATTAAATAATACCTTTAATTTTGATGCTTAATAATAAATTATCAAACAGCTAAATTATGGTATATTCCAAATTATTATGATCACTTACCGTATTATACAACTCATATGCACCTTGGAATTCTTTGAGGTTGGGCGACTTCAAAAATATTAGAACACAATTAAACACAGTTTCAATAATAAATGAATTTATTATAACAAAGATAAAAATGGATAATAGCAGTTGGAATCATTATATACAAATGTGATATGGTATGTGTGCTTGTGTGTGTGTGTGTGTGTGTGTGCATGCGTGCGTGTGTGTGAGAGGCCTTATGACCACGTGTTTCTAAGTACAGCAAGAGAGTTAGCTTTGGTTGCTAATTGAGATGTGTTGGCCACATGTGGAGAGACAGATTAGCCTTGTGTCGCTAGCTAAGACAAAGGAATGCTAGCTAAGATGCGTTTGTGAGGCCTGTGTGTGTGGCCTGAACAAAAGTTAGCATGGATTGCTAGCTAAGGTGTGTTTGTGTGTGGCCTGTGGCCTAAGCAAAAAGGTTAGCCTAGCTTGCTAACGAGACAAAAGAATTAGCCGTGTGTTTAGCTAAGGTGTGCTTGTGAGGCCTGTGGCCACGTGTTTCTAAGTAACAAAGGACTAGCCGGTAGCTAACCCACTAGCTCATAACACTACTAAATCCACTGAAATCTTGATGAGGTCAAAATGTGTAATGAGGAAATTGAGGATGTTAGTAAGGAACAGAGGCTGTGCATGCTTCTATCTATTAAACAATTGAAAGATTAACAAAATAGAACAATCATCCATTCGACATGCTGCGTGTCTACAGTGTAAACAATTAAACCGTTCCTGGGTTTAAATTCGCACTACTTCAATAAAGCTAATTCCTAAGACTAGTTTTATGCCCAAATGCCAGTCTCTTACTTCAGTATCTCGTCTCTATGCAAGATTATGAGAAGATGTTCCGAGACTTTTGGAGTTTCATCGTTGTGAAGCACGTGAGTTGCTTCCGTGGAAAGCAGAGGATTTCTTGGTCCGATGCGTGGTCGCTCGTGATGAAAAGAAATGATCTGATCAGAATAATGTGCACAGCGCTTTAAAATTAGAAGGATCCGGTCACTTCTAACCTTTTAAATTAACTGCTTGGCGGCAGTTTGTAAGTACTTATAAGGAACAAATGAAAAACCGGTTGTAGCTCAACCAAGAGAGAGATAGCACAATTTAAATGATTCTACCGTGGCCAAGGGTAAACAAAAACCGTGTTGAATCATATTCTCGGGAGAAAGACGTCTTTTCTTGGGTTTTCTGGTGCGGGGTATCTCTTTGTGTCCAGATGGCTTGACATCCAGGATGAGAGACAGGGAGACGGAAGCATTGTTCTGTTACTTATGCCTTCAGGGAGGAAGTGACGTCATGGAGGATGTGACGTAGGTGATCCCGCCCAGGCGTGACGTAGGTCAACGCAGAAGTTGGCTGATGGGAAATGTAGTTTCTTAAAGGGACTGTGTTGTACCTACAACTAGTTATTAATAATTAGATGATTACATATTACTAAATAAATGTTTCTTGATGTGTTTTAACAGAATCTTCATTTGCAATTATCAAGTTCAAGTTTTATTGGTCACATATAATTACAAGTAATTACAGTGAAATTCTTATGTACCTTAGGTCGTTGCGAGTGTAAAAGTATATAGATAAGATAAATTAAAAACTACAGAAATAAAGGGGAAGGGGGAAAAAAACTATATTAATGAGTGGAAGCATGGCAGAGATGTGATGATTGTGCGGTTACGAGTCCTTAAAGTCCAAAGTGCAATAGTGCATAGTAGTGTACCTTGTTATCATTGTGAACAGTTCAACAGTCTGATGGCCTGAGGGAAGAAGCTCCTCCTCATTCTCTCAGTGTTGGCCTTCAGCTGTTGGTAGCGTCTCCCTGAAGGCAGCAGGGAGAACAGTCTATTATTTGGGTGGTTGGGGTCACTGGTGATCTTTCTGGCTCTGTCCCTGCAGCAGTTGGTGTACATGTCCTGTAGGTTAGGGAGGGTGGTCCTGATGATTCTCTCAGCAGAGCGAACCACCCTCCTGAGAGCCAGCTAATCTCTCCTGGTGGTGCTTCCCATCCAGTTAGTGATGCTCCCACTCAGGACACTCTCAATAGTGCAGGAGTAAAAGTTCCTTAGTATCTTAGTGGGAGTTTGAAGTCCTTCAGTCTCCTTAAGAAGTAGAGGCGCTGGTGGCCTTTCTTAACCAAACTGTTGGTATGACAGGACCAAGAGAGGTCTTGTGAGATGTGGACACCCAGGTATTTGAAATTGTCCACTCTCTCTACCTGGGCCCCGTTGATGCAGATGGGTTGGAGGTCCCTCTGCTGCTTCCTACTGAAGTCCACTATCAGCTCCTTCGTTTTGCTGGTGCTGAGTGTGAGGTTGTTCTCCTCACTCCAGTCCACGAGATGTTTAATCTCAGTCCGGTAGGCAGACTCATCATTATAGGAGATGAGGCCCACTACAACTGTATCATCAGCAAACTTAATGATGGTGTTGGAGTCTGAAGTGGCCATACAGTCATGAGTGTACAGGGAGTACAGCAAAGGGCTCAGAACCCATCCTTGGGGGAAACCAGTGTTGAGGGTGAGGGGAGATAAAGTGTGGTGGCCTACATGCACCACCTGTGGTCTGCCTGTAAGGAAGCTGTGGATCCACCGGCACAATGAGAGGTGCAGGCTGAGATCACACAGTTTTTGGACCAGCCTGGAGGGGATTATGGTGTTAAACGCTGAGCTGTAGTCAATGAACAGCAGTCTAGCATAGGATCCCCTCTTGGTGTCCAGATGAGCCAAGGTGGTGTGAAGTAGGTGAGAAATGGCGTCATCTGTGGATCTGCTGGGATGATAGGCAAACTGTAGCAGATCCAGGGTAGCAGGCAGGGAGGAGGTGATGAGGGATTTGACTAGCCTTTCGAAACACTTCATCACCACAGATGTTAGGGCTATGGGGCGATAGTCGTTCAGGCAGCTGGGCTGGGGTTTCTTAGGCACAGGAACTATAACAGACTGTTTAAAGCAGGTGGGGACAATGCACTGAGAAAGGGAGAGGTTGAATATTACCGTGAAGACACTTGCTAGCTGGTTAGTACATGCCTTAAGGACACAACCTCAGATCCCATCCGGACCTGCTGCCCTCCTGGGATTCACTCTCCTGAGTGCCATCCTCACATCATGCTCCATCACAGTGAGCGCCGTCTCCTCTCTGCCAGTGATTATGTCAGTTCATTTGCAGGTCATCTCGAAGCGGGCATAAAAGTTGTTCAGTTCATCGGCGAAAGATTTGTCGGCATACGTCAGAGGAGTGCGAGCTGATTTATAGTCCGTGATGATCTGTAGTCCTTGCCATAGCCCCCTGGGATCCTGCTGGTACAAATGATCCTCCAGCTTCCTCCCATACCACCGTTTAGCCTCCTTCACTGCTTTGCGAATGTTGTAAGAAGCAGCCTTATATTCCTCCAAGTTCCCAGTTAAGAGCCCGGTGTTATAGGCAGCAGTGCATGCTCTCAGAGTGTACATACGTACAAAATGTGTGCATTTATATACAAATATGTATGTGATTAAAATCTACCATCATAGAAAGTATTCTAGGTGAGGACTGTGCAATCTTAACTGTAAAAAGCTACAAGTTATGTGTTCTAACCAAGTAGAAACCACACCTGATAGTTGACTGCTAGAGAGGTGCATTTTCAGATATTAGTTTAAAGGGATAGTTCGGGATTTTTGACATGAATCTGTATGGCATCCCCATCAATAGTGTCGTGCAAACACACTGACTTACCCCTGACAGCATCCTGTGAGAACAGTTCTTGTCCAGTTTTGGTCCAGACGAAAGTAGTCTGGCAAGTTTGTTGGGGTCACGAAAGTAAAACGTTTTTCGTCTCAAAACAGTACGTGTTCAAAAGAGTGATATATTTGCATCACAAAACCGTTGTCAAATAAAAAGTCAGACCTCGAAATCGCTTGGCACTATTTTCTCTCCCTTCTTATCACTGCGCGCTGCCGCCAGGTGACAGCCACGGCTGTTTCATTCATTGTTTACTAGTGATGGGAATTTCGGCTCTTTTGGCTCTTCTTACTATAAGGAGCCGGCTCTTTCGGAAGATTTTTTATAATTATTTCTCATGACTTGTACAGTCACATCGAGTACACATATCAATGCAAATTAACACGAAGGGATTTACTAGACCAATTTATATCTGGAACTATTTTCAGCCACAGCACAGGCAAAGCACCGCTGCAGGTGCAAAGACACTGCGCAGTGCCTGAAAACGGGTGCGCAGCACCTGAAAACCCGTTTTCAGGCGCTGCGCGGTGTCTTTGCGCCTGCAGCGGTGCTTTGCCTGTGCTGTGGCTGAAAATAGTTCCAGATATAAATTGGTCTAGTAAATCCCTTCGTGTTAATTTGCATTGATATGTGTACTCGATGTGAATGTACAAGTCATGAGAAATAATTATAAAAAATCTTCCGAAAGAGCCGGCTCCTTATAGTAAGAAGAGCCAAAAGAGCCGAAATTCCCATCACTAGTAAACAATGAATGAAACAGCCGTGGCTGTCACCTGGCGGCAGCGCGCAGTGATAAGAAGGGAGAGAAAATAGTGCCAAGCGATTTCGAGGTCTGACTTTTTATTTGACAACGGTTTTGTGATGCAAATATATCACTCTTTTGAACACATACTGTTTTGAGATGAAAAACGTTTTACTTTCGTGACCCCAACAAACTTGCCGGACTACTTTCGTCTGGACCAAAACTAGACAAGAACTGGACTCACAGGATGCTGTCAGGGGTAAGTCAGTGTGTTTGCACGACACTATTGATGGGGATGCCATACAGATTCATGTCAAAAATCCCGAACTATCCCTTTAACTCCACACTCAGTCTATACAGAGAATCTTGTCACTAGCTACATCCGTTTCAGAGAAACTGAGTGTCATAACTGCCATGACAGAAAGAGAAAAACGGATTAGTATCACTTTATAACATGAAAAGTTTGTGATAGCAAAAAGTTTTTCACGTTTTAACAAAAGATATTCTTACATAGGATATACAACATAAAAACTTATTACATTATAACAAGAAACTTTTCTTGTTATAACTACAGTGGGGCAAAAAAGTATTTAGTCAGCCACCAATCGTGCAAGTTCTCCCACTTAAAAAGATGAGAGAGGCCTGTAATTGTCATCATAGGTACACTTCAACTATGAGAGACAGAATGGGGGGAAAGAATCCAGGAAATCACATTGTAGAATTTTTAATGAATTAATTGGTAAATTCCTCGGTAAAATAAGTATTTGGTCACCTACAAACAAGCAAGATTTCTGGCTCTCACAGACCTGTAACAACTTCTTTAAGAGGCTCCTCTGTCCTCCACTCGTTACCTGTATTAATGGCACCTGTTTGAACTCGTTATCAGTATAAAAGACACCTGTCCACAACCTCAAACAGTCACACTCCAAACTCCACTATGGCCAAGACCAAAGAGCTGTCAAAGGACACTAGAAACAAAATTGTAGACCTGCACCAGGCTGGGAAGACTGAATCTGCAATAGGTAAGCAGCTTGGTGTGAAGAAATCAACTGTGGGAGCAATTATTAGAAAATGGAAGACATACAAGACCACTAATAATTTCCCTCGATCTGGGGCTCCACACAAGATCTCACCCCGTGGGGTCAAAATGATCACAAGAACGGTGAGCAAAAATCCCAGAACCACACAGGGGGACCTAGTGAATGACCTGCAGAGAGCTGGGACCAAAGTAACAAAGGCTACCATCAGTAACACACTACGCCGCCAGGGACTCAAATCCTGCAGTGCCAGACATGTCAAGTTTTATTTTTCAAATCAAGTTTATTTGTATAGCGCTTTTAACAATAAACATTGTCGCAAAGCAGCTTTACAGAATTTGAACGACTTAAAACATGAGCTAATTTTATCCCTAATCTATCCCCAATGAGCAAGCCTGTGGCGACGGTGGCAAGGAAAAACTCCCTCAGACGACATGAGGAAGAAACCTCGAGAGGAACCAGACTCAAAAGGGAACCCATCCTCATTTGGGCAACAACAGACAGCCTGACTATAATATTAACAGTTTTAACAGGTATAACCCTCAACTGTCCTCATGGGGCCGTCCTTCACAGGAGTGGGGCGATAAAACTCCGACCAGACACAGGGCACCAGGATGGATCAAGCAGGTCCGAGGGGCAGAAGAGGCCAGCATCTCAATCCCAGGATTGAGATGTCCCCCTGCTTAAGCCAGTACATGTCCAGGCCCATCTGAAGTTTGCTAGAGAGCATTTGGATGATCCAGAAGAGGATTGGAAGAATGTCATATGGTCAGATGAAACCAAAATAGAACTTTTTGGTAAAAACTCAACTTGTTGTGTTTGGAGGAGAAAGAATGCTGAGTTGCATCCAAAGAACACCATACCTACTGTGAAGCATGGGGGTGGAAACATCATGCTTTGGGGCTGTTTTTCTGCAAAGAGACCAGGACGACTGATCCGTGTAAAGGAAAGAATGAATGGGGCCATGTATCGTGAGATTTTGAGTGAAAACCTCCTTCCATCAGCAATGGCATTGAAGATGAAACGTGGCTGGGTCTTTCAGCATGATAATGATCCCAAACACACCGCCCGGGCAACGAAGGAGTGGCTTCGTAAGAAGCATTTCAAGGTCCTGGAGTGGCCTAGCCAGTCTCCAGATTTCAACCCCATAGAAAATCTTTGGAGGGAGTTGAAAGTCCGTGTTGCCCAGCCACAGCCCCAAAACATCACTGCTCTAGAGGAGATCTGCATGGAGGAATGGGCCAAAATACCAGCAACAGTGTGTGAAAACCTTGTGAAGACTTACAGAAAACGTTTGACCTCTGTCATTGCCAACAAAGGGTATATAACAAAGTATTGAGATGAACTTTTGTTATTGACCAAATACTTATTTTCCACCATAATTTGCAAATAAATTCTTTAAAAATCAGACAGACAATGTGATTTTCTGGATTTTTTTTCTCATTCTGTCTCTCATAGTTGAGGTATACCTATGATGAAAATTACAGGCCTCTCTCATCTTTTTAAGTGGGAGAACTTGCACAATTGGTGACTGACTAAATACTTTTTTGCCCCACTGTATATAAGATAATCTAAACTTTATTCTTCCCTTGGTGGGGAAATTTACATGTTCCAGCAACTCACAGATAGAAAGAGTCTAGACAGAATTGTTGTGCCACATTTCAAAATTGACTTTGGTCACTTCTTTGACAAGCTTTCAATTAAAGTATAACTTGTACCTTTTCAGATGGATGATAACAGAGGGATGGATAGCTGGATGAATGTCAAGCGAGGCAGGCAGGCAGACAGGGTAGCAGGCAAGCAGGCAGATAGTTGAGTAGACAAAGAATGCTCCAAATAAATCTCGTAATCCAAACAAAATGGTCAGTAGGCAAGGTGGCTAAAAAAGGTACAAAGTATATCCAAGGAGAGATAAAAAATAAACTAAATATATTAAAATTCAAAGGCTTGTAAAGAACTATATGCCACTAGTCTCCAAACAAATTCCTTTGTTCTCTGCTTCTGAGATCAAAGGTGAACGGCAGCCATCTTAACTTCAAGCCTCTATCCAACTCTATCAAACTAAGGGTTCTTTTCAAAATAAAAGAACTAGGGGGTAAGGGAGCTCCTGTAGCAAATATTACAATTTTACTTTAAACTCAAAAATGGCTCTTACACAGCCCGCCCCTTAAAGTTACCATGGGAAGCAAGCTATAACAAAACAAAAATGTAAATTTTCTAAAGAGCCATGTACTATACAAAATCTACTGTATACAAAGAATCAGTGCATGCATCTGTGTGAGTGTGTGCACGTGCGCAAGTTCATACAGGCTTATTCAGTTTTAGGTTGCTGGCCTTCTACTAGCAAGCAAATCTTGCTGACAGGTCTCTCAAACTGGCTTGTTTTGGTCTGAAGTCGTACACTGCGAACCAAGCCTTTAGAATCAGGGAGGGCTTCAGTAACTCTGGCCAACATCCACGAAACTCATGGTGCCGTGGCGTCTGCTACAAGTACAGTGTCTCCCCGTTGGATGTTGCATTTGATGCGAGTCCTTTTTTGCCGCATCTGCAAAAGGGGGAGATATTCTTGGATCCAATGCTTCCAGAATAGGTCGGCAATGTACTGTACTTGCCTCCAGCAGTGCCTCACATACAAGTCTTCCTTTGCAAACAACCCTGGAGGTAAGACAGGCTGAACCTTAAGCTGTAAGAGATGGTTAGGTGTTAGTGGCTCTAAATCATTTGGATCATCAGAGACCGTTGTGAGTGGATGGCTATTAAGAATGGCCTCAATATCACACATCACTGTCTGAAGGCCTTCATCATCCAGATACTGTTGGCTGGTCACGGACTGTAGTATTCTCTTAACCATGCGAATGAGTCTCTCCCATATCCCACCATGATGTGCACCATGGGGAGGATTAAAGGTCCATTTCACTCCCTTTTGGAGTAGACTTTGTTCTATCTGTTGCAAGTTCCAGGATTTCAAAGCTTCTTTCAATTCCTTTTCAGCTGAGACAAGGTTTGTTCCATTGTCAGACCACAACTCAGACACTTGCCCTCTTCTAGCAACAAAGCGTCTGAATGCATGTATACAGGAGTCAGTATCAAGCGATTGTGCAACCTCCAGATGTATACAGGTACCACATACCCAGAGCAGCCTGGAGAGCAGCTGGGGGTTAGGTGCCTTGCTCAGAGGCACTTCAGCCCTTCCTGCTGGTCCAGGGAATCAAACCTGCAACCTTTTGGCCCTAAAGCTGCTTCTCTAACCATTAGGCCATGCCTTCCACTATGACTTTAATACACTGCAGTGAGATGCACAAGCCCAGTCCTTTCATTTGCCTGCAGTTGTGGGTTTTTACACACAATGATTCATAATTCATTTAATGTGCAAATATAAAGAGCCCATCTTTCTCTCTTTGATGTATTACAATCAATGAAGCAAAGATGCTCTATCCATCCATTATCTATAGCACTTATCTGTCAAGGTTGCAGGAGAAATTGGTGCAAATCCCATTTGACTTCAGATGAGAGACAGGGCACACCCTGGGGCACCTGGTTCAAAATGCAGCAGCTAGGGTTCTCACACGAACAAAAAGAACAGAGCACATTACTCCAATTCTAAGGTCCCTTCACTGGCTTCCAGTAAGCTACAGAATTGACTTTAAAGCATTGCTGCTGGTGTACAAATCTCTAAGTGGTACAGGGCCCAATTACCTCTCTGATATGTTGCAGCGGCCTAACCCAATCAGATCTACCAGATCGCAGCAGAAAAATTTACTGTTAAAACCTGTTGTTAAAACAAAGTGTGGTGAAGCAGCTTTTAGCTACTATGCAGTACAGCTATGGAACCAACTGCCAGAGGACATCAAAAATGCTCCTGCTGTTGGCAGCTACAAATCTAGGTTAAAGACCAAGCTGTTTTCAGATGCTTTCTGCTAAATTATTAATATTGCCATCTCTACATGTTTTAAACTCTTTACTTTTACAGTCTCTCCATGTTTTAAATTTTACTTAACTTTTATTCTATTTTATTCTGCTGTTTTGTTTTTTTTAATTGAATTTTTAACTCATTTTATTATTTTATTTCTACTATTGTTTAATTCTTATTAATTTTCTTCCCCATTTATTTTATGTAATTTTATTTTCTATTGTTTACTGTTTTGCTTTTACTTCTGTAAAGCACATTGAACTGCCACTGTGTATGAAATGTGCTATATAAATAAACTTGCCTTGCCTTGCCTTGCCTTGGGCAGGTCGCCTGTCTATCACAAGGATGAACAACCACACTCATGTTCACATCTATGGCCAATTTAGAGTAGTCAGCTGACCTAATCCTCATGTCTTTGTATACTGTGGGAGGAAATCCATGCAGGCACAGGAAGAACATGCAAACTCCACACAGAACGGCCACAGCTGGCTGTAAGATTCGAACCCAGAATCTTTCTTGCTGTGCCATGATAACCATTACACCACTGTGCTGCCTGGCAAAGAAGCTGTTTCTGGTAAAGGAGGTATAATTTTTTTCTCTTCTCTATCTGCTTTTCAGTTGACAGCTTAGAATTACAATAGATTTTTAAGAACAACAAGCTGACTGGTACAAAGCAACTGACGTTGTAGACTCTTTTCATAAAAGTTAAATAAATGTTGCTTTACAGAAAACTTCACTATATCAACAATTTAACATTAAATGTGTTAAATGTGACCTATTTTATATGTAAATGTCATAAATACTTAGAATTACACAGTAATAAATGCACAGTGTAGATGTTTTCACATGTCTGCTTGGGTTTCCTTTGGGTTCTCATGGGTTCTCCTTTCACCTTCCATGCCAGGAGGTGGATTAGTGACTCTAAATTGAGTGTGTGACTATGTGTGTGTGTGTGTGTGTGTGTGTGCATGGTGCCCACCAATGGACTGATGCCCCAATAGCTGGGGTGAATTCTGCCTGGAGTCCAATGATCCTGGGATTAGCTCTAGATCCACCATGATCCTGATCAGGAATCAGGAATAGATACATACCTAAAAGTACATGTCAAATTCACCATGAGAAGTAGAACTTGACTTCTTCTCTGCACATTAGTTTGACAGGACACAACAAATATAGCCTTGACACATATTGGGATATTTGCCGGAAGCAGTACATCTGGATCTGGGTATCTTTGACGTTCTGAAAACAGTTGTGTTGTTTATGTCACACTTCTGGGCTCGTCCTCTGTCTGCACTAACCCTCAGGACTCCATTTCCCAAATTCCCCCTCACACACCAGTTACTATCACATGTACTCCATCAACCAATCCAGAACCACTACGTAGAAGCGCATCCCCTGAATTCTAATTGCAATCACCTGTACCTATTTGTCTGTGTTTGTGTTTATACCCCTTTGTCTGTTTTGTCTATTGTGCAGTATTGTCTTCTATCCTCAAAAGCGTACTGAGCGTTCTTGTATGGTTTGTTTCTATGTGTATGACTCTTTTTGCCTTCTGGTTTTTCCTATTGCCTAGCCCTTTTGTATTGGTCGCCTGTATCTCTTGATTCCTGTTTTTTCGACTACTGCCTGTTTTCTGACACTGATTTGCCTTGCCCATGTTACTGTTGTGGTTATTCTCGGTTTTGATCTGGCTTGACTTTTGTACATTGACTTTGGATTACCCTTCTCACATTAAAGCTTTGATTTTATTGAAAACCTGTGAGCGTCTGGTTCGTCACAGCCACGTTACAGAATACTGCACCACCATGCAGACAGTGGATTACACTGAGCTACAGGTAGTGATTAGCAGCCAAGGACAGATGCTTGGACAACATCACCAGCATTTTGATTCCATGACTCAGTCCATCAATACTCTTACACAACAGCAAGGTGAGCAGCAGAAACAGTTAGCACAAATTGTTGAAAGCATGAGAAAAATCACCACCCAACTTCAACTACTCAGCTCCTCTGGCTCTCCTGTGGTTTCCACTCAAGCTGCTCCCTCTATGGCTGTTACCAGTACGTTTGTTGTAAGTAAGCCGGATAAATTTGATAAATTTCATGGCTGGGAGTGGTTGGAATGAGCCTGCATTATTAGTGACATTTCACAATGGACTGAACACTGACATCCTGTCTGAAATGGCTTGTAAGGACGATGGTCTTTCACTAAAGGAGCTGATTTCATTGGCCATTTGCCTAGACCAACTGAAACATGGGAGAAGTCTACGTAAATCTCCTACTGCTTCATCTGCTGCGTTAACTCTTCGCCACTCAAATCCTCCAACGACCCAGACTCGTGAAGATCCAGAACCCCCGGAACCTATGCAGTGTGATGCATTTCATTTGTCTGCAGAATAAAGGCACCAACGTCTCCATAGTGATTTGTGTCTCTATTGCGGAACTGCCAGTCACATTTTACGTGACTGTCAAATCCGTTGACACAGAACTCTGGCACCAACCCTGGGAAAGCTAATGTGATGAGTACACCCACTAAGGGGTTGGTCTCAATGTCCTTTCTCCTACCCGTGACAGTTAACTGCCCGCAGTCTGTCTCTGTGTTTTCAGCGTTAATTGATTCCGGAGCAGAAGGAAATTGTATTCAAGCCGAGTTGGTGGAGCAACTTCAGATTCCTGTGGAACCTCTGGAAACACCACTCAGACTGACTGCTGTCAATGGGGATCCTTTTGGAGAGGGAGTTGTTAACTGGGTCATGAAACCTATCAATATGACTGTTTTACCTTCAGAGGATATCAGTTTTTTTGTATTAAACTCTTCAGAGTATGCCATCATCTTAGGTTTGCCCTGGCTTAGAAAACATAATCCAGTTATTTCTTGGTCTGATAAAGAAATACTCTCTTGGTCTAGTTCAGGGTTCGGCAACCTTTGAGACATTGAGTGCCACTTTTGATTTTCTAATCATTGAGTGTGCCACCATCAACAACAATGGTAAAATGACGCGTAAAAATGACGTAAAAGTACATTTTCCAACAAATTTGGAATTTTATTATAGGCCTAGGCCAACTGACAAACATGGGTATTCCTGAAGGAAATAGATTGACTGCAATCTCAAACAAAAACAGTAGACAACAACAACAAAAACATGTTTGCCTTCAGTGGTTAACAGATTACTTTTTACCCCAGCACAGAACTGATAGTTGGATTTATATTCTGCATTTTTTTGTAAGAACGTGTCAACTTCTCTGTCTCTGTTCTCTGCTGAGGAGGACCCATACACTGTGTGTGTGTGTGTGTGTGTGTGTGTGTGTGTGAGAGAGAGAGAGAGAGAGAGAGAAATTGTAATCTTTTTAAACATCTTAAAAATCTTATGAATGAAAATAAACCTCTCATAAATAATTTTAACAAAGGCAAGTAAGACAGAATGCCTAGCAAACAAAACGGCCAAACATTTTTAAGGAAAAAGCAACTTATTTAACTTTGACTCTCAATCATAGGCTATGCCTCCAGTAACTTGCCTACCAGTCAATGTGATCCCTGTCCTTGCTTTTCTTGGCTGAGCTTTTTTATCTGGGGTTCGTAGTTTGTCACTTTTAATTGTAAACAGGCCTCAGAATGATCCGTCGTCAAACGACTGCGGGTGGTGCTGAGCACATTTTTCATGTGCGAAAATACCTGCTCACACAGGTACGTTGATCCAAAAACAGACAAGAGGGCCAATGCGATGTTTTTGAGACAGCTGAACTTCTCCGGTGTAGATGTCCAGCATGCGAGGATGCAGGCTCCATGCTGTTGCACAGTGCTGGACTCCAACTGCTTGCGCAGCTCTGCGAACTTCGTCACCCACAGTGATGAGCTCTTCAATTCGATCAGCTGCATCTCCATGCCCTGTACATCCATCCAACCGAACAGCTCTGTGTCCAGGTCGTGCTCATCAAAGCTGTCGGGCTTGATCAAAAAATCGAACATCGGACCGTAGCGTTTAAAATCCACAAAGCGGGCAGTGAACTCCGCCTCTAGTTCCCGCATGTATTCAGCTATTTCTGTGGTGCTGATGTTGCGTTGTGTGGACAACTCCCTCAAGTGTCCGAAGTAGCGAAAGGTTGAGGACGCAATGTCACGTGAGAATACCGCAAGTTTGGCAACAAAAGCAGTCCACGTTTCAAACATGTCCAAAACAGTTTGTCCTGCACCTTGCAGTTTGACATTAAGCTCGTTGAGGTGCCCAGTGATGTCCGCAAGAAACGCGAGTTTAACAATCCACCCCTCGTCCTCCAGTTGCGGATAATGTTGGCCCTTCTCCGCCAAAAACACCTTGATTGCATCGATGCAACTGACAAATCGCTGTAAAACTTTCCCGCAGCTCAGCCATCTCACCGCTGAGTGGAGAGGGAGATCTGTGTACGCGCTGTCCATTTCTTCCAGCAGGGATCGAAACTGTCGGTGTGTCAGTGCCGATCGTTTGATGAGGAAGTTGATAACCTTTGCCACCGTAGCCATAACACCATTGAGATCTGAATTTGACATTTTTGCACACAAATTTTCCTGGTGAATTATACAGTGGAGCTTCATTACGGGGTGCCCGACCTTTTCCTCAATAAGTTTGACGGCTCCCTTCTGCCTCCCAACCATGGAGGGAGCGCCGTCTGTCGTTATTGCAAAAATCTTCGCCATGTCAACCCCTCTCTCATCAAAATGTTGCGCAGTCACCGTAGCTACGTCCTCACCTTTAGTTGTGTCCGGCATAGGTTTCAAACAGCAGAGCTCCTCTCTCACTGATGACTTGGATTCGTCACAGTATCTTGCCATGACAGCTAATCGTGGAATGTCATTCACGTCCACACTCTCATCAAGAGCTAGGCTGAAAATCTTTGCATTATTCAGTCCTTCTGTTTGCTGATATCGGACATCGTTAGCCATTTCATCGACACGTCGCTGAATTGTTCTAGCGGACGTGGGCATGTCCTTTATTCGATTTTTAATGGTGTCTTTGTTGGGCAAGTCCTCAAAAAGTCTCTCTGCGCAACTCAGAAAGGCCTCCTTTGTATATTCACCATCAGTGAATGGCTTTCCATATTTAGCAATGCAGTTAGCCAGATTGTAACTGGCTTCTGTGACAAGGTCTTTGGTGTTGGCAAACGTTTTAAGAGAACTTGACTGTTTCCCATAACTAGCCACGGCACGTTTGAGGGATTCGGCTCTATCGGCAGCGTCTTTATAGTTCTTCTCATGTTTTGTCTCGAAATGTCTTTTAACACTTGAGGTGCGACATACAACGTTTTCACAGCACAATGTACATACAGCACGGTCTTTCACACAAACGAAACCAAATTCCTCTGTCCAGAAAGGCTGAAATAGCCGCGCTTTAGATTTTTTAGCCGGGGGCTCTGTCATCTTCTCTGCATTTGTAACGTAACATTATCAGTGCTAACTTTGACTTTGAATTCTGGGAAAATGGGCGGGATCTCTGCGGAGAGCGCTGTAGAGCGAATGTTATTGGAGGATCACACTGTCACTCAGTGCTCGTTGCTTTTTTTTTTGCTTGATTTTTTTTTTTTTTGCTTCGGTTCTGCGTGCCAGTGGTTATGACGCCGCGTGCCACCAGTGGCACGCGTGCCATAGGTTGCCAACCCCTGGTCTAGTTACTGTTATGACACCTGTTTAGCATTCTCCACTGTAACGGTAACTTCAACTACTATTGAAAGCCCCAATGCTAATGTTGCAGTTTCTGTTCCCCCTGAGTACAGTGATCTGCTAGAAGTGTTTAGCAAGAAAAATGCTACTAAACTTCCTCCTCACAGAGAATATGACTGTTCCATTGAGTTGACAGATGATACTATTCCACCTAAATCCAGAATTTATCAACTCACTCAAGCAGAGGAGAAAGTGATGGAAGAGCATATTCAGGAAGCTTTAGAACAGGGTTTCATCCATCCTTCTACATCTCCTGCAGCTGCAGGGTTCTTTTTTTGTAAATAAGAAGGATGGGGGGCTTAGGCCCTGCACTGATTATCATGGTCTTAATCTAATTACTAAACCCTACTCTTACCCCTTGCCTTTGGTCCTCGTAGCTCTAGAACAACTTCGTGGGGCATACATTTTCACTAAACTAGACTTAAGAAGCGCATACAATCTAGTCCATATAAAGGAAGGTGATGAGTGGAAAACTACATTCCTCACCACTAGGGGGCACTACGAGTATTTAGTAATGCCGTTTGGGTTGCATAATGCTCCATCAGTGTTCCAAGCATTTATAAATGATGTCCTAAGGCAGGGGTGTCCAAACTGATCCATAAAGGGCCATGTGGCTGCAAGTTTTCATTCCAGCCATGCAGCAGCACACCTGATTTGGCTTATTCAATCAACTGACACACCCACGCTTTAATTAAGGGTGGGTGTGGCTGCAAGTATTTGACTGTGTGAAGACAGATCAGTTGATTGAATGAGCCAAGTCAGGTGTGCTGCTGCATGGCTGGAATGAAAACCTGCAGCCACACGGCCCTTTATGGATCATTTTGGACACCCCTGTCCTAAGGGATATGCTTGGTCATTATGTTATTGCCTACATTGACGATATCCTGATTTATTCCCCCAATCTTGAAACTCACATTCAACATGCTCGTTCTGTCCTTAATTGTCTGCTTGTGAATCAGTTATATGTGAAGGGGGAGAAGTGCAAATTTCATCTACCTTCTACTTCTTTCTTAGGTTACGTCATCAGTCTGGAGGGTGTTGTTATGGATGATAGGAAGGTAGAAGCTGTAGCTAACTGGCCCATCCCTACTTCCATAAAGGACCTCCAGTGATTTCCTGTGTTTGCTAACTTCTATCGACGGTTCATTCATAATTTCAGTAGCATAGCAGCCCCTCTTAACACTTTGTTGAAGGGAAACACCAGAAAACTAACATGGAACCCTCAGGCACAGGAGGCATTCAAAACCCTCAAAATAGCTTTCACCTCATCTCCCATTCTGAAGCATCCCGATCCCACTCAGCCTTTTGTAGTAGAGGTGGATGCCTCTGAGGTAGGCACTGAAGCTGTGTTGTTCCAGCATGTAGGTAATCCCTGTAAATTAAATTTGATATCCTTCTACTCCCATAAACTAACCCCTGCTGAATGCAATTATGGTACAGGAGATAGAGAATTGCTGGCCATGAAGCTGGCTTTTGAAGAATGGCGCCATTGGCTAGAAGGAGCTACACATCCTTTCCTAGTTTTAATGGCTCACAAAAACCTTGAATATTTACAACCGGCTAAACGGCTCAACCCCCATCAGGCTTGGTGGTCCTTATTTTTCTCACGTTTCAATTTTTCCATTACATATCATCCCGGTTCCCATAATACTAAAGCAGATGCCCATTCATGTTTATATCCCAGCCCTGAGTCCTCTACTGAAGTTGACAATATGTTACCTTCGTCAGTCATAGTTGCTCCCATTAGATGGGAAATAGATGAAGAAATTAATCAGGAATTAACTGTCACTCCTGCCCCTGAACCGTGCCCCGCGGGAAAGAAGTATGCGCCTATCCAATGCAGGGACAAATTAATTACGTGGGCTCACTTCTCTTTAACTTCTGGCCACCCGGGGGAGACACACCACTTATTGTCTGGCAGATATTGGTGGGAGAATATGCTGTCAGATATTCATAGGTTTGTTTTGTCATGCACCACTTGTGCTAAATGCAAAACACCCAAGACTCTCACTGCTGGTAAACTAATGCCCTTGCCTGTCCCTTCTCGTCCATGGTCACATTTAACTATAGACTTTGTCACTGATTTGCCCCCCTCACAGACCTACACGGTCATCCTGACCATTGCTGATAGGTTCTCATGAGGAGTTAGATTGATTCCCTTTGTTAGCCTACCTACAGCCTTTCAGACAGCTGAAGCTATTTTCGACTATGTGTTCCATATATTTGGTGTTCCTGAGGGTATAGTATCAGATCAAGGGCCTCAATTCACCTCTCGTGTGTGGACAGCATTCTTTGAGAGACTGAGAGTAAGTCTTACATCCAGTTACCATCCTCAGTCTAATGGTCAATGCGAAAGAGTGAACCAAGAACTAGGGAAATTTTTGAGAATTTATTGTCATGATAATCAAGCCAACTGGTCAAAATATTTACCCTGGGCAGAAATAGCTCAAAATTCATTAATTAGCTCTGCTAATTATTTCATGACCTGAAAGAGTACACTTTAACTGTACTCAACTAGATTAAGAACTGTACTGATACTGTTTCTGTTGAGAAGTGTATCCAGGTATATCCTAACCGCAAACCATGAACGACAAAAAAAGTCCAGATCCTCCTGAGGGATAAGAACACCGCTTTCAGGGCTGGTGATGAGGCACAGTACAGTGCTGCCAGAGCCACCTTGAGAAGAGGCATCAAAGCAGCCAAGGAAGCTTATAAGAGGAAGATCAAGGACCACTTCTACAGTCATAGCACACAGAAGGTGTGGCAGGGAGTTCAACACATTGCCAACTACAAGCCCAGTAATCTCACAGCTGCTGATGGAGACGTGGCACTGGCTGAGGAACTGAACTGTTTCTTTGCCCACTTTGAGGTGAAGGCACCAGAAACAGCTACATTCCATCCAACAACCCACAGCAGCCATACCCTCACAGTGCAGGAACTTGAGATAAGGTGCATACTGAGGGTGGTGAACCCAAGGAAAGCTACGGGACCTGATAGGCTGTCTGAGAGGGTGCTGAAGGAATGTGTAAACCAACTCGCTGGGGTCTTCACAAAAATCTCCAACCTATCCCTGTCTCAGTCCATGATCCCAATCTGCCTGTAATCTGCTACAATTATCCCATTGCCAAAAAAAAACACCATCAGCAGCCTTAATGACTACCACCCGGTGGCACTCACACCAGTGGTCATTAAGCGTTTTGATAAACTGGTCAGACATCACATCATTTCCAGTCTTCCACCCACATTGGACTCACATTAGTTTGTGTACAGAGCAAACAGGTCTAGAGAAGATGCCATTGTCACAGCTGTCCACACAGTACTGACCCATTTGGAACATCAGGGTAGCTATGCAAGGCTGCTCGTCATAGACTTTAGCTCTGCCTTCAACATAATCATCACAAGCAGACTGGTCAACCAACTACTGGACTTAGAACTGCCACACACCATCTGCTACTGGATCAGAGACTTTCTGATGGATCACTCTCAGAGAGTCAGAGTAAGCCCCCATCTCTCCACAGCCCTTAGTCTCAGCACTGGCTCTCCACAGGGTTGTGTGCTGAGCCCCCTGCTCTACACTCTTTATGCACACAACTGCACCCCCACACATCTGAGTAATACCATTATTAAATTTGTGGATGATACAATTGTGGTGGGGCTCATCTCTGGAGAAGATGAGGCAGCATACAGAGATGAGGTCCAGAGGCACACAGAACAAACACCTGAACACCTCCAAAACCAAAAAGCTGATCATCGACTACAGAAGGAAAAAATCTGATCCACATCCTCTGTACATCAACAGAGGCTGTGTGGAGAGGGTTTTGGACTTCAGGTTCCTGGGCTTACATGTGGATGATGACCTGTCCTGGAATACTAACATCATAGCACTGGTAAAGAAGGCACAGCAGCATGAATGAATGAATGAATGAATGAATGAATGAATTGCCTTTATTATCATTGTGAGTGTATACAACGAAATTAAAATTGCTACGCTATGGTGCAAACATAGAAACATAGGACATTGAAGACAGGGGGAAAGGGTGAGGAAAAAATACATAAAATGAGAATTGTGATACTACAAATTGAATTAAATAATCTGCATAAAAATAAAGTGCAGGTGCATAGCAGCATGAATGAATTGTATACTTATTTGTACTTGCTATTACTAAAAAGCAAATTGCTTTCAGAAAGAAACTGCCTCTGGATCTGGAGTTGCGTGCTTTGGCCAACCTATAATGCCTGCTAGAGGGTAACAGTTCAAAGAGGTGGTGGTCGGGGTGCGTGGAGTCCTTGATGATGTTGGTAGCTCTGCTGAGGTAGCATGAGGTGGCAATATCCTCCAGAGATGGCAGTGGGCAGCCTATTATTTTCTCTGCTGACTTCACCACTCTCTGGAGCACTTTCATCTCTGCAGCAGAGCAGCCTGCATACTACACCATTATGCAATAGGTTAGCAGGCTCTCTATGGTCACCCGGTAAAAGGCCACCAGCAGCTTCTTTCCATGTTGTGCCTCTTAAGCACTCTCAGGAAGTGCAATCTTTGCTCTGCTCTCTTGATGGTTGCTGTGGTGTTGGCTGACCAGGAGAGGTCCTCTGAGATGAGGACTCCTAGGAACTTGAAAGTTTGCAGCCTTTCCACACTTGTCCCATTGATGCAGAGAGGGACCAGTTCTGAGTCTCGTTTCCTCCTTTAGTCCAGTATTAACTCCTTGGTCTTTGTAGTGTTCAGTGTCAGGTTATTCACTGAACACCACTCTGACAGTCTCTGTATCTCATCTCTGTATGCTGACTCATCTTCCCTTGTAATGAGTCTGATGATAGTTGTGTCATCAGCAAATTCAACTATGGTGTTAGATGAGTGTACTGGTGTGCAGTCATTGGTGTAGAGGGAGTAAAGGACTGGACTCAGCACATAGCCTTGGGGTGCGCCAGTGCTTAGTGAGATGGAGGAGGAGAGATGGGGGCCTATTTTGACTCTGCGGTCGGTTTGTGAGAAAGTCTTTGATCCATGTGCAGGTGGGGATGGAGAGGCCCAAGTCTTGTAGTTTGCTGATTAATATGTCTGAGATGATAGTATTGAATGCTGAACTATAGTCAATGAAGAGCATCCTCACATAGCTCTCTCGATGTTCCAGGTGGTTGAGTGCTGTGTGGGTTATGATGGTGATGGCATCTTCTGTTGATCTATTAGTCCTGTAAGCAAACTGACATGGGTTGAATGAGGGAGGGAGGGAGGGAGGGAGGCTAGTTTTGGTGTGATGCAGGACTAGTTTCTTGAAGTACTTCAAAATCACCGGAGTGAGTGCGATGGGTCTGTACTCATTCAGGTCCACAGAGACTGGCTTTTTGGCAACAGGGATTATGCTGGATGACTTTAGACAGGATGGGATGGTGGCTAGTGACAGGGAGGTGTTAAAGATCTTTGTCAAGACCCCAGCGAGCTGGTCAGCACATGCCTGGAGTACTTTGCTTGGTACTCCATCAGGTCCAGCTGCCTTTCTTAGATTTACTGACCTGAGTGCATGCCTCACATCCTATTCCTTCAGTGTTAGTGTGTGGGTGTTGGGGGCAGGTGGTGGCAAAGAAAGCAGGGAGTCTGTTACAGGCTTGCTGGCCTCAAACTGAGCAAAGAAACAGTTTAGCTCCTCAGCACTGTCATTTACAGTGTTATTGGTGCTGCCTCTGTAGTTGGTCATGTGCTGTAACCCTTGCCACACCCTTCGTGAGTCGTTGTGTGTTAGATGGTCTTCAATCCTCCTCTTGTAGGTCCTCTTAGCCTCCTTTATGCCTCTCTTCAGGTTGGCTCTTGCAGTGCTGTAGTGGGCTTTGTAACCTGACCTGTAGGCAATGTTACGGTTTGTGGGGAGTGTTTGAACCTCAGTCATCATCCATGGCTGGGAAACACTCTGACGCATTTTTTTTAACAGTAACATTATCAGCACGGCGGGCGGCACGGTGGTGTAGTGGTTAGCGCTGTCGCCTCACAGCAAGAAGGTCCAGGTTCGAGCCCCGTGGCCGGCGAGGGCCTTTCTGTGTGGAGTTTGCATGTTCTCCCCGTGTCCGCGTGGGTTTCCTCCGGGTGCTCCGGTTTCCCCCATAGTCCAAAGACATGCAGGTTAGGTTAACTGGTGACTCTAAATTGACCGTAGGTGTGAATGTGAGTGTGAATGGTTGTTTGTGTCTATGTGTCAGCCCTGTGATGACCTGGCGACTTGTCCAGGGTGTACCCCGCCTTTCGCCCATAGTCAGCTGGGATAGGCTCCAGCTTGCCTGCGACCCTGTAGAAGGATAAAGCGGCTAGAGATAATGAGATGAGATGAAATTATCAGCACAGCTTTTGATGTAAAAAAGCACAGTCTCTGTGTATTCCTCCAGATCCCCTTCATCAAATAGATCCCATTGTGTGCAGTCAAAGCAGTCCTGCAGCTGTAAAAGGGCCTCCTCAGGCCAAATTGTGATGGTTTTAATACTTAGCTTTGTTGTTCTTTTGAGTGGTGTGTATGCAGGAAACAGGAGTAATGACAGGTGGTCTGACTGTCTGAGGTGAGAGAGAGTAATAGTTCTGTAAGCATGTTTTATGTTGGAATAAACGTGATCCAAAGTATTATTCCCTCTTGTTGCACATTTTACATGCTGATGGAAATTAGGGAGTACTTTTTAAAAACATGCTTGAGTGAAATCTCCTCCTATAATGTGTACAGTGGTGCTTGAAAGTTTGTGAACCCTGTAGAATTTTCTGTATTTCTGCATAAATATGACCTAAAACATCATCAGATTTTCACACAAGTCTTAATAATAGAATAGAATAGAATAGAATAGAATAGAATAGAATGCCTTTATTGTCACTATACCCATGTACAATGAGATTAAAAGCAACTCCAATAACAGTGCAAACAGCGTGTAGAAAAAAAGGTGAGGGTGTAAGGGGGGTAAGGTGCACAGTCCTGAGGCGTATGTGTTGTGTTTCACATTATGGAGTGAGGTATTGCACATTATAAAGTATTTCACAGAGAGAGTCACATTATAAAGTATTGCACATTATAAATTATTGCACGAAGAGAGTCACATTATAAAATAAAATATTGCACATTATGAAGTATTGCACAGGGTCAAACAGATCAAAGCCAGGGTGGGAGCTGTCCTTGATAATGTTCTTAGCTCTGCTAAGGCAGCGGGAGGTGTAAATGTCCATCAGGGAGGGGAGAGGGCAGCCGATGATCTTCTGTGCTGCCTTTACTACTCTCTGGAGCCTTTCGCTGTCTGCAGCAGTGCAGCTGCCATACCATACTGTGATACAGTACATCAGCAGGCTCTCGATGGATGAGCGGTAGAAGGTCAGCAGCAGGTTGGAGTCTAGGTTGTGCTTCCTGAGGATTCTCAGGAAGTGTAGCCACTGCCAAGCCTTCTTAATGACTGCTGTAATGTTCTCTGACCAGGAGATGTCTGCAGAGATGAGGACGCTGAGAAACCGGAAGGTGTGGACCCTCTCCACATACTCGTTGTTGATGTAAAGGGGGGCTAGGTCGGTGCTGTGCTTCCTGAAGTCAACGATGAGCTCTTTGGTTTTCTTGGTGTTCAGAGCGAGGTTATTCTCTGAATACCAGGCTGCCAACTTCAGGACCTCCTCTCTGTAGGCTGCCTCGTCTCCCTTTGAGATGAGTCCAACCACTGTGGTGTAGTCAGCAAACTTGATGATGAGGTTGTTGTTGTGGGTCGAACTACAGTCATGGGTGTAGAGGCAGTACAGGAGGGGGCTCAGCACACAGCCCTGTGGAGAACCGGTGCTCAACGTGCGGGTGGAAGAGAAGTGGGGGCCAAGTCTCACAGTCTGGGGCCGGTTGGTAAGAAAGTCCTTTATCCAGGCACATGTGAGAGGGGGGAGGCCGAGAGTGTCCAGTTTTCTGATAAGGATGTCTGGGATTATTGTGTTAAAAGCTGAACTGTAATCCACAAAGAGTATGCGGACGTAGCTCTGCTGCTGCTCCAGGTGGTTCAGCGCAGAGTGGAGGGCTACGCTGATGGCGTCCTCTGTGGATCTGTTCGCGCAATATGCGAACTGGTAGGGGTCGAAGTCTGGGGGGAGGTGGTCCTTAATGTGCTGAAGAACTAGTCTCTCGAAGCACTTCATGATTACCGGGGTGAGGGCCACAGGACGATAATCATTCAGGCTGGTGACGGGAGACTTCTTCGGCACTGGGATTATTGTTGCTGATTTTAGGCAGGGTGGGATGACTGCTTGAGCCAGGGAGAGGTTAAAGATCCTGGTGAAGGTAGGGGCGAGCTGGTGGGCACATGCTCTGAGCACCTTACCAGGTACTCCATCTGGGCCAGCAGCTTTCTTGGGGTTCACTGCCAGGAGCACCCGTCTGACATCGTGCTCCTGTACAGTGAATGGAGTGGTGTAGGGCAGGGCTGGAGCAGATGAGTGCTGCTGAGATGTTTCAAAGCGAGCAAAGAAGCAATTTAGCTCCTCTGCCAGCGGCGCGCTCCAGTCTCCTGTTGACGCATCACAGTCCCTGAAGTTTGTGATTAGATTAAATTAGATTAGATTCACTTTACTGATCCCACATCGGGGAAATTCACGTGTTACAGTAGCAAGAAAAAGTCATACAGATAAATAAAAACTGAAATAAAAATTAGACAAACAAAAGATTAAATACAGAGGGCTATTTGCATTATCTACCTTGAAAAGTATAGAAATATTGCCTTATTGAGAGGCTCAGAAAAAAAAAGTGATGTCTTGTATGCACCGCCACACCTCCCGTGTGTTGTTGCTGGATAGGTGGGACTCTATACACAACCTATGGTCCGCCTTGGCTTTTTTAATTCCTCTTTTCAGATCAGCTTGAGCGGCTCTGTACAGAGCTCTGTCACCTGACCTGAAGGCAGCATCGCGAGCCCTGAGGAGTGAGCAGACCTGGCTGGTCATCCAGGGTTTCTGGTTTGGGAAAACCTGGATGTTTTTATCCACCGTCACATTCCTGGTGCAGAACTTGATATAGTCCAGTACCATTCCTGTGAATGTCTCCAGCTCCTGGTGTTCAAATAAGTCCCAGTCTGTCCATTTAAAGCAGTCCTGTAGTTTGGAGAGTGCGTTGTCAGGCCAGGTTGTGATAGTCCTTGTGGTGGTCCTGGCTCTGCGTCTGAGGGGGGTATAGGCTGGGGAGAGCAGGAGGGAAAGATGGTCTGACTGGCTGAGGTGGGGGAAGGGTATGGCTCTGTATGCATGCTTGATGTTGGAGTAAACATGATCCAGAGTGTTCTCCCCTCTAGTGGAACACTTAACATGTTGGTAAAACTTCAGCAGTATAGTCTTCAAGTTGGCCTTATTAAAGTCTCCTGCGATTATGTGAACACCATCAGGGTGGACTCGCTGCTGTTCATTTACGGTGTGTTAGGGTTTTGGTGGGGATCGAACCCAGGTCGCTGGCGTAGTGATCCAGCAAACCCCCAGGCCACCAGGGGAATGATTCAAGTGCAAAGAAGTGTGGCAAAAGTAGAGTAGAAAAACAGTTCATTTACAATATTTACAATATATACAATCCAGGGCAAAAAAAAAGTATGATCCAAAGGTTCAAAGTCCAAAAATGTGAAAAGAAGAGGCAAAATGCAAAACGCTCAGAAGGTCCAAAAAGGTAGTACAAAGTCCAATTATAAGAAAAGAAAAGGCAAAATGCAAAACGCTCAGAAGATCCAAAAAGGTAGAACAAAATCCAAAGAAAACAAAATTCCAAAAAACACAAGAGCATAAGCAAGGTACACGGGACAGAGGAAACAAACCATAGGTAGCACAAAGACTCCGTGACTGGGGACCAAACTGAGGAAGTATTTATACACAAGCTAAATGGGAAACAGGTGACAATAATGAGGACTAAACAGGCAATCAAAACAAACACAAAACACAGAAGCAGTGGCGACCTCTAGAGGCCCAAAACAAATATGACAAGAAAAAAAACATAACAGCAGCCTCTAGAGGCCAAGACAGTCCCCAGTCCTAACAGGACCCCCCCCCCCCCCCCCCCCCCCAGGAGCGTCTCCTGACGTTCCCAAGGCGATCCGGATGGGCCGAATGGAAGTCCCGACAAAGTTCTTTATCTAATACATCCCAAGTGGGGACCCAGCAGCACTCCTCAGGGCCATAGCCCTCCCAGTCCACTAAATATTGGAGCCCACCGTGGACCCGGCGGGAGTCAAGCAGGCGGCGCACAGTGAACACAGTCTGACCCTGGAGGATGCGGGGGGGCGGGGGATTCCTAGGGGCAGGGGCATACGTGGACGACAGTACGGGCCGCAACAGGGAAACATGGAATGTGGGGTTGATCCTTAGCATCCGTGGTAACTGGAGCCGGTAGGAGACAGGGTTCACCCTGCGCACAACTTTGAAGGGACCAACATAGTGAGGAGCAAGCTTGTGATTCTCCACCAGCAGCGGAAGGTCCTTGGCGGACAGCCAAACCCACTGCCCAGGGCGGAAAACGTGGGCAGGCCTTCTATGGCGGTTGGCCTGAGTCTGGTTGGACCTGGAAGTCTGGATGAGGGTCCTCCTGACCTTGCTCCAGGTCTTGCGACACCGTCTCACATATTGGTTGACTGAGGGCACCCCAGTGTCCTCCTCCTGGTCCGGGAACAGAGGTGGCTGGAACCTGAATTGGCACTGGAACGGCGACAGCTTGGTGGCCAATGACTGCAGGGTGTTGTGGGCGTACTCTGCCCATGGCAGCCAGGTGCTCCACGATGTCGGGTTATCCATCACCAGGCCTCGCAGGGTTGTTTCCAGGTCCTGGTTGAGCCTCTCCGTCTGGCCATTGGACTGGGGGTGGAACCCAGAGGAGAGGCTGGAAGTGGCCCCGATGAGCTTGCAGAACTCATGCCACACTCGGAAGGAGAACTGGGGCCCCCGGTCTGAGACGATGTCCTGTGGGAGACCAAAGACTCAGAAGACATGCATAAACATTAGTTTCGCTGTTTCAAGGGCAGAAGGGAGCTTGCACAGCGGTATGAAGTGGCAGGCCTTAGAAAATCTGTCGACTATGACTAAAATGACAGTGTTACCTTGAGAGTCAGGAAGGCCCGTGATGAAGTCGACTGCCACATGGGACCAGGGACGCTGGGGAATAGGCAGAGGATGCAGGAGACCCTGGGGATGCTGTCATGGGTTCTTGGTTCTGGTGCAAACATCGCAGGACAGGACGAATGACCTCACTTCCTTCTCCATGCTCGGCCACAAGAAGCGTCTTTTCAAGAAGTCCAGGGTCCTCCTAGCTCCCGGGTGGGTGGTGAGAGGGGACGAGTGACCCCACTGGAGAACCTTGGCCAGGGCTTGACGAGGGATATACAAGGGGCCCGGTGGCCCTGTCCCAGGACCGGGGTCCTGGCGTTGAGCCCGTCGGACGACCTCCTTGACACTCCAGCGGACAGGGGCCACAATCCAGGACACAGGGATGATAGGCCCAACTTCACTCTCCCTGTTGGTGGCAGAGAACAGCCTGGAAAGCGCGTCAGGCTTGGTGTTCTTAGAGCCGAGGCGTCCACCTCGACGATGAATGGTTGAGAAGTGTCCGGGAGGACCAGAATGGGTGCCGTGCAGAAGCGGTGCTTGAGGTCCTTAAATGCCTTTTCTGCCTGAGGAGACCAGACATAAGATCCACCAGTTCTTTTGGTGAGATCCGACATGGGTGCTGCTACGGAACTGAAGTTCCTGACGAACTTGTGGTAGAACTTAGCAAATCCTAAGAACCGCTGCACCTCCTTAATGGACTTGGGAGTGGGCCAGTCCCGGACGGCCAGGGTCTTGGCTGGGTCCATTTGGAGTTGTCCCGTCCGTACAATAAATCCCAGGAAGGAGACCTCGGGGACATGAAACTCGCATTTCTGGGCCTTAGCAAACAGATTGTTCCATAGCAGCCTCTGGAGAACCTGGCGGACATGGTGGCAGTGCTCCTGCAATGTCTTAGAAAATATCAGGATGTCATCGAGGTAGATGAAAACGTACTGATTGATCATATCCCTCAAGACATCGTTGATAAGGGCCTGAAACACAGCTGGCACATTGGTGAGTCCGAAGGGCATAACTTGGTACTCGTAGTGCCCTGACGGGGTGTTAAAGGCAGTCTTCCACTCATCTCCCTGTCGGATGCGGATGAGGTGATATGCATTCCGTAAGTCCAACTTGGTGAAGACAGTGGCGCCTTGGAGCAGATTGAACGCTGTGGACATCAGCAGAAGGGGATAGCGGTTGCGCACAGTGATCTTGTTCAGGCCCCTGTAATCAATACACGGCCGGAGCCCCCCATCCTTCTTGCCGACAAAGAAGAAGCCGGCACCAGGGGGTGAGATGGAGGGTCGAATGAACCCAGAGGCCAATGAACCCAGAGGCCTTGCGTTCTGGCTGAGAGAGGGAAAACAGTCTGCCGTGAGGAGGGGTAGCCCCAGGGAGCAAGTCGATGGCACAGTTGTAGGCACAGTGCGGAGGAAGAACGGCAGCCCTGCTCTTGCTGAAAACTTCTTTGAGATCCCAGTACTCTGTGGGAACTTGAGATAACTCGGTGAGACCAGGAGGCTCGGCAGGAGACACAGGAGAGCTAGAGAGCAGACAAGAGGCATAGCATGCAGGACCCCATTCCACAACCTGGCTTGTTACCCAGTCTATGCGTGGGTTGTGGCGGGTAAGCCAAGGAAGGCCTAGAATAACTGGGAACTCTGGCGAATGAATAAGATGCAGGGAAATTTCTTCTTTGTGACCTTGAGACTGGAGGAAGACTGGAGAAGTTACTTGGGTGACTCTTCCGTCACCTAAGGCTTGGCCATCCAGGGCAGACACAGACAGTGGGACTTCAAGAGGCGCAGTCGGGACATTGATACTTTGGGCGAAGTGGACATCCATAAAGTTTCCAGCTGCCCCGGAGTCTAACAAGGCCTGGCAAGAGTGGACGGACTCCCCCCATGAGACGGAGACCGGGATGTAGATTCCTTGGCCAGGGAGTTCAGGAGAGAGGGTAGGCCCCATCACAACCCTCCCTCGGCTGGACGGGGCGGTCCTTTTCCCGAGAGCTCGGGACATGATGCTCGGAAATGGCCAGGCTTGCCACAGTAGATGCAGCACTTGTCCCTCCTTCTGTGCTCCCTCTCAGATGTGGAGAGACAAGTCCGACCCACTTGCATGGGCTCTGGACAGTCACTGGAGGAGGTAGATGGGTTCCAAGTTGAGGCAGTGAGGCCGGGGAGGCTCAGGACTTGGCGACACTCTCTAATCCTGTTGTCAAGACGAATGGCATGTGAAATCAGTGTTTCGAGGTCACTTGGGCATCCGATAGAGGCCAGACCGTCTTTGATGGGGTCAGACAGACCATGGTGGAAGGCTGGAACCAGGGCAGTCTCGTTCCATCCACTTACTGCTGCGAGCATCCGGAACGAAATGGCGTAGTCTGCGACACTTCCTCCTTGCCGGATGGACATGAGCGTTCTGGCTGCGTCTTTACTGATGTCTGCTTGATTGAAGACACGAAGCATCTCCTCTGTAAACAGCTGGAAATCAGAGCACTCAGGGCCCTGTCTCTGCAAGATGGCTGTTGCCCAAGCTTGTGCCTTACCAGCTAACAAGGTTATCACAAAGGCAATCTTGCGGCGATCCATAGTGTAGGTGGTGGGCTGGAGCTCAAAGGTGAGTTGGCACTGGGTAAGGAACTCCCGGCACTCACTGTGCTTGCCATCATACCTCTGTGGTGCAGGAAGGCTGGGTTCGCGAGGTGAAGGAGGCAGCATGGCAGGAGGCACTGGAGCAGGAGCAGATGGTGGAGCAGGAGCAGAATCAGGCGGAGGAGATGGGGCAGAGAAGTCAGCTGTGCCAGGGTTTTCCCAATTTGCTGAAGCAGTACCTCATGGCGAGCAAGGGCCTCACATTGGCTTGCAAGTGGTTGTCCATGATAGCTCCGAAGCGTGTTAAAGCAGCCATAATTCCCTGAAGGTTAGCCGGGTAGACCGTTGAAGATGCCTCTGCTGAGTCGGTCATGACGGAGTCTTTCTGTTAGGGTTTTGCTGGGGATCAAACCCGGGTCGCTGGTGTAGTGATCCAGCAAACCCCCACTAGGCCACCAGGGGAATGACTCAAGTGCAGAGGAGTGAGGCGAAAGTAGAGTAGAAAAACAGTTTATTTACAATATATACAATCCAGGGCAAAAAAAAAAAAAGTATGATCCAAAGGTTCAAAGTCCAAAAATGCGAAAAGAAGAGGCAAAATGCAAAACGCTCAGAAGATCCAAAAAGGTAGTACAAAGTCCAAAGATAAGAAAAGAAAAGGCAAAATGCAAAACGCTCAGAAGATCCAAAAAGGTAGAACAAAATCCAAAGAAAACAAAATTCCAAAAAACACAAGAGCATAAGCAAGGTACACGGGACAGAGGAAACAAACCATAGGTAGCACAAAGACTCCGTGACTGGGGACCAAACTGAGGAAGTATTTATACACAAGCTAAATGGGAAACAGGTGACAATAATGAGGACTAAACAGGCAATCAAAACAAACACAAAACACAGAAGCAGTGGCGACCTCTAGAGGCCCAAAACAAACATGACAAGAAAAAAAACATAACAGCAGCCTCTAGAGGCCAAGACAGTCCCCAGTCCTAACACGGTGTTCAGCAGGAGAGAGAACGCTGTGTTTACACTGGTGTTGGGTGGAATATACACAGCTGTGACAATCACTACAGTTAGCTCTCTCGGTAGAAAAAAAGGCCGGCATCTTACAGACATGTACTCGAGGTCTGGGGAACAGTGTTTGTCTATAATTGTTCCATTGTTACACCAATTATCATGCACATAAATACAGAGCCCCCCTCCTCTGCTCTTACCAGAGTCTTCAGTCCTGCCCCAGCGGAGCAGAGTGTGATCTGCTAGCTGCAAGCTAGCATCGGGTATTTCCGGATGAAGCCAGGTTTCGGTGATAATTAAAACACAGCAGTCATGAACATAGTGATTTCCAGTGAGTTGTAATTCCAAATCATCTGTTTTATGCACCAGGGATCTGGC
Source organism: Neoarius graeffei (assembly GCF_027579695.1). Taxonomy (NCBI): domain Eukaryota; kingdom Metazoa; phylum Chordata; class Actinopteri; order Siluriformes; family Ariidae; genus Neoarius; species Neoarius graeffei. The sequence continues at coordinate 13,862,083 of NC_083583.1, read as the reverse complement.
ATTGGAGAGATACAGGCTCGGTAGAGGTGGCTTGTGTGGTTGTTTTCTTAGCCTTAGCATAGCGCCAGACCTGCAGCCCAGCTTCTGCTTCCTCTCCCTCCTCCATCTGTGCCGCCTCCTAGACCCGACAACAATCCACGGAGAGCCCGGCGGTCTCGCTATGTCATCTGGGATGTTATACGTGTAGTGAAAGTCGCTCAAAACAGATATCTGGTGTTGGTCACTGATGACCAAAAGTGTCTGGTGGGTGTACTGGATGTTCGCAGAACCTATGGTGCACAAACAAGCAAGAAAAAAATACAAAAACAAAACAAAAAAAAAAAGAGCACTGAAAAGGAGAGCCGTGAGCCTCTGCAACCACGCGTGCCGCCATCTTGGAACCATTATACCAGCGAAAAGTAGATAAAGAGAACCCACTTAAACAAAGGAGACAAAAGTATTATACTGGGTCATTTATTTATTGAGGAAAATGATCCAATATTACATATCTGTGAGTGGCAAAAGTATGTGAACCTTTCCTTTCAGTATCTGGTGTGATCCCCTTGTGCAGCAATAACTGCAACTAAACGTTTCCAGTAACTGTTGATCAGTCCTGCACACCGGCTTGGAGGAATTTTAGCTCATTCCTCCATACAGAACAGCTTCAACTCTGGGATGTTGGTGGGTTTCCTCACATGGACTGCTCGCTTCAGGTTCTTCCACAACATTTCGATTGGATTAAGGTCAGGACTTTGACTTGGCCATTCCAAAACATGAACTTTATTCTTCTTTAACCATTCTTTGGTAGAACAACTTTTGTGCTTAGGGTCATTGTCTTGCTGTATGACCCACCTTCTCTTGAGATTCAGTTCATGGATAGATGTCCTGACATTTTCCTTCAGAATTCGCTGGTATAATTCTGAATTAATTGTTCCATCAATGATGGCAAGCCGTCCTGGCCCAGATGCAGCAAAACAGGCCCAAACCATGATACTACCACCACCATGTTTCACAGATGGGATAAGGTTCTTATGCTGGAATGCAGTATTTTCCTTTCTCCAAACAGAACGCTTCTCATTTAAACCAAAAAGTTCTATTTTGGTCTCATCTGTCCACAAAACATTTTTCCAATCACCTTCTGGCTTGTCCATGTAATCTTTAGCAAACTGCAGACGAGCAGCAATGTTCTTTTTGGACAGCAGTGGCTTTCTCCTTGCAACCCTGCCATGCACACCATGTTGTTCAGTGTTCTCCTGATGGTGGACTCATGAACATTCACATTAGCCAATGTGAGAGAGGCCTTCAGTTGCTTAGAAGTTACCCTGGGGTCCTTTGTAAACTCGCCGAATATTACACGCCTTGCTCTCAGAGTGATCTTTGTTGGTCGACCACTCCTGGGGAGGGTAACAATGGTCTTGAATTTCCTCCATTTGTACACAATCTGTCTGACTGTGGATTGGTGGAGTCCAAACTCTTTAGAGATGGTTTTGTAACCTTTTCCAGCCTGATGAGCATCAACAACTCTTTTTCTGAGGTCCTCAGAAATCTCCTTTGTTCGTGCCATGATACACTTCCACAAACATGTTGTGAAGATCAGACTTTGATAGATCCCTGTTCTTTAAATAAAACAGGGTGCCCACTCACACCTGATTGTCATCCTATTGATTGAAAACACCTGACTCTAATTTCACCTTCAAATTAACTGCTAATCCTAGATGTTCACATACTTCTGCCACTCACAGATATGTAATATTGGATCATTGTCCTCAATAAATAAATTACCAAGTATAATATTTTGCCTCATTTGTTTAACTGGGTTCTCTTTATCTACGTTTAGAACTTGTGTGAAAATCTGATGATGTTTTAGGTCATATTTATGCAGAAATATAGAAAATTCTAAAAGGTTCACAAACTTTCAAGCACCACTGTAGAACTCTGAGGAGAAAATCTCCAAACACCCTTGTACAATGATTAAAGTGTTATTATGTCGTCCTGTTTTCTACCTGGACAGCAGTAAGGGTTGCTGTCATCACCGTATGAGGACCAATTCTCCTCAACTCATTCCCTTTCTCCTGAACACCTTGAGATATACCTGATCTCCTGGAGCAATCAAACTATCCTACTTCTCTTCTGGTTCGGGCTCACAAACTTTCAAGCACCACTGTACATCATGTGGGGTTTTTTTCTTCTTCTTTGGATTAGTCAGACTAGATGGTACACTAGCTCTGGTTTTTTAAACATGGCAGTCACAAAGTTTTAGCTGCTCTTGTTAGTCATGATAATCCTACCACTTGCTCTTGACATATGCAGGTCTTGGTTCTAGATCAGCAAAGAGTTGGTGCCACTTTGGAAGCAATTTTTCTGTCCAAAAGCCTGTTCTTTGATTGTCAAAATCTGAAGAACTGATTCAAGATGAGGCACTGGCTCTGACCCAGCCCTGGAACTGCCTTGATGGAAAAGGGGTATGAGTCAATCATGTAAACTAATTGATTCACCCAGTGAGGCATGTGCACAGTTGTGCTAAGTAGCTTTGTCATACTTTTGAGTTGTTGTTCGGAGACAGGTAAACAGTTTCAGAAAATTGACACTTTTCTCACCTGAAGACAGCTGGGATTGGCTCCAGCTTACCAATGACCCTGACAGATAAGCAGTATAGAAAATGGATGGATGGATTTACAATTATTGGGAAAAACTAACGTTGCTTTTAAATCTTGTATCTGTGATTTAAAAAAAAGGCTTCTTTTTGTTTCCCCTGCCTGGACTTTGAAACCACAATTAAATCACCATTTATGTTTTATTTTTTGTTTTTATTTCTGTTACTGACGTGAAAATAGAATGACCAACACACACACACACACACACACACACACACACACACACACACACACTTTACTGTCTGAAGTGGCATGCACAGACATTTTGGGGGGCAAGTGCTCTGGGGGGAAAAAAGGGCACTTTTTTGCGCATGTGGAACACCTTATTATAAAAGTCTGAGATTTAACCCTCCTCTTGTGTTTGGGTCGCCACTGACCCGTTTTAGTTTTTAAAGGTGTAAAACAACCACTTAATGTTAATTTATTACATCAAGGCTTTTTGACTTTGCCAGGAATCTCTAGTTGAACAAAATAGAAAAAGAAATTTTTGTTTTCCTAAATCTGAAAATGGTCTAGCAAAAAATATAATACTTATGTGCAGTTGTTTCTGTATGCGACGGGCTACTTCACGACAAAATAATTACAGCTTGGGCTTAGAGGGCAAACAATACATTTTCACTCGATTCATGTGTTACCTGGCTGGTGGGGCAGGGGAAGAGCTGACTGACTGCCCGATGTGTTGTCTGCGCTACGACAAGGCCGTGGCTTCCAGGACGCTATGCTGCTGCAACCTCACATTGAATGCACTGCACGCTTGTTCACGTGACAGAGCAAGAGAGACAGAGGTCCGGTGTGTGTGTGGAGGGGGCACGCATCGGGACATCATTTTCACACACGCTTTTAATGCCGCGGCTTTTCTAAAAGATCATGTCGACATTGGCCTCAGTAAACTGTAAAAAAAAAAAAATTCAAAAGGGCACTTTTTTGGACAGAGGGCAGAGGGGCAGGTGCTTGAGCACCACCTCGTGTCTATCTGTGCACGCCACTGGTTTGCATTGTTTTCTGCCTTGGTTTCATGTTAAATGTAGAAATGTATCCTGGTATTTAGTTCCTCATTCAACAACTATGATAAGGAATGACAAACTTGAATTTGTCTTTGACACCACTGAACTGCTGTGCATAAGCATGCAGCTCCTTTATCTTAGATCTGAACCTGAGATACAATCAGTGTTATTCTATGTTTTCTGAATGCAAACAATGCCTAAGGACCTGAAAGACAGGTCGAGACAGTGTCACACAGTACAATAAAATTCTTATTCTGTGAGTCCTCCAGCAACATTACCTAAACATGAATAAAGACATTTAAAAAAGAAAAAACAAACAAACAAAAGAAAGTAATTAAAGTTAAACAATAAAGTAATTGAAATAAAGAAATGAAAGAGATAAAAAGTAATTACAAACAAGGACATAAATAGTAAAAAAAAAGAAGGTGCAGCAAAGTGTGTTAAATGTCAGTGCAAATAAATTGATAGTTCAGTGCAAACTCTACAGGACTGGGAGGTGAGGCAGTGGCTGGGTTTTATTTACAAGCCTGATGGCAGGGGGAGGGGGGGAGACTGTCTTTCAGGCGGAAACATCAAGGGGTAACCTGATGATTCATTTTCATGTTTCGTAAACAGCTACTCAGGCAGCACGGTGGTGTAATGGTTAGCGCTGTCGCCTCACAGCAAGAAGGTCAGGGTTCGAGCCCCGTGGGCGGTGAGGGCCTTTCTGTGCAGAGTTTACATGTTGTCCATGTGGGTTTGCTCCGGTATAGAATAGAATGCCTTTATTGTCACTACACACATGTACAATGAGATTAAAGCATCTCCACTAACAGTGCAAACAGTGTGGAGAGGGGGGGTAAGGTGCGCAGTCTGAGGTGTATGTGTTGTGTTACACATTATGGAGTGAGGTATTGCACAGAGATAGTCACATTATAAATTATTGCACGAGAGAGTCACATTATAAGATAAAATATTACACATTATGAAGTATTGCAAGGTAAGGTAAGGTGCACAGACTTGAGGAGTATGTGCTGTGTGTAAGGTGCACAGTCCTGAGGTGTATGTGTTGTGTGTAAGGTGCACAGTCCTGAGGTGAATGTGTTGCGTTTCACATTATGGAGTAAGGTATTGCACATTATAAAAGTATTGCATAGAGAGAGTCACCTTATAAAGTACTGCACATTATAAATTAGTAAATAGTAAAATAGTAAAATAAATAGACTATAAAGTCAGAGCATATCCGAGTTCAGGGCGGTTATGGCTTTTGGAAAGAAGCTGTTTTTTAATCGATTTGTCTTTAACCTGCATGTCTTTCCCCCACAGTCCAAAGACATGCAGGTTAGGTTAACTGGTGACTCTAAATTGACCGTAGGTGTGAATGTGAGTGTGAATGGTTATCTGTGTCTATGTGTCAGCCCTGTGATGACCTGGTGACTTGTCCAGGGTGTACCCCGCCTTTCGCCCGTAGTCAGCTGGGATAGGCTCCAGCTTGCCTGCAACCCTGTAGGACAGGATAAAGCGGCTAGAGATAATGAGATGAGATAAAAGGCTACTCTTTACACACACACAAGCGCACACACGCACACACAGTTGTGTTTGTGTTGAGCTGCGACACAACAAATTTCTACTTTGATTTTATATATATGGTAATATACATATCTACACTATATATCTAAAAATTTGTGGACACCTTGCCCGTGACACCCATAAGTGAGCCTTTTTGAACTTGTTGCAAGAAAGTTGAAAGCACACAATTATATGATAAAAATGATTTGGATTTACTGACTACAGTAAATTATAACTCATATTTTTAGCACATTGTTGCTTAATTCACTACATTTCCACTGCTATTCTTTTATATCCGTACCTAAATAATTTGTTTAAATTACAGCTTTAATTGGTAACACAGGACATTAAAGGTGGAGTACGAGATTTTGGAATAACGGTTCCCGCAAACCATATTTTGAAAAGAAACACGTCCGCCCTCGCCATGCTTCCACCCCCCGCGTCTCCACCCCTCCTCACCCCGCATCTCCACCCCCCTCCCTACCCGTGCCTCCAAAGCATGTTGCCAAAACCATGTTTATGTGAACATAATGGTACTTACAGGTCAGAGCCTGAGAGTGAATCCGAACGAATAGTGGATACGGGAGGAGGAGGTGGTTTCAAAAACCCATGCTTCATTGGTGTCGAACTGGCTTGTGCCATGCCTTCATAACTAAGAAAACAATAAATAAGAGTTATCGTTTGTGCCACATACAGCTAAGCTAACAAATCGTTTGTATGCATGAAATAAATACCATGGAAAAACTACCATCAAGGACGTAATACGACTATACGCGTTAGTATAACAATCCGTGTCAGCTAACTTTGCAAATCATGCTAACTTAGCAAAACCTACATTGTGTATCTGTTGCTTTGAAATGGCTGGAGTGGTCCCTGCGCATACTGTACGCGCAAGGGTAGGGGCAGGGGTGGGGCGGTGAGGGATGGGGGGTTTGGGGTCGCAGGCTTCAGTCTGATTGACGTGTCAGTATCCAATCATTTTGAGGTGGTACCTCGATAGGATTTGATGGCGTTTTTCCTTTATTTTACACTGTAGACTGGATTAAAATATTTCGTTTTTGGGTCAAACCTTCTATTGTACTGCTTGCAACATGGGTGTGAGGAGCTTTTCAAGCAATATGGTAAAAAATACTCCTGAAAAAAATCTCGTACTCCACCTTTAACACTATTCAATAATATTGCATGTCACTTTTGTTGCCAAACTTTCTATTCTACACAAAATCATGCATTTTTGGTACCACAGCTTAATTAAGTTGAGTCAATAGATCAACATGAATAAAAGGAACAGCAGGTAAACATTTATTTGCCTCTAAACATGAAAATGCAACATTTTCCAAGTGCAAAATGCCAAAATACAACAATAAAATACACAGAGTGGCTACAAGACAGTAACCATGTACAGAATTGTACAGTGTGTACAACAGGGATAAAATGTATCCTGGCAATCTATTTGTCAATCATGTTGATCAAGGTGTAATAAGTTGTGCTACACCATTGGCTTAATTGTCCACAATTAATGTTTAAATTTAAATTACAAAAATGTGACTGACTTCAACAATCACATTCATGTGCAAATTCAAGTTCCTGAATTAAATCGTAAAATCTGCATCTCTGGTGTACACATTGGAATGGCAAGGTACAAGAACAGCTGCCTGTGATCAAAAACATGCTGCTACTCCTATGGGACCATTATTGTACCAAAACAATTTACAAATGTGAGTGGATAGTTGCGTAACTATATCTCAATCCATGTGTATTTAATCAGAAAAGTCACAAGTAAAAGGAGCCAATTGAGAGGCAAATTGAGTTTACAGATTTGTCACATATGTACTGAACTATGCATGTATATTTTGTATACTGGTACACATTTACAGAGCTATATAGACTTGTACACACACAAAAAAGATTGGATACCGTGAGTGTGTAAATGTTGCTCATAATCCTGCATCTGGTGCACTCTGTGTGTGTGTGTGTGTGTGTGTGTGTGTGTGTGTGTGTGTGTGTGAGATAATAGGGGAATCGATGAACTGTCTAAATGCCAAATCAAATGTCATTTATTAAATAAATGGGTTTCTTTTTGCTCCAGTAATTCCCATGTGGTTGTTCTGGTGGTGATGAACACTTGATGAATCAGATTTATTATTAGTAGGCGACACGAAATCCGGCCGCTTCGTTTGCACAAACCTCACCCACTGTCGCTTTAGATTAGATTTTTCTTGGAAATTCGTGAACTGAATGTCCTGTTGTATAGGAATTTGAACATCCAAACACAACACAGCGCTTTCGCGTCGTTATTTTTGTAAGATTCCTACAACAATATCCAATTTCAGTGAGTAAACAAGCACAGAGTCAGATGAACGGAAATGACCCAGATAACCGGGGTTCCACGTGTGATATCATGCGAGATTAGCCCTGGAGCAAGGCTGCCTTTTTCCAGGATCTGGAAGCTGCGATTTATTGATAGTTTTGTGCTTGATAATAAAATAACAAATAATTTATATTATTCCCCCCACACTTTATTAATTAATTTTGGTCATTACTAATGATGCATATTCATTTTAAAGCATTACAAAAAGGCATTACATACAAAAGGCATTTTGGACGTGCTGTGGGAAAATTGGGAGGAGGGACCTTCACCTAGTAAGAATGGAATTCAATATGTTCCCGACCTGCTCGCAAAGCTCCACACTCTCACACACTTAACCCAGGAGAATTTGTGGCAGGCACAAGAATGTCAAGCCCGGCTGTATGACAGGGACATATGCCTTAGAGAGTTTACCCTGGGAGACAAAGTACTCATGTTATTGTTCACGTTGAGCTCCAAATTAGTCACCAAGTGGCAAGGGCCCTTTGAAGTCACACGGCAAATCAGGATGTTGACTATAAGGTGAGGCAAACAGATAGGAGCGGGGCTCTGCAAATATACCACCTCAACCTATTAAAATGTTGGAACAAGGGGATCCCTGTGGCATTGGCGTTGGTAGTTCCAGAGAAGGCGGAGGTGGGGCCGGAGGTAAAAACAACCAAAACAACAACCCAAATCGCTTTGGTTTCTTGTGGAGACCACCTCTCACCAGCCCAACTCATAGAGGTTGCAAAGTTGCAAGAGAAATTTTCTGATGTGTTCTCACCCCTTCCCGGCCACACCCACCTCATTAAAACACCACACTGAAACGCCCCCGGGGGTGGTGGTGCATAGCTGCCCTTACCGCTTACCCAAACACAAAGAAATGTGGTTTGGGATGAACTCAAGGCCATGCTCGACATGGGCATAATCAAGGAGTCACACAGTGACTAGAGCAGCCCAGTGGTCCTGGTACCCAAGACCGAAAGGTCAGTCCAGTTCTATGTAGACGATAGAAAAGTCAACACGGTTTCTAAATTTGACGCATACCCAGTGCCTCACATTGATGAGTTGCTCAGTCAGTTAGGTGCTGCTCACTTTTATTCGACACTGGATTTAATGACGGGATATTGGCAGATCCCCTTGACTCCTCTATCCTGAGAGAAAACAGCTTTTCCACACCATTTGGATTACACCAGTTTGTTACGCTTTCTTCTGGGTTATTTGGGGCTCCTTCTACATTCCAGTGGCTCATGGACAAGGTCCTCCGTCCCCATTCTGCCACATACTCGACGACATTATTGTGTATAGCAATTATTGGCCGCAGCACCTTGAACACCTTAGAGCTGTCCTAGAATCACTGAGGCGTGTGGGTCTCACGGCTAACCCAACAAAGTGTGCAATTGGGTGGGTGGAAGTATGGTATCTGGGTTTCCACTTGGGTCATGGACAGGTGCATCCCCAAATTGACAAGAGTCAAGTCAAGTTTGTTTGTATAGCGCTTTTAACAATAGACATTGTCCCAAAGCAGCTTTACAGAATCTGAATGACCCAAGACATGAGCCAATTTTATCCCTAATCTATCCCCTATGAGCAAGCCTGTGGCAATGGTGGCAAGGAAAAACTCCCCCAGACGACACGAGGAAGAAACCTCAAGAGGAACCAGACCCAAAAGGGAACCAATCCTCACCTGGACAGTGATTGCGGCCTGCCCGAGGCCCAAGACCAAAAAAGGGGGTGACACAGTTCCTGGGGCTGGCTGGCTACTATCGTAGGTTCATACCTAATTATTTGGACGTCAGCAGCCCGCTGACTGATCTCACTAAAAAGGGAGCACCAGATCCAGTTCAGTGGACAGAGCAGTGCCAACAGGCTTTCACCAAGGTAAAAACTGCACTGTGTGGGGGAGCCACTTTTACACTCCCCTGACTTCTGCCTCCCTGTTGTTTTACAGACAGATGCATCGGACAGAGTGCTGGGGGCCATTTTGTCCCAGAAGGTGGAGGGCGAGGAACGTCCTATGTTGTACATTAGCCACAAGCTCTCGATGCATTAAAGTAAGTACAGCACCATAGAAAAGGAGTGCCTGGCCATCAAGTGGGCCATCCTCACCCTGCAATACTACCTGCTGGGGCACCCTTTCACCCTCTGTTCAGACCCCTCCAGTGGCTCCACTGCATGAAAGATGCCAATGTGTGGATCACCCATTGGTATCTCACCCTCCAGCCATTTAAATTCGAGGTGGTCCACAGGCCGGGGGTGCAGATGGTGGTGGCGGACTTCCTGTCCCATCGGGGGGGGGGGAGTAAGCTGCAGGCCGGAGGTCTCCCCGGCCTGAGTCGGGTGGTGGGGGTATGTGGCAGCAGGGCTGTGGCCTAGCATCAGTTTGTGAATGGAGGGCGGGGCCAGGGAAGGTGAGGGGCAAAGTCAATGCACTGGTTGTCAATTAACATTGTGTGTGTGTGTGTGTGTGTGTGTGTGTGTGTGTGTGTGTGTGTGTGTGTGTGTGTGTGTTTGTTTGTTGCAGTGACAGTGGAGGATAGAAAAGGATGGAAAGAGCAGAGAGAAGGGATCCCCCCAGACCAGAACATAGCTGTGTGTGCATGTGTCTGTGTGTGTCTAAACAGACATTAAACTGAAAAGCAAAAGAAAAATAAGTGTGTGTGTGTATGTGTGTGTGAACATCATCTTTTGCCTGCCATGCTTCTGTACTCCACCCACATCAGGGACTTATTACAGGCTCTTAAAGTGTATGCAATGCCTTTTTGTCCTGCTTTAAAATGAATATACATCATTAGTAATGTCCAAAATGAATTAATAAAGCAGGGGGAAAAATAATATAAATTATTTGTTATTTTATTATCATGCACAAAACTATTGATAAATCATGGTTTCTGGATCCTGGAAAAAGGCAGCCTTGCCCCAGGGCTAATCTCGCATGACGTCATGCGTGGCACCCCGGTTATCTGGGTCATTTCGGTTCATCTGACTCCCTGCTTTTTTACTCACTGAAATTGGATATTGTTGTAGGAATCTTACACAAATAACAATGGGAGAGCACTGCATTGTGTTTGGATGTTCAAATTCCTATACAACAGGACATTCGGTTCACGACTTTCCAAGAAAAAACACACAAATCTAAAGCGTCAGTGGGTGAGAGAGTGCTGTGTTTTTGTGTTCATGGAAACATGGCTCAACGACAGCATACCGGACTCTGCCATCCAGCTCGACCGGCTAACATGCTATCGAGCAGACAGAGCCCTCATTGAAGGAGGTAAGACCCGTGGTGGCGGGGTCTGTGTTTACATCAGGGATGCTTGGTCTCAGGACACTGTGGTAGTTTGCAGACACTGTTCACCCCTTGTGGAGTTTATGATCATCAAGTGCCGGCCCTTCTATCTACCGAGGGAGTTTTCTGCCATCCTGCTTGTTGCAGTTTACATTCCTCCCAGCTGCAACAACAACAATAGGGACAAGGCACTGAGTGAACCCCCGATAGCAGAGGGTCGTTGAAACGACGTAGAGTTTTGGTCAGAATGGTCGGTTTCCGTCGTACGTCAGAAAATCAACGTTGAAACGGCGCCGTGAAACGTCGATTTCTCCGCTGTCTGAGAGGGTCGATTTATCACCATTGAATCAACGTGGGTAAAGGTTGATCTGTCGACCGTCAGAGAAGGTTGAATATACGACGTTGAACCATCGTCACTTTTGCCGGCCAGTTTTCAACATTGGTAGGAGCAACTGGCCCGTAGCCAGGGGGGATCGGAGGGTTCGTTCGATCCCCCCCGCGACACCGCGCCCCGGACACACATGCCCCTCAAGATTACTCAAGATTTATTCATTTGTTCATGTCCGATGAATATACATTGATTCACATTTAAATTTACAATATCAAATCCAGACTAATCAAAAAAGAAAAGTAGACTAAGTGAGGACGAGTTAGAAAAACGGGTTCATTTCTCCTATGTTTATGTTTACACGTTTTGTTCAGACTGCTTTACACCCCAATCCAGTGGGTGGCGGTAATGCCCCCATTAGACCCCTTTCACTGACGTCACCCGAAACCGGAAGTAAACAAACCCTGCGCCACATTGGAAGACCAACAAACTCGTGATTAGGGGGAAATAACGGCAGCGCGCGGTATGTGAACCCACGAGGCACTTGGTTCATCTAAAACCTACAATGGTAAACTTTTGTGCTGTGTTAGGGTGTTCTAACAAAGCTGATGGGAAAGGTGAAAAGAAGTCTTTCTACAGAATACCAGCTGTGATTGAGACACAAGCAAACCAAGGAGCTTTCTGCCAGGAGACAGAGAGAGGATTTAGCTGCTTTATGCAGAGCGGATCTGAATACTTCAAGTCTATTTTGTTACTGGTAAGTCACTAGGCTAGAGTGTTGTAGAACATTTTTTTAAATGTTTACTGAATAAAAACATCCTTAATTTTATCAAATATTCTCTACTCTATATTTCATTTCTTTCTTTTGTTTTAATTTTCCTCCCTCCATCCCTCTTTGGATTTTAAATATAGTTTTTCCCCATGTCCAAATAATGAGGTAGGGTGGCATTTAGAAACCCATAGCCTACTGCTGACTTTCTTTATCAATGCTGCATCAAATTAATTTTGGTTATGTTTTTCTGTTTCCATGTACAGGTCTGCGCCGCAGGAGGAATAGGCCACAATTATAAATAAATCATAAAATGTTTCTAAGAACTTGTTCAAGTGTGTTCTGTTCCTTATAAATGTTAAAAGTTATGCCTCATTAGATAGCTTGACAAACATTAGGAGAGGTGCATTGTTGCATGCATTTTTTATATCCTGTTGTACATAAAACAGGACGTAGCCTACGCACATTGATATAAATTAAGTTTCACTTTCATGGTTGAAGTATGCATGTGTGTGTTCATCCTAGGCAAGAGCCCCGATGCTTTATTGTTAGCTAGTTTAATTTAGCCTGTTTTGCTTAATTTGTAGCCTTCCTGTTGTACATAAAACAGGAAGTAAAGTTGGATGAATCATCGCCGAAAATTAAACTATAAATCGACCGAAATACATAGTTGAATAAAGGGTGAAAGGGGGTCTATTCTCTGTCGACCACCAGCCACTTTTCAACGTCGTTTCAACGGAAACTCGTATGAGCAAAGCGGTGTTGAATCAACGTCGGTGATCGACGGTGATTCGACGGCGTATAGGTCGAAGAACATGCCGATGATTCCACGTCGAATCAACGACCCTCTGCTATCTGGGACTGTACTGCTCCATCAGTGACCAACAGACAGCCCATCCAGAGGGACTTCTCATCGAAGCTGGAGATTTCAACCACGCAAATCTCAAAACAGTGTTTCCTCAGTTACATCAACACATTGACTTTGCAACATGGGGAAACAACACACTGGACCTGGTTTACACAACACTGAGAAGAGCATACAAGGCCTCACCCCTCCCCCATCTCGGTGCTTCAGACCACATCACTGTTATGCTAATGCCAGCATACAGGCCGAAGGTCAAAGTCACCAGACCGGTCCAGAAGCAGGTACGGGTGTGGCCAGAGGGTGCTTCCTCAGCACTTCAGGACTGCTTTAACATCACAGACTGGGACTGTTAGGGTTGGGCTGGGATTCGAACCTGGTTCGTTGGTGTGATGATCCAGCAAACCCCCACTAGGCCACCAGGGGAATGACTCAAATGCAGAGGCGTGAGGCGGAAGTAGAAAAAGTAACAAAAGGTTTATTTATACTATGTACACTATATACAATCCAGGGCAAAAACAAAAAAAAACAAAAACAAAGAGTATAATTCAAAAAGAAAAAGGCAAAAATGCAAAAGCTCAGAAGATCCACAAAACACAGTACAAAGGAAACTGGAGATAAACATAACAGCACAAAGACTCCGTGACAAGAGGACTGAACTCAGGGGTATAAATACACAAACTAATTAAGGACACAGGTGAAGATAATCAGGACAAACAGGCAATTAACAAAAACACAAAACACAGGAACAGTGGCGACCTCTAGAGGCCAAAATAAACATGACACGAAAAGGAAATAACAGCGGCCTCTAGAGGCCAAAACAGTCCAAGTCCTAACAGGACCCCCCCCCTCTAGGAGCGTCTCCTGACGTTCCCAGGGCGATCCGGATGGGCCGAATGGAAGTCCCGACACAGTTCTTTATCTAGGACATCCCGAGCAGGAACCCAGCAGTGCTCCTCAGGACCATAGCCCTCCCAGTCCACCAGGTATTGCAACCCGCCGCGGACCCGGCGGGAGTCAAGCAGGCGATGCACAGTGAACACAGTCTGCCCCTGGAAGATGCGGGGGGGTGGGGGGTTCCTAGGGGCAGGGGCATACGTAGACGTAAGTACGGGCCGCAACAGGGAAACATGGAAAGTGGGGTTGATCCTCAGAGTCCGGGGCAACTGGAGCCGGTAGGAGACAGGGTTCACCCTGCGCACCACCTTGAAGGGGCCAATGTAGCAAGGAGCAAGCTTGCGGTTCTCCACCCGCAGCGGAAGGTCCTTAGTGGACAGCCAAACCCGCTGCCCAGGGCGGAAAGTGTGTGCAGGTCTTCTATGGCGGTTGGCCTGAATCTGGTTGGTTCTGGAGGTCTGTATGAGGGTCTTCCTGACCTTGCTCCAGGTCTTGCGACACCGTCTCACATATTGGTTGACCGAGGGCACCCCCGCGTCCTCCTCCTGGTCCGGGAACAGAGGTGGCTGGAACCCAAATTGGCACTGGAATGGCGACAGCTTGGTGGCCGATGACTGCAGGGTGTTGTGGGTGTACTCTGCCCATGGCAGCCAGGTGCTCCACGATGTCGGGTTATCCATAGCCAGGCTTCGCAGGGTTGTTTCCAGGTCCTGGTTGAGCCTCTCCGTCTGACCATTGGACTGTGGGTGAAACCCAGAGGAGAGGCTGGCAGTGGCTCCAATGACCTTGCAGAACCCGTGCCACACTCGGGAGGAGAACTGGGGCCCTCGGTCTGAGACGATGTCCTGTGGAAGACCAAAGACTCGGAAGACATGATTAAATATAAGTTTAGCTGTTTCAAGAGCAGAGGGGAGTTTGCACAGAGGTATGAAGCGGCAGGCCTTGGAGAATCTGTCAACAATGACCAAAATGACCATGTTACCTTGTGACTCAGGGAGACCCGTGATGAAGTCGACTGCCACGTGGGACCAGGGACGCCGGGGAATGGTCAGAGGATGCAGGAGACCCTGGGGACGCTGTCGTGGGTTCTTGGTTCTGGTGCAAACCTCACAGGACAGGACAAATGACCTTACTTCCTGCTCCATGTTAGGCCACCAGAAGCGTCTTTTCAGGAAGTCCAGGGTCCTCCGAGCTCCCGGGTGGGCGGTGAGAGGGGAAGAGTGACCCCACTGGAGAACCTTGGCCCGGGCTTGATGTGGGACGTACAAGAGGCCCGGTGGCCCCGTCCCAGGACCGGGGTCCTGGCGTTGGGCTCGTCGAACAGCCTCCTCAATACCCCAGCGGACAGGGGCCACAATCCGGGACACCGGGATAATAGGCCCGACTTCATTCTCCCTGTTAGTGGCAGAGAACAGCCTGGACAGTGCGTCAGGTTTGGTGTTCTTGGAGCCGGGACGGTACGAGAGGGTGAAGTCAAACCGACTGAAAAACAGGGCCCACCTAGCCTGTCGAGGGTTCAGTCTCTTGGCTTGCTGGAGGTACTCCAGGTTCTTGTGGTCAGTCCAAACCAGGAATGGATGTTGCGCTCCATCCAGCCAGTGCCTCCACTCCTCAAGGGCCAGTTTGACCGCTAGCAGTTCTCGATCCCCCACATCGTACCGGGACTCCGCAGGACTCAGGCGGTGGGAGAAGTAAGCGCAGGGGTGCAGCTTTCCTTCCGAACGTTGAGAGAGTACCGTGCCGACACCACTGTCCGAGGCGTCCACCTCCACGATGAATGGTTGGGAGGTGTCCGGGAGGACCAGAATGGGTGCCGTGCAGAAGCGGGCCTTGAGGTCTTTGAACGCCTTTTCTGCCTGAGGAGACCAGCCATAAGATCCACCTGTCCCTTTGGTGAGGTCTGACATGGGTGCTGCCACAGAACTGAAGTTCCTGATGAACTTGCGGTAGAAGTTAGCGAATCCTAAGAACCGCTGAACCTCCTTAACAGACTTGGGAGTAGGCCAGTCCCAGACGGCCAGGGTCTTGGCAGGGTCCATTTGGAGTTGGCCTGTCCGTACAATAAATCCCAGAAAGGAGACCTCGGGAACATGAAATTCGCATTTCTGGGCCTTGGCGAACAGATTGTTCTGTAGCAGCCTCTGGAGAACCTGGCGGACATGGTGGCGGTGCTCCTGCATGGTCTTGGAAAAGATAAGGATGTCATCGAGGTAGACAAAGACGTACAGGTTAATCATGTCCCTTAAGACGTCGTTGATTAGGGCCTGAAAAACAGCTGGTGCGTTGGTGAGTCCGAAGGGCATCACCTGGTATTCGTAGTGCCCAGATGGGGTGTTAAAGGCAGTCTTCCACTCGTCTCCCTGTCGGATACGGATGAGGTGGTATGCGTTCCGTAGGTCCAACTTGGTGAAGACGGTGGCGCCTTGGAGCAGGTCGAAAGCAGTGGACATCAGCGGAAGGGGATATCGGTTGCGCACAGTGATCTTGTTCAGGCCCCTGTAGTCAATACATGGTCGAAGCCCCCCATCCCAGTCTGCCACGAGGAGGGGTAGTCCCAGGGAGCAAGTCGATGGCACAGTCGTAGGCCCGGTGCGGAGGAAGAACGGCGGCCCTGCTCTTGCTGAATACCTCCTTGAGATCCCAGTACTCTGTGGGAACTTGAGATAACTCGGTGAGATCAGGGGGCTCGGCAGGAGACACAGGATAGCTAGAGAGCAGACAAGAGGCATGGCATGCAGGGCCCCATTCCACAACCTGGCTTGTTACCCAGTCTATGCGAGGGTTGTGGCGAGTAAGCCAAGGAAGGCCTAGAATAACTGGGAACTCAGGTGAAGGAATCAGGTGCAGGGATATTTCTTCCTTGTGACCTTGAGACTGGAGGAAGACTGGAGAAGTAACTTGAGTGACTCTTCCATCACCTAACGCTTGGCCATCGAGGGCAGACACAGACAGAGGGACTTCAAGAGGTGCAGTAGGTATATTGATGCTTTGAGCGAAGTGAATATCCATAAAGTTCCCAGCCGCCCCTGAGTCTATCAAAGCTTGACAAGAGTGGACAGACTCACCCCAGGAGATGGAGACCGGGATGTAGATTCCTTGGCCAGGGAGTCCGGGAGAGAGGGTAGGCCCCGTCACAACCCTCCCTCGGCTGGACGGGGCGGTCCTTTTCCCAAGAGTTCGGGACATGATGCTCGGAAGTAACCAGGCTTGCCACAGTAGATGCAGCACTTGTCCCTCCTTCTGCGCTCCCTCTCAGATGCGGAGAGGCGAGTACGACCCACTTGCATGGGTTCTGGACAGTCACTGAAGGAGGTAGACGGTCTCCAGGTAGAGGTAGGGAGGCTGGGGGGGCTCAAGGCTTGGTGGCGTTCTCTCATCCTGTTGTCCAGATGAATAGCATGTGAGATGAGGGTTTCAAGGTCACTTGGGCATCCAATAGAGGCCAGACCGTCCTTGATGGGGTCAGACAGACCATGGTGGAAGGCTGACACCAGGGCAGTCTCGTTCCATCCACTTACTGCTGCGAGTGTTCGGAACGAAATGGCGTAATCTGCGACGCTTCCTCCTTGCCGGATGGACATGAGCTTTCGGGCTGCGTCGGTACTGATGTCTGCCTGATCGAAGACCCGAAGCATCTCTTCAGAAAACAGCTTGAAATCAAAGCACTCAGGTCCCTGTCTTTGCCAGATAGCAGTAGCCCAGGCTCGCGCCTTACCAGCTAATAAGGTGATCACAAAGGCAATCTTGCGGCGATCCGTAGTGTAGGTGGTAGGCTGAAGCTCAAAGGTGAGTTGACACTGGGTAAGGAACTCTCGGCACTCACTGTGCTTGCCGTCATACCTCTGTGGTGCAGGAAGGCTGGGTTCGCGAGGTGAAGAAGGCAGCATGGCAGGAGGCACTGGAGCAGGAGTGGGAGCTGGATCAGGAGCAGGAACTGGATCAGGAGCAGGAGATGCAGGCAGAGATGTCAGCTGTGCCAGGGTTTTCCCAATTTGCTGAAGCAGTTCCTCGTGGCGAGCAAGGGCCTCACGTTGGCTGGTGAGCGTACGTCCATGAGCATCCATGGTCGCTCCGAAGCGTGTCAAAGCTGTCATAATTCCCTGAAGGTTGGCTGGGTAGACAGTTGAAGCAGCCTCTGCTGAGTCGGTCATGACGGAGTCTTTCTGTTAGGGTTTTGCTGGGATTCGAACCTGGTTCGTTGGTGTGATGATCCAGCAAACCCCCACTAGGCCACCAGGGGAATGACTCAAATGCAGAGGCGTGAGGCGGAAGTAGAAAAAGTAACAAAAGGTTTATTTATACTATGTACACTATATACAATCCAGGGCAAAAACAAAAAAAACAAAAACAAAGAGTATAATTCAAAAAGAAAAAGGCAAAAATGCAAAAGCTCAGAAGATCCACAAAACACAGTACAAAGGAAACTGGAGATAAACATAACAGCACAAAGACTCCGTGACAAGAGGACTGAACTCAGGGGTATAAATACACAAACTAATTAAGGACACAGGTGAAGATAATCAGGACAAACAGGCAATTAACAAAAACACAAAACACAGGAACAGTGGCGACCTCTAGAGGCCAAAATAAACATGACACGAAAAGGAAATAACAGCGGCCTCTAGAGGCCAAAACAGTCCAAGTCCTAACAGGGACATGTTTAAGCAGGCAGCCACTTACAACCACCAGATCAACATCCAGGAGTATTCAGACACTGTTACAGCCTACATTAGTAAATGCATTGATGATGTCATGGACATTAAGATCATCACAGTATGGGCCAACCAGAAACCATGGCTGACGGGTGAAGTCTATCAGTTACTGAAAGCCCGAAACACTGCTTTCGGAGCAGGTGATGAGGCTGGTCTGAGATCAGCAAGAGCCAACTTGTCCTGTAGCATCAGACTAGCAAAGAGGCAGTACAGTAGCAGGATAACCCATCATTTCACTGGCAGCAGAGACACAAGGAGCCTGTGGCAGGGGATACAGACCATCACGGACTATAAACCTCAACCATAGACCTGTGACAAGGACATCACTCTGCTGAACAGTCTGAACAACTTCTTTGGACGGTTTGAAGCCGACAACAGCATGCCTGCACAGAAGACACCACCCCTTCTGGATGACCAGGTGCTGTCCCTGTCTCCAGCCAGTGTGAGGAGATCCCTCTCCAGGATCAACACCCGCAAAGCTGTAGGACCTGACAACATTCCAGGTCGTGTGCTAAAGGACTGTGCAGAGGAGCTCACAGATGTCCTCACAGACATCTTCAACACCTCCCTGAGCCAAGCTGTTGTCCCCACCTGCTTCAAGAGCACCACCATCATCCCTGTTCCAAAGAAGGCCTCTTCATCCTGCTTCAATGACTACCACCCTGTGGCACTGACCCCCATCATTATGAAGTGCTTCGAGCAGTTAGTCATGCAGCACATCAAATCCATCCTCCCTCCCTCCATGGACCCATACCAATTTGCATATCGGGCCAACTGGTCCACTGATGATGCAATATCCACCACTCTCCACTCAGCTCTCACTCACCTGGACACTAAGAACTCTTACATGCGGATGCTGTTCTTAGACTTTAGTTCAGTATTTAACACAATCATCCCCCAGCAGCTGATACAGAAACTGGACTGTCTAGGACTTAACACCTCCTTCTGCAACTGGTTGCTGGAATTCCTGACCGGAAGACCACAGGCAGTCTGGGTCGGCAGCAACACCAGGGTTCCCGCGGGGTTTTAAAAGGTAGTAAAAGGTAGTTAATTAAAATAGGCTAAATTATGGCCAGTAAAAAGTAGTAAAAGGTAGTAAACGTAATCTGATGTGGTAATAAATTTTTTTTTTAACCCCCATCCAACTGGCCTATGTGTTTTCTAATTCGTTTAATTAACCTGCATGCCATAATATCCATAAATTACTACATTTGGGCGAATTTATTTTTATGTATCGAGGAGGACCGCAGTGAGGAGTTGGTGGCGCATGCGCATTGAATTCCAATAACGGTCGAATCCAGTATAAATTTATACCAGAGATTGTTTAGTACGAGACTGACTTTGTTTATACGGCTCTAGTCGAATCTATCTGTTAACCCGACTGGCGACATCTGCATGAGAATTAAACAATGGGGAAATGCAAATTTTCAGACCTCTGGCTGGAGGAACCTGATTTTAAAGACTGGCTAAAGGCGGTAGATGGCAATCAGCGAGAGGCGTTCATTGAAAAGTTGATCGAAGAAAAGGTCAAACAACTGAGGCACATGTAATGCGTTGTGTGTGTGTGCCTGGTATGTTGTGTGTGCGCGTGCGCCTGGTGCGTTGTGCGCGCGCGCCTGGTGCATTGTGTGCGCGCCATTTGAGGCATCCAAAATGTGATGAGCAAATCTGTTGAACTGTTCAAATGATTAAGATTAACCCTCTAAAACACTGATCTCTGGGAGGAAGGTGTTGACTCTGCCCACGGGCCTTCACGACTACAGGACTGGTGCAAATGACTATCTTAAGCAAACTTGGCAATGTGTTGAGAGACTGCCAAAATAGGGCTTGGGTTATGTGTGTTTTGTATCTTTAGGGTGTGTGTCTTGTCTTTGTCATGCATGTGTGCACCCATGTGTGTGTGCACCTGGTGCGCTTTGTGTGTGTGTGTGTGTGTGTGTGTGGGGGGGGGGGTTCGTGTTTGCCATTTGACCTGATTTAAATGTAATGAGTTGATGTACCTAAGCACACAAGATTTTTTGTGCAAATCTGTTCACCTGTTCAAAAGATTATTCCACAAACAAAAGGTTGGCCATCTTGAAAGTGTTGGCCGACAAAATGTAATCAGATCTTGTACCTAATGTGAAGTGTTGACACACAAGGTTTAGTGCAAATCTGTGTACCCGTTAAGAGGTTATGGGCCACAGTTTCACAGTTCAATAAAATTATAACTTATATGTGGAAGTTTGTTTTCTTTTATGCAAATATGCATTACTCCATGTGTAGCCCTAGCAATGGGAGGTTCTATTATGCGTCCAAAGGGAAAGAGTTACACTACCGGTACATTCAGATTTTCTTTCTATCTTGTCTCATCAATCCAACTCTTTGGGTAGAGTTGTCACTAACTTATATGTAGCACATTCACTTGGACTAACGCATACACTCAAAGATTACCTTGTTAAATTGTGAGAAAATGTCCAAATCCAAATTGTCACTGTGGTAGTAAAAAAAATTGTGAAGGTAGTAAAAAGGTAGTAAAAAGGTAGTAAATTCAACATAAAATATCTGTAGGAACCCTGAACACATCCAGCACCATAATACTGAACACAGGGCCCCCCCAAGGATGTGTGCTCAGCCCCCTTCTCTTCACCCTGCTGACCCACGACTGCACACCAACACACAACAGCAACCTCTTCATTAAGTTTGTGGATGGCACGACTGTGGTGGGACTCATTAACAACAATGAAGAGTCATACTACAGGGACGAGGTGAGTCAACTGGCCGCGTGGTGCAGAGACAACAATCTCTCTCTTAATGTGGAGAAGATGAGGGAGATGGTTGTCGACTTCTGGAGAGCCTCCACCCAGCATCCTCCACTGACCATCAACGGTGCAGCTGTGGAGAGAGTGAGCACCAAGTTCCTGGGTGTGTACCTCACCGAGGATCTCTCCTGGAGCAGCAACACTGCATCGCTGGCCAGGAAAGCTCAGCAGTGCCTCTACTTCCTCCACAGACTGAAAAGAGCTAGAGCACCAGTCCCTTTCATGCACACCTTCTACCGCGGAACCACCGAGAGCATCCTGACCAGCTGCATCACTGTGTGGTACAGCGGCTGTACTACATCCTGCCGGAAGACCCTGCAGCGCATAGTGAGAGCAGTTGAGAAGATCATCGGTGTCCCCCTACCCTCCCTTCAGGATATTTACAACACACGCCTGGCCCGCAGAGCACTCAGCATTGCAGGTGACTCCACCCATCGCAACCACCAATTCTTCAGCCTCCTGCCTTCTGGGAGGAGAATGAGAAGCCTCCGGGCGAGAACCAGCAGACTGAGAGACAGCTTCATCCACCAAGCCGTCAGGATGCTGAACTCCCTCCCAGGCCAGTACCCCCTTCTCTTAATAAACAAACCAAATATCACCAGCCACTTTAACAAACTTTAACGAAATTAAATTGCACTATGTAAAAACTGTTTACAATACTGTCTACACATTATATTTTTTACTCAATTGCACTATATAAAAACTGTTTACAACACTGTTTACACTTTATACATCTTTTATCTTTGATAGACTTCACTGCTATACTGTTTATATTGTCATATATGCCATATTTATACTTATACTGTAAATTCTGCTCATACTGCCATATGTATACTGATAATTCTGTTTATATCGTGCTATATTGCCCTGCTATACTGTCAGACTGCTGTTCCCGTTTGCATTGTTCATTCTGTTTATATTGTCATTCATCACATTTAAATTTATACCGTTAATTCTGTTCACACTGCCACATTTGCCATATTTATACTTTCTGGATTGCCACTGTCTTTTCTTAGATAGCTTTAGCTTGTGTGTACTGTACTTGTACTTACTTGTACTTAAGGCTTTAGCTCATCTTTAAACAGCTGTCACCTGTCCCAAAGATGAAACAATTTGTCTCCAATGTTGCCTATTGCTAGCTAATTCACAAATGATGGATGTTTGTTCTCGACACCATCTAGCAGCTCCATATCTTCTTTTCATCGCTTCAAGGTCTTCGGCGATAACTTTATTCCATGTCTTCTTTGGTGCATTTCTTGTGCATCTCCATTCATTTGGTTTCTTACTTCTCTAAGTCTCTTTGAAGAATGCACCATCTTCCATATGTGCCACATGTCCTAGCCATCGCAATCTATTTTTTCTGATTATCACTTCAATGTTTGGCTGGTTGCAGCACATTTCTTGGATGTTCACATTTCTGATGTGAGATCGTAAGCTGATGCCGGCTATGGATCGCAGACATGCCATTTGAAAGACCTCAAGTCGTTGCGCATCAGCTTTTGTCATACACCATGTTTCTGAGGCATAAAGAAGGGTTGGCAGAACAGCTGTTTTATAGACTTTCATTTTTGTGGCAATAGAAATGTTGTTTCTTGACCAGAGTCCTTTCCTCAGATGACCAAACACTGCAGATGCTTTTGCAATTCGATTGGTGATATCCTCAGTCGGTGTTATTTGAGTGGCTGATATGACAGATCCCAGGTAAGTGAATGTTTCAACAACTTCGATTTCTTCATCATACACAGTTAAAGATGGATTTTCTAAATGAATCAACATCACTTTGATTTTGCTAGGTTTAATTCTGAGACCTAATTTCTCGGCGTGGTGGCATATTCTGTTAAGAAGAAGTTGAGTGGTTCTTTCATCTGGCTGTATTATGGCAATGTCATCGGCACAATCAAAATCTGAGGCAACCAAATTTTCAGCAACTATTACACCATCATCTTCTTGAATCGACTTGAACATGATGTAGTCCAGCACAATATTAAAAATCATTGGTGATATCACCTTGCTGCACACCAGAGGATATAACAAAGGGGGAAGAGGTACCATCTTCAGTTCGGACAACAGAGGATGCATCAGTGTACATGCTGGTCAGAATTTCAATGATATGTGTTGGTATACCAGCTCTTCTGAGGACTTTCCACATCGAACCCCTATGTACACTATCAAATGCAGCAGCAAAACCAATGAAGGTGATGATCGTTGATTTTCCATGTCTCAATCTCTTTTCAATACATTGACGTATGCTAAAGATTTGGTCAACACATCCTTTTCCATTCCGAAATCCAGCTTGTTGTTTTCTCAGGATTTTTTCATAGTGGTCACTTAGACGCATTCGAATGATTGTTGTTAGGACTTTTCCAGCAATTGATAGAAGGGTGATGCCCCAGTAATTTGCAAGTTTCGCCTTATCTCCCTTTTTATAGACAGGTACGATGATACCATCTTTGAAGTCCTTTGGTACATTCTTTTGTTGCCACATGCACATTAACAGTTTTGAGAACCTTTCAAACCCTCTGCCTTGTAAAGATTTAAGTACCTCAGGGGGAATATCATACACACCAGGTGATTTCTCATTTTTGAGCTTTTGGATAGCTTTTAGAATTTCATGATTTGTTGGCACCTCAATAGATATCTCCATTTGAGGGATAATAGGAACAGCATTATCAAGTTCTGGGTCCTGTTCAAGTGGGTCTGGTCGATTATGTAGCTTACTGAAATACTGTGTCCAGCCTTTAAGGCGATCTTCAGGAGTTTTCAGCAGACGGTTGCTTTCATCCTTCAATATTGCAGGCATTCTCGATCTTGTCTGCCCTGACACTTCATTTATGGTCCGGAATAGAGTCTTAGAATCTCCCTTTCCACCAGCTTCCTCCATTATTGTAGCTTTTGATATCCACCAGTTTTCTTCATCCTCAATAAGATTTCTTTTGATCTCTCTTTGCAGAAATCGCTTTTGTCTATTGTTTCTTGTAGTTTTACGTTTCTGCACATTATTTAGAGTGCGTATAGATAGCCATTTTTTCGATCTGATTGTCTTTTTTGGACAAACTTCCTTAACAGTCTCTTTCAGAGCATCCTCCATCTCCCTCCAAGAGGTTTCTATATTAGTGTCATCATTTTCATTTAGGTCAGAAAGAGCAGAGAATCTGTTAGATAGCTTTAAATTAAATTGCTCCAGTACGTGTTCGTCTTTTAATACCTTGAGATTTCTTGCTGGTTCACGTTTAGAGGATCTCCTTACTTTCAGATGAAATTGTAGTTTTGCAAGTACTAGCTTGTGATCTGATAGAATGTTAGCTTTATGGTTGACTTTAACATCCTCTACAGTCGAACGATCTCTCCTTGACACAAGTAGATTATCAATTTGCTTAACTGTTCTACCATCATTTGATTCAAATGTGTGCTGGAGGTGTTTTTTGTGACAGAACCACGAGTTTGCCGCTACTAACTGATTGTGTCCACAGAATGTTAGCATTCTTTCACCATTGTTGTTCAAAGTGCCGTAGCCAAAGTTGCCGATGACATCTGCTACAGGTGCTGCACCTGTTTCTGCATTGAAATCGTCTGCTATGAGGATTATGTTGTTTTGAGGTACTTTGGCTATTTCTCGCTGTAGGTCATTGTAGAACTTATCCTTTTCGTTTGTAATGCTGACATCTGTGGGAGCATATATAGAGAAGATGGAGATCGGTCTAAGTCCTGATACTTCTAAGACCGCTATGCGATCTGAGATTGGAAGAAATGAGGAAATGGCAGATTTAAACTGTGTATGTATTGCGAAAGCTACACCATAATGATGTGATTTTCCTCCATTATGGTGCGAAAGCTACACCATAATGATGTGATTTCCAACGTATTGTTGTGCATGTGGGAGCAAATGATGTTTTCAGAGAACAGCTGTTTGTCCAAGATGATTTCAGAAAACTTTTTTCTGACCTCTATAAGACTAGAATACAATCTTTTATCAGTGGCTCACTCCCTGCAAGGGGAAGTTTTGCATTTACTAGACTCTTCAGTCTTAACACCTGGCTTGGAAAAACTTGTTTTTCATTTGGTATGAACTTCATAGACAATTTTAACCTTTTCTGGAATCGCAGAGAATTCTTCAAGCCAAATAGCACTGAACTCAGCCGGATTGGGACCAAAGTTTTGGCTGATCACTACAGCCTCTCTCTCCAGCATGCATTCTTTTCTCAGCCAACATTGAGCAGAACTGCTGGTAAGTGCTCACAGACTGACCCAGTTACAGATATCAACAAACCTCTGCAAAGCCAAAACAACTACCCATGCAAGCACAGGACACACTTCAAACAAGTGCTTCAAGATGCTTCAACAAGGACACACAGCCATCTGGGGCAGACTGCCAAGGACCATCTGGGGCAGACTACCAAGGATATCAACAATCACATGGAGAATGTGAGCATGTTGTTAACAATGGGCAGCCACAGATATCTGCATCGCCCAGCCAGATTGAGGACCTGACCAAAGACAATCATGCCAAGGCTGCATCATCCACATCTCAACCCCATGCAAGTATCATAGAGACTGTCAGGGAGACAGTCACCACAGAGACAGTCATGGAGACACTCACAAAGACCTCACCAAAGTCCCAATCTCAGTCTCGCTCTTCTGACTTTATTGTACCAGCTCCGTCTCCCCCCTGCATGGATTTCCCTAAAAGTATGCAGAGATTGCTGCCAATGGCTGCACTCTCTTTTTCCAGCCCAAATCATTCACGACAAGCAGTGTACCCAGTTCATCGAAAATCAACCAACAGACTGAACTGTGTGCCATTCTCTATTCCTGTGCTGATAAGAAATAGAAAACATAGAGCATATTTAACCCAGGGGGTAAACCAGTCTAGTCTCCTTCCTGTTTCAAAACAACATCAGAGTGCCCAAGCGGATATTACTTCTAGACTTTCTGTAAAGCTAGCTCTTCTGAACGTTAGATCACTTTCAAACAAGTCATTTTTAATTAATGATCTTATTTGCAAACACAATCTTGATTTTTTGCTTCTAACTGAAACATGGCTGGATCAAGCAAAGAGTGCTACCACCCTAATTGAAGCAGCTCCCCCAAATTTTAATTTCATGAGTGCTACCCGACATGGGAAAGGTGGAGGGATTGCAAATATATGCAAAGCCTCTTTTCAATGTAAACAATCCTCACTTGGTGATTTTACATCCTTTGAACACTTATGTGCACTTGTTACATGCTCTCCTAACATATTGTTATTAACTATTTACAGGCCTCCGAGACATTCAGCCAAAGTTTTTCTGGAAGAGTTTGGTGAACTGTTGTCAGTCATGTGCTTAGAGTTTGACTGTCTTATTATATCTGGGGATTTTAACTTGCATGTAGATAATCCTGAAAGCACTTATGCCAGAGAACTACTTGCACTTATTGACAACTTCAACCTAGTACAATATGTACAAGGGCCGACCCACTCTCGTGGTCATACCCTTGACCTTGTTATCGCAAAGGGTCTTACTGTTTCTACTACTGTTGTTGACCTGGCCTTATCTGATCATTTCTGTGTTTTCTCTGATGTTTCTATGTCCCCTCACATTCAGAACAGCTCAATGACTATGGGTAGGAGAGTCATAAACGACAACACGTGTTCTCTTTGAGCAAGCTCTCTCACGGATCTCAACTAAAATGTCAGACTCTGTAGACGACTTACTGGAAATTTTTAATTTAAATATGACCCAAATTATGGATGATATTGCTCCATTCAAAATCAAAAGAGTCAATGACAAGCAGAAAGCACCATGGAAGCAATACCTAGCTGTTAAATTGCTAAAGGGAGAATGTAGGAAGACTGAAAGAAAATGGCGCAAATCTAAACTTCACATCCATTATCAAATCCATAAAGAGATGCTTTGTAAATATAATTATGAAATTGGTAAAGCAAGACAGTCTTTCTTCTCCAACATCATCAACAGGAATATGAACAATGCCCATGTGCTATTTTCAACAGTAGAGAAGCTAACTAATCCGCCACCACAATTAGCACCCAAACTTCTCTCAGTTAATAAATGCAATGAGTTTGCATCCTTCTTCAAAGGTAAAATTGATAAAATACAGCAGAATATTGCTCATATTATATCTCAGTTGCAAATAACTGAAAAGCTGCAATCACCAGTAACACAGACAGACAATTTCAACACAATGTCAGAATTTTGTTTGATTGATTACGAGACTCTTGAAAAAACTGTACAAAATCTCAGTTCCTCAACACCTGAATTGGACATTCTGCCCACCAGCTTTTTTAAGTCTGTTCTTCACCTCATAATTACAGATGTGCTTCAGATCATAAATACATCCCTAGAGACTGGCATTTTTCCTGTGTCCCTGAAAAAAGCCGTTGTAAAGCCCCTACTTAAAAATAATAATCTGGATGCTTCAGTATTGAACAACTACAGGCCAATATCAAATCTACCATTCATCGGGAAAATCCTTGAAAAAATTGTTTTCAATCAATTAACTGCCTTCTTGATATCAAACAGCTGTTTTGATAACTTTCAGTCAGGATTTCGTGCCAATCACAGCACTGAAACAGCGCTGATTAAAGTTATAAATGACATACATCTTAATACTGATGCAGGCAAAACATCGGTCCTGGTGTTACTGGACCTCAGTGCAGCTTTTGATAATGTTGATCACAACATACTGCTATATCGACTTGAACACTGGGTTGGGTTGACTGGTAAAGTTATCAATTGGTTAAAATCATACTTAAAAGATAGAAGCTTCTTTGTTACCATGGGAAATTGTACCTCAACATCAATGTCCTTGACCTATGGTGTCCCCCAGGGGTCGATCCTTGGACCATTACTATTCAACCTTTATATGCTTCCACTTGGACAAATTATCAAGAACAACTCAATTTTGTATCACTACTATGCAGATGACACCCAAATTTATTTTGCTGTATCACCTAATGATTATGCCCCCCTTGAATGTCTCTACCAGTGTATCGACCAAATCAACAACTGGATGTCACAAAATTTTCTTCAGCTGAACACAGATAGAACAGAAGTAATTCTATTTGGGAAAAAAGATGAAAGACTCAGGATTACCACTATTCTTGACACAAAGGGGATTAAAACAAAAGATATGGTTAAAAATATTGGTGTTTTCATTGACAGCAAGCTAAACTTTGACAGTCACATGAAAGCAATCACTAAATCAGCATTTTATCACCTAAAAAACATTTCCAAACTAAGAGGACTTATGTCAAAAAATGATCTGGAAAAACTTATACATGCCTTCATCTCTAGTAGGGTTGACTACTGCAATGGCCTTTTCACAGGCCTGCCAAAAAAGACCATCAAACGACTTCAGGTGATTCAAAATGCAGCAGCTAGGGTTCTCACACGAACAAAAAGAACAGAACACATTACTCCAATTCTAAGGTCCCTTCACTGGCTTCCAGTAAGCTACAGAACTGACTTTAAAGCATTGTTGCTTGTGTACAAATCTCTAAATGGTACAGGGCCCAATTACCTCTCTGATATGTTGCAGCAGCCTAACCCAATCAGATCTACCAGATCGCAGCAGCAAAATTTACTGGTAAAACCTGTTGTTAAAACAAAGTGTGGTGAAGCAGCTTTTAGCTACTATGCAGTACAGCTATGGAACCAACTCCCAGAGGACATTAAAAATGCTCCTGCTGTTGGCAGCTTCAAATCTAGATTAAAGACCAAGCTGTTTTCAGATGCTTTCTGCTAACTGATAAATATCATCATCTTTACATGTTTTAAACTTTACTTAACTTTTACAGTCTTTGCATGTTTTAAACTTTACTTAACTTTTATTCTATTATATTCTGCTGTTTTTACTGAACTTTTACTTCATTTTATTATTTTATTTCTACTATTGTTTAATTCTTATATTATTTTTATTTTTCTCTCTTCTTTCCCCTTTATTTTATGTAATTTTATTTTCTATTGTTTACTGTTTTGCCTTTACCTCTGTAAAGCACATTGAACTGCCACTGTGTATGAAATGCGCTATATAAATAAACTTGCCTTGCCTTGCCTGAGTAGAAGATAGTGTAACTGCATGTATAGTTAGACGACATTACAAACTTTTCACCACATCCTGTCCAATGCACTTCTGATATTGTAGCAATGTCTATATTGTACTTGTCTAACTCATCAACAAGAAGTTCATCTTTACCAACAAGATTTAGTGTTCTTACATTCCAGAAGCCTAGCCTCGTGATTTTCTTAGGACTGAGTATCCTTCTAGCTTGTCTTGTGTTTGTTTCGTCGGTTTCCCCGTACGCGGTAGCGGTTCCGTCGGTTCCCCCGTACGCGGTAGCCATATTCAACATATTTTGACAAATCACTTATTCTCGGATTGTTAGCTATGTTTTCTAGAAGTCGCCAGCCTCTAACATACTTTAGGATAGTGCGATCCTTTCCATAGTTCTCCGCTATCTGGAGCATTTGTGCCCTCCCATTGCCAGGTATGATCATCTGCGAGGCCACTGCATTCTCAACACTGTATCATTGGTTTTTTAATGAACGCCACTGGAACTACTGCTACCCATGGAAAAGAGCAGGATTTTTGTTCAAGGTTTACTCCTCTAGATCCGCTGTGTTTTGTCTATGCCCATGCATATTAACAGGGTTACCTCGAGAAGGATATGGCTCTTCACCACACACAGACGGTCATTCAATATGGAGAGGTTATAGTTTGGCGCTTCACATATCGCTGGGTGCAGGGAGACCAGTTGAGGACGCCACAGAAGGCACCGCGGATAAGAGGGAAATGCAATTTCAATTCTCTGTATGTCCTGCACATATGGCATTATTGATAATAAAGTTGACTTGACTTGACTTATGCAAACGAAGCAGGCAGATTTCATGTCACCTACTAATAATAAATGTGATTCATCAAGTGTTCATCACCAACAGAACAACCACATGGGAATTATTGGCGCACAAAGAAACACTACACCACCATGCCGCCCCTATGGAGAAAATGAAAAATAATATTCCAAATGTAAAGGTGGAATGAAAGTATTGTAATAATTCCCAGAATTATTATTACACCCATGTGTGTGTGTGATAAAAGGGGAATCAACAAACTGTCCAAATGCCAGATCAAATGTCATTTATTAAAGGTTAGCACTGTTGCCTCACAGCAAGAAGGTCCTGGGTTTGAGCCCAGTGGCCGACGAGTGTGGAGTTTGCATGTTCTCCCCATGTCTGCGTGGGTTTCCTCCGGGTGCTCCAGTTTCCCCCAAAAACATTCAGGTTAGGCTAATTCGTGGCTCTCAATTGACCATAGGTGTGAATGGTTGTTTGTCTCTATGTGTCAGCCTTGCAATGACCTGGTGACTTGTCCAGGGTGTACCCTGCCTCTTGCCCATAGTCAGCTGGGATAGGCTCCAGCTTGCCTGTGACACTCTACAGGATAAGCGGCTACAGATAATGGATGGACTTTTTCCATAGCTCTTCATTTTTAACTCGCATTCTAAACTGTTAATTCACAACCTTTGCAAATAAGACTGCAAATGAGGAGTTTCTGGTTCAACTGAAGGCTATTTTTGTATTTGTACTTTAAAACACACACGTGTGTGTGGGTGTAATAATAATTCTGGGAATTATTACAGTACTTCCATTCCACCTTTACATTTGGAATATTGTTTTTTATTTTCTCCATAGCTCTTAATTTTTAACTCACATTCTAATCTGTTAAAGCTGTGATATTCGCAACCTTAGCAAATAAAACTGCAAATGAGGAGTTTCTGGTTAAACCGAAGGCTAGGCAAATGAAACAATGTATAGTGTAAGTCTCACTTCACTGTGTGCTGATAAAATGGGTTGCCACATGTCTAATGTTTCAGATATTCCATCCTTTTCCCCCCTCATTCAGTTTGCAGTGCTGGATTACAGCACACAATAAAGGGCATAACCTGATATCATTGTCTTAAGCCATTCCATTCTCTCTGTGTCTAATACACTAACATATGCAAGTGCTATAGATGTATGGTATACGGAATCCAACATTCATGTTACTTTTAACGTACAGCTGCTAACAGGTGGTAGTTTAATTTGATCTGAAAGCAAGGGGAAAAATTCAGGTTTTCATAGACCAGGTTTGGTCATCAGACCAAGCTCATGAAAACTCTGAGCTCATGAAGACTCCTTCTCTTTGAAACACCATGCCCTTTGGAAACCTCTCGAGGTAGTACTATGGTTACAAAGTGCAAATAACCTCTCAGAAATAGCGCCTCCCACATCCGGCACTTGCCACAACAAACCTATAGCACAATCCCATCTACTTTTAACAGAGTACATTTTGTCAGGTATGAAATTAATCCTTTTGGCAGTTCTTTTCTTTGAGGTTTAACGGATTACATCAGTCCGCCCTACAACCTCTTTTTACAGTGAAGTAGGTTTATATGGGGTGTGGCTAAATGCAGGGAACAGGTAGTGTTTCTGTGTTTTACCTCTGAAAAAAGTTGTATCTTTCTGTGATAGTACACAAGCTTTGACTTTCATGTGGAAACAAGGCATGCCAGATGACCAGGAAGAAGTTGGCACTGTAGCAACAACGGAAAAATGGTGGCAGGCACCAGCAAAATTAGAGAAAGAAGGTACAGCATTTATCTTTACTCCACCAGGCTTTACCTAACACTGATGTGTGTGTGTGTGTGTGTGTGTGTGTGCGTGCGCGCGCAGCATGTAGTCTTCACGACACAGCTAATAATACAGCTAATGAAAAGGAGTGAGAAGTTGTTTTAGAAATTTTTTTGGTTGTTTAATTGTGATGAATTAACATATTTATGATTATCATGGTCACCAACGAATAAACATGGTGTCTTTGTTGAAAACATTATAATCTATTTCATTTTCAGCCCGGATCATCCGGAAGAAGCATTTGGATGTCGATGTTCTCGTATCCAAGGTGGCTTCTTGATACTTGTTATTACAGCCATGTTACTTTTCTACTATGTGGACTTATCAAAAGTGTCAGAAATTTGGTCTGAGACTGTTCAGATGATATTCAACACTACAAGAGCAAGTTCAAATTCCTTCACCACTGCATCTGCTGGAGAATGGATATCTTCCTTCATTCAAGAAAGTGAGATACCAAGTGAACAATGTACAAGTGAAAGTCCATATCTCGTGGCATATCCCTGTAATTATCATTACATTTTAAATGAATCAGAGAGGTGTCAGAACGACAAGCCCTTCTTAGTCTTGTTAGTACCCGTAGCACCAAACAACAGAGAAGCTCGGGATGCTGTCCGTGCCACCTGGGGGTCTGAGAAGATGGTTATGGATAAAGTGGTGAGCCTTTTCTTTTTGCTTGGTCAGCCTGGACATGAAGGGAGAGAGGAGCTCCAACAGAAGATCTTTCAAGAGAGTGAGGAACACCATGACATTATTCAGAGTGATTTCCTGGACAGCTATAAAAACCTCACCATCAAAACTATGGTGACTATGGAATGGTTGGCAACCTACTGCCAAAATGCTACATACGCTATGAAAATTGATTCTGACATGTTCCTAAACCTGGATGTTTTAATGAATGTGCTTCTCCAAGCGCCCAGGGAGAACTATATGACAGGACTTGTGACCAAGGGTGCTGTTGTTCTCAGAAACCCCAACTCCAAATGGTATCTGCCAAAACATGTGTTTCCTGAAGACTTTTATCCACCTTACGCTCTGGGCTTGGGCTATGTGCTCTCCATGGACCTTCCTAACAAGCTCATTGAAGGAGCGAAGCATGTCAAAGGTATCTACATTGAAGATGTATTTTTAGGACTGTGTATGAGGTATCTAGAAATACCTTTCACCAGTCCAGATGATCAGAGCCTCTTTAATGTCTTCCCTGTTCCTTACGACCGCTGTCGTTATTCAAAACTCATTGCTACAACAACAAATAGCCTGGAGGAACAAGTGAATTCTTGGAAAGACCTTAAGAAACCAGGTCCACCTTGTTAAACTTGGATGAGCATATAAAATGATTTACACAGCAAAATTCCCAGTGTTGAATTAACACCCAGAGTGTTGATTTAACACCCTACTGTGTTTATATAGGTCCAATTGGACACAAATTAACTCTGAAAGTGTTAATTCAACACTGAGGAATTTGCTGTGTAGGAGTCTGTAATGGATTATAAGAAGATAGAGATATGTTGAATAGTCACCTCATTCTGAAGTATTTTCAATGCACCTTGGCATCAATTCAACAAGTCCATGGACCTGTACTGAAGAGATGAATACAACTCTTCTAAAATCTCAGTTGATCTTTTGAGCTTTTATCACTTGGTGTTTTGATGATGGTGGTAGAGACAGTTTACATATGCAAAATGTGCTATCCCCTTCGGACACAAAGAAAAATGCTATAGAACTTCATGTGTACAATTGTACACATTATGTCTGAAGGGGCTATACAAATTTACATTTTGCACAAATGTAACTCACAACATTGAAAACTTACCAGAAGAATTTAATTCCAAATACAGAAAAACAGCACCAGTAAAAATTTTGATCCACTTGACAGGTTAACATTGGGAAGACTGGTGGAATTTTGAGACTGAAGTGTGAAATATATTACAACTAATTGAAATCTGCTTTATTTCATTGTATTTATTAACCCACTGTCTTACTGAGAAAAACAAAATGTAAAAAAAAAAATTGTTTTACTGATTGAGCACAGAAAGGTTTAAATAGCTTCAGCTAATTTTATGCAGTGGTGCAACAGCTGATGTATTCGAATTGCACTTCAAGCAGTCTTTCTACTGAACTAAAAAGAGGAAGTAAAGACATAGGACAGCACTTGGGGCAAGCATTTAGACATAATATATGTGTGTGAGAACAGTGATGCCTAGACATGAACATGTAAAGTTTGTTGTCTTTGAATTTGAATTTGCAAACCTGCACCGAAAAAGAAGATTCTAGAGAATGGAGAAAACAAATATGTGCAAATCAGAGATTGTGGTAAAATATCAACTTTGGTGTGTGCTGTTTTGAAATTTGACTGCTGCCCTACAGTACTGCAGTTTGTAAGGATGTCAAAATGACGATTGTACTCAACATCATTAAAGATTCTGCCTTGAAAAGCTGTTTCTGTGGTGTGCAGTTCATATTCATATTATGTACAAGTGTAATACACTAGTAAATTGTAATACACTAGTAAAGTGTAATACATATTTATTATATGGACATGAGTGTTTTATTGGGAAATACACCAGTGGTATTTTTCATACAAAGTACATCTGGGTCATTGAGTAACATATTTTCCAATATCTCCACTTGTGAGGATATCGATGAATTGTTTTGATAAATTTAGGTACTTTTTGTTTGTGAATGTGTCTCATCTCATCTCATCTCATTATCTCTAGCCGCGTTATCCTTCTACAGGGTTGCAGGCAAGCTGGAGCCTATCCCAGCTGACTATGGGTGAAAGGCGGGGTACACCCTGGACAAGTCGCCAGGTCATCACAGGGCTGACACATAGACACAGACAACCATTCACACTCACGGTCAATTTAGAGTCACCAGTTAACCTAACCTGCATGTCTTTGGACTGTGGGGGAAACCGGAGCACCCGGAGGAAACCCACGTGGACAACATGCAAACTCCACACAGAAAGGCCCTCGCCGGCCACGGGGCTCGAACCCGGACCTTCTTGCTGTGAGGCGACAGCGCTAACCACTACACCACCGTGCCGCCCGTGAATGTGTCTATATAATAAAAAGAAAATCATATGTTGACTTGAAGATATGAAATTTATCTTCTCGTTGAAAAACTCGTATTTTTCAGATGAAATACATCAGAGATCTGAGTGACATATTTTTCCAGTATCTTCACTCATGAGGGTATCGATGATGTCACTTTCAATGTTTTCCCACTGGCTTGGCACACGTTGTCAAAATAGTGAACTGGTTCAAAATGAAAATTCTTTTGATATACTTGTGCATCTTTTGTGGATGTGTCTATATAATAAAAATAATATTACACAGTGGCAAAAAGATATGAAATTTATCTTCTTGTGTTCAAAAATACTTCACTCATTCACTGTTCATGAAATATGTTCACCACTTGAAGATAAATATATCTTCGCACCACTATGTAATATCATTATATATATATATATATATATATATATATATATATATACACAATATATATATATATATATATATATATATATATATATATATATATATATATATATATATATATATATATATATGGGTCCATCTCAGAAACCGGTCTCTCATTTGGGACATTATGGTCAAAAAATAAATTTTCTAATTTTACTATTTTTTTTGCATTTACCTAACACTCAGTGTTTCTTTTGTCATGTTTAATAAGAATAAAGATAGCATCTTGCTTTATCTGGCCTCCACTGTGGAAATTTTTTTAATTACAATTCAAATGCTTTTGTAAAATTGATTTACATATAAAATAACTACGGCGGCACGGTGGTGTAGTGGTTAGTGCTGTCGCCTCACAGCAAGAAGGTCCGGGTTCGAGCCCCGTGGCCGGCGAGGGCCTTTCTGTGTGGAGTTTGCATGTTCTCCCCGTGTCCGCGTGGGTTTCCTCCAGGTGCTCCGGTTTCCCCCACAGTCCAAAGACATGCAGGTTAGGTTAACTGGTGACTCTAAATTGACCGTAGGTGTGAGTGTGAATGGTTGTCTGTGTCTATGTGTCAGCCCTGTGATGACCTGGCGACTTGTCCAGGGTGTACCCTGCCTTTCACCCGTAGTCAGCTGGGATAGGCTCCAGCTTGCCTGCGACCCTGTAGAAGGATAAAGTGGCTAGAGATAATGAGATGAGATGAGATATGGTGAAATAGGACAGAATGGAAACATCGAGAACACACCAGAAAGATTAGAATAACGGCGCTGGTAAAAGAACAACGACTGTACCGGCTGAAAGCCACGCGGGTCTTTGCTGCGGCGCGCAAGCAACGGGACATCACTACCGCACTGGACAGAGCGCGAGGTGGGGGCGGGGCAAAATGACTGGCCGTAGATTCTATCAAAAGTTCGATCTAAATTGACCATGGTTGCAAAATATTGGCCAAAAATATGCAAACACTATGAAATATGAAAGAAAGATGAAAAAGAAACATTCTATTGCCTTATACTGCAAGACTAAAACAAAATAAAACTGTCAAAACTCACCTTTTCAGCGATAACATCCGAACAGATCACTCGCGTAACAGAAAGACCGCAAATGGTAGCACGATCAACTTCTAACTGTTGGAGTGGAAAATTCCATTCTACACATGCAAATTATTAATGTGTGTCCTTCCCCGCACACAACTAACACGCTACAGTAAAAAATAGACCACAACTCATTTTATAGCTCAGAAATTCATACAAGACCAGCTACCATCGTAACATATTCTGTAAGAAACATATTCTATACCTAACTTTCAGCTTTCATTTTAAAAAACAAAATTGCAGATTTATAACTAAGTTTTTATATGGCATAGTGATTTTAAGTTCCTACTTTTGGTGAGGTAGTGACCTTGACCCTGAGGCTTTCTGTTTAGATCAAAACACACGATCGTATTGGTTTTGGGTTTGCGGAAAATGGAGTTACAACGGTGATCAAATATTTTGCATGATGTTTTATTACGGTTGTGATTATTCTGTGAGTACACCAATCCTTAGGTGTATAAAGTTACAACTTAAAATACAATTATTGATAACTGTAGACTTTTCAGTGGACTACAACCTTTTTAAAGGAACAGTCCACCGTACTTCCATAATGAAATATGTTCTTCTCTGAATTGAGATGAGCTGATCCGTACCTCTCCAAGCTTTGCGCGACCTCCCAGTCAGTCAGACGCGCTGTCACTCCTGTTAGCAATGTAGCTAGGCTCAGCATGGCCAATGGTATTTTTTGGGGCTGTAGTTAGATGCGACCAAACTCTTCCACGTTTTTCCTGTTTACATAGGTTTATATGACCAGTGACATGAAACAAAGTTCAGTTACACAAATTGAAACGTGGCGATTTTCTATGCTATGGAAAGTCCGCACTATAATGACAGGCGTACTAACACCTTCTGTGCGCTTCGACAGCGCATTGATACCTTCACTCGGAGTTGTACCATTTTTTTTAGACAGGGCGGACAGACCAGAGCATTCGCCCGCCTGGCCGTGCCCGACGAGGAGCGCTCTCAGCCGGCTTGGGAGGCAGATGGCAGCCCCTCCTGGAAGTGTGGTTTTACCATGGGCCTCATGCGGAAAAATGACAAAGTCCCAATTTTACCATGGGGCTCAAGTTGTACCATTTTTTTAGACAGGGCGGACGGACCAGGGCATTCGCCCACCTGGCCGTGCCTGAAGAGGAGTGAAGGTATCAATGTGCTGTCGAAGCGCACAGAAGGTGTTAGTACGCCTGTCATTATAGTGCGGACTTTCCATAGCATAGAAAATCGCCACGTTTCAATTTGTGTAACTGAACTTTGTTTCATGTCACTGGTCATATAAACCTATGTAAACAGGAAAAACGTGGAAGAGTTTGGTCGCATCTAACTACAGCCCCAAAAAATACCGTTGGCCATGCTGAGCCTAGCTACATTGCTAACAGGAGTGACAGCGTGTCTGACTGACTGGGAGGTCGCACAAAGCTCGGAGAGGTACGGATCAGCTCGTCTCAATTCAGAGAAGAACATATTTCATTATGGAAGTACGGTGGACTGTTCCTTTAAGGGAATGCGATGTAGTCAACCATTTATCATGTCTCAGATCAAGCTGCCATTTTTCCACAAATTTGCAGAATTTTTGCCAAATTCTGAATATTCACATCAAAGATTTAGTTTTATCTGTATTATTTCTTTCATCATTTTATTTCAATTTAAAACCAACATCACCATTCAAAACCGTACAGTATAGTTTATTGACTGTGAGCATGTTTAGTGGGGTACCCCTATAGTACCCAGTTTCTGAGACAGACCCATATGTTTTCAGGCGGCACGGTGGTGTAGTGGTTAGCGCTGTCGCCTCACAGCAAGAAGGTCCGGGTTCGAGCCCCGTGGCCGGCGAGGGCCTTTCTGTGCGGAGTTTGCATGTTCTCCCCGTGTCCGCGTGGGTTTCCTCTGGGTGCTCTGGTTTCCCCCACAGTCCAAAGACATGCAGGTTAGGTTAACTGGTGACTCTAAATTGACCATAGTATGAATGTGAGTGTGAATGGTTGTCTATGTCAGCCCTGTGATGACCTGGCGACTTGTCCAGGGTGTACCCCGCCTTTCGCCCGTAGTCAGCTGGGATAGGCTCCAGCTTACTGTGGGTGGTAGAAATGGGCAACTGGACTTGCTTGAAGATTCTTGAAAACGTTTCACCTCTCGTCCGAAAGGCTTCCTCAGTTCTGTCTGACTAATAGGGAGTATCAGATATTTATGATCATAAATATCTGATACTCCCTATTAGTCAGACAGAACTGAGGAAGCCTTTCGGACGAGAGGTGAAACATTTTCAAGAATCTTCAAGCAAGTCCAGTTGCCCATTTCTACCACCCACAGTTTACTATGACCTGGATGATTGAGAATCTTCACAGACATGCTCCAGCTTACCTGCGACCCTGTAGAACAGGATAAAGCGGCTAGAGATAATGAGATGAGCTATATATGTTTTCCTGAACAAAACAAAACACAAATCAAGTCTTGCAATATTGCAATCTGAGAGCATTTAAGACGTTTCAGTTAATAATTAATGATGATTGCATGCACACATTTTTCTTCCTTAAAGTGCATCAGATATGATAAGATCGGCTGTCGCAAGCATGTAAATTTTGCTCATAATCCTGTGTCTGGTGCACTCTGTGTGTGTGTGTGTGTGTGTGTGTGTGTGTGTGTGTGTGTGTGTTTTAGTGTTTTAAAGTACAAATTCAAAACCTATAAGCAGAAGCACCTCCACGGAAAAGTGGTTTTAGATAGACTTTGAGGAAGCTTCATCTCAGATTTCCTAATTTTTTTAGATGAAAGCTGATTGTATAAAGTGACACATACCCCATGTAACCTGACTCTGTTTCCTTCTGTCACTATATCATATATTGACCCCCCCCCCCTTATTTCTGCTGTTTAATCAATGTATCAAACCTGGGACTCACTATTTGTGAAATAAAACTACAGTGGAGTGGATGGGCTTTAAAATAAAACCATCAGAATGAGAATCACTTAGCACAATCATGGGGTAAAGCACAGGAATTAACTTTGGCAATGCTCTGGTGAAGAATGCAACAACAATAGATCACATCATGTACATAAATACCATTAAGGGAGTCTGTGATTATGTAAAACATTTGTAGGTACAGTATTTCATAGTAGATTTAAATTAAGAAGCATAATATATTTAGAAATGAATGGGAATCGTGTACCAAACATATTTGTGATTTAAATAAATAAATAAAATGAAATATAGGTTTTGAATTTGTACTTGAAAACACTAAAACACACACACACACACACACACACACACACACACACACACACACACACACACACAGGATTATAAGCAAAATTTTCGCCTATCCCAGCTGACTGCGGGTGAAATGCGGGGTACACCCTGGACAAGTCACCAGGTCATCACAGGGCTGACACATAGACACAGACAACCATTCACACTTGCAGTCAATTTAGAGTCACCAGTTAACCTAACCTGCATGTCTTTGGACTGTGGGGGAAACCGGAGCACCCGGAGGAAACCCACGCGGACACGGGGAGAACATGCAAACTCCGTACAGAAAGGCCCTTGTCGGCCACAGGGCTCAAACCTGGACCTTCTTGCTGTGAGGCGACAGCGCTAACCACTACACCACTGTGCTGCCCCACCCTGAGTATAATTCAAGTTAATTCGGTAACCTTCAAGAAGATTATGTCTGTGACAAACCTAAAACAGAAAGCATGGTCTAATCCTAAATCGCAGTTATTGTGTTACTGTTACAACTGTACCAATACTCAGTGTCATTGTTGCTGTACTTCTTTATGAAAAGTGCACAGAATATTTTAGACATATAAGGAGATACACATGCTCTTACTGGTAATATGCAGTAAAGTACTTCAGTCATGTACTTTGCTTCAACACACCAGGATTTAGAAGTCATGATGTGACAAGACCAAAAGAAAACCCCAGAAGCATTTTAAGCCACAGCTTCAATCCTGAGTCTTTTGTCTTTATTGTGCAAAGATGAACTCACCATACCAAGTCCTACTGCAACTCCCATAATCACTAGTTTCAGTATCTATTGCAAGTCCAAACAGACTGTGGCTGTTAAAACAGATTTTTTAGACCCATCCTTATGATTGATTGATTGATTGATTGATTGATTGATTGATTGATTGATTATTTTCACCCTCATGGAGTTTGTTGGGATATTCTTGCATCCAACAGTAAGAATCCTTCTCTGATTCTATCCAGACCTCCTCCGTGGCTTATAAAGCAGCTCTTTTCTCTCTGCACACCATTTTGTGTTCCTGTCTCAGCTCATGGTAAGAGTGTGACACCAAACCAAAATTAGAACAATGTGGCCACCTCCATGGTTAAAAAGGCAACTCTTTCTTCTTTGCACATCAATTGCATGTTTCTGTTTCAGCTCATGGTAGGAGCATCAGAACACATAGAAAATAGAGGTAGCTGGGAAAGCTATGATAAGTATGCCGCTTAGGATGCTGAGCCACCACGTGACCTGGGATGGTGTGTAGGACCATGTTGCTGTAGTCCACTGTACCATATGGCATTTTAAGGGTTTTACTACTTCATAACAAGTCTGTATTTGTTACAAGAAATGGTTTTAATGCAAGTCAGTGGTGAAGACCACAAGATGGTTTCTGACACATTCTCACACAAGATTGTCTGAACATTTAAACTGAAAATGTACCTAGACTCACCTTAAAAAAGATTTGTGTTAAAATACCTCCTATGTATAATATAATCAGAAATTCATGCTAAATAATGCAACAATTTCACCATGATCTCAGAAAAATAATTGTAGCTAGTAATTAAGTTTTTTTTTGTTGCGTGGCAGGCTCATAAAATACTGAAATGAGACAGTACTCTTTCTAAACTAGCTAAAAAAAGGATACAAGGGAAAACACTTCACAGCCTTACCTAACAAAAGGTAGCCACAGTCTGGCCCTCATAAAATGGAGCCTTGTTATCAAAATAAGAAACAACTGTGGCTATGGACAGGAATCCTATCACATTCTAATGCTCTAAACAGCAAGTTTGAGGTACAAAATAAGGTAGGGTGCCCAGACGTCCCCATTTTCCGGGGACAGGCCACCAAAAACGGTGCCTTATTTCTGGGTCTGTCCCCGGAAATGTTCCCGTTTTTAACCGTGACTGACAGACCTGAAAAAAAAGACTGAAAAAACCCCAGACCGAAACATCTACCAGATTTCAGCAGACGCCTTGCATATTGTTTTGTGGGTCACTTTAAGACAGGCTCAGGCCGATAGCAGAGATGTTCTAGAACACCAGTGCAGATTTTTTTTGGGGGGAAGCCCTTAAAAAAAAATTACTATTGCAGATACCGAGATATCCTTGCCATTTTTTATTTAATCAATAAGGTTTTTTTTTTTTAAGTAAATTGCTATGTGAGATTGAGCTGAAGAGTTTATGGTATAAATTTATAATTAATAGTAGGTCCTATAGTTTAGGTTTTTTCGCTCATGACTTGAATGCAGTGAAAAGCAAACTGTGTGTAGGTGCAACAGGCTTATCAAATCAGTCTCATGTAAAAAGGAATCAGTCTCATAAATTCATTAATCAATTCAAGTGTCTAATAGTTTATAGCTAAACTATTAAAATCAATGGAATAACTTAGTGGTGATGTTGCTATGGTTTTAGTGAGTATTGTAGCTCTAATTTAAATACATTTACTCTAGATTTATAACATTCATATAACAACCAAATGGGTGAAGGCTATTAGAATACTTGTTTGGCAGAGGTTGGCACTCAGTGAATGTTGTAGCAATAGACAGGACACAGTTTATTCCAATGGTACCATTTATTGAAATAGCTGACATGAATTAGCAAACTAATACTGATCAGACGTAGCAACAATAGCAGCCAAGGAATAATTCAATATAAATGGTGATACAATGTCACCCAATAAGAATCAATAGTGTATATGATAATAACTAAAGCACTAATGATGATCAGAAGTAATAAGCTATATGCAAGTTTACAGTGTAGGGGCGAGTGATTGTTAAAATGTGAGAGGGAAATCACGTGTTTATGTGTGTCTGTGTGAATGTGTGTGTGAGAGTGTGTGTGTAAGGGTGTGTGTGTGAAAGTATGTGAATGGAATGCGCGAGTATTGTGCTAGGTCTTGCTTAAAGGGGGATGGGCAACAAGGAGAGTGCATGAGAGAGAGAGAGAGAGAGAGAGAGAGACAAAGGATCTGTAGTTTAAAAACTAGTCTCGGCTAGGCCTTAAACCCAACTTCTACTCAACCCTTAGCTACTCCTGAAATCCCACTGTTGAGGAGTGTAGTGCGACAGAGGGAGTTAAAAAGAGAGAGCATGCACAATCTAACTAAATACAGATAGTAAACAAAGTAAATCAAACAACACGCGGTCTAAGACCGACTATCATGTGAATCAAAATGCGCAAATTTAAACCATAAATGAATTCAAATAAACAACACTCTTCACTTTAACTAGCCACAACTAAGACTAACAATTGCCCAGATGCCAGCCTTACTTGAGATCGCTCTTGTTTGGTGACTGAAAGTGCGCCGTCTGTTATCTGAAGGCCGCGCGGAGCGCAGGTCCAGGGAGAAAACAGTTCTGTTCCTTTCACTTTTACAGCTTGTCAGCTGAAGATCTTCGGTGTCCCGTCGGTCATCCGATGATCTGGAAGGAATCTTGTTTGTAGTTTGTCGACATTGCAAAAGGGAAAAGGGATCTGGTTGCCTTTTGTCTTTAAAATACTGCATGGGCTGCAGTAACTAACCGGTTCAGTTATTATTGCAACTATGCGAAGATCAAATACATTGAACTTTGGCTAAAGGTCCGGTATCAATGGCTAGTTCTTTGTCCTTTGTTCTTCTGTAGCACAGATGCAACGACATCTCTTTCAGAAAAGTCTATGTCAGAATGCTGTTCATAGACTTTAGCTCAGCATTCAACACAATCATTCCTCAGCAGCTCATTCATAAACTGGACCAGCTGGGACTCAACACCTCCCTGTGCAACTGGCTGCTGGACTTCCTGACGGGGAGCCCACAGACTGTACGGGTCGGCAGCAACTCCTCCAGCACCATCACACTGAACACGGGGGCCCCCCAAGGATGTGTGCTAAGCCCCCTCCTCTTCACTCTGCTGAAAAATGACTGCGCACCAACATCCAGCTCAAATCTCTTCATTAAGTTTGCGGATGACACGAATGTGGTGGGTCTCATCAACAATGGCGATGAGACAATCTACAGGAGTGAGGTGAGCCACTTGGCCATGTGGTGCAAGGACAACAATCTCCGTCTGAACGTGGAAAATACTAAGGAGATTGTTGTGGACTTCAGGAGAGAGCACACCCAGCATGCTCCACTATCTATCGACGGTGCTGCAGTGGAGAGGGTGAGCAGCACCAAGTTTCTGGGTGTGCACATCTCTGAAGACCTGTCCTGGAGCAACAACACCGCATCACTGGCCAAAAAAGCCCAACAGCGTCTGTACTTCCTCCGCAAACTGAGAAGAGCAAGAGCCCCGGCCCCCATCATGCACACTTTCTACAGAGGCACCATCGAGAACATTCTGACCAGCTGCATCACCGTGTGGTATGGCGCCTGCACCGTGTCCTGCTGCAAGTCTCTGCAGCGCATCATGAGAGCAGCTGAGAGGATCATTGGTGTCTCTCTCCCTTTTCTAATGGATATTTATAACTCCCGCCTCACCCGCAAAGCCATCAGGATTGCAGGTGACCCCACCCACCCATCTCACAGCCTCTTCAGCCTGCTGCCGTCGGGGAGGAGACTGTGGAGTCTCTGGGCCAAAACCAGCAGGCTCAAGAACAGTTTCTTTCACCAGGCAGTCAGGAGGCTCAACTCCCTCCCTGTTCTGCCCCTCCTCCCCCCTCTGCCCCCTGCCACAGATTCTGCTCGCACACCCTCCTTCAGCATCTGACATGTCATCCTCACAGTTCCCCCCCAAACGCACACACACACACACACACACACACACACACACACACCTCATCGTTCATTAACACACTGAACTCAGGGACCGCAGATCTCACTTTACCTTACTCATTTGCACTATTCCGCACTACCTCATCTTAACAGCTGCTAGTTTGTTTATACTGCTTATTTCATGTTTACCTGCTATACCTCAAGTGCCCTTGACTGTTTGTTTATTTGCACCAATTTACG
The DNA here is from genome assembly GCF_027579695.1 of Neoarius graeffei. Taxonomy (NCBI): domain Eukaryota; kingdom Metazoa; phylum Chordata; class Actinopteri; order Siluriformes; family Ariidae; genus Neoarius; species Neoarius graeffei. The sequence continues at coordinate 13,817,529 of NC_083583.1, read as the reverse complement.
TGTGTGTGTGTGTGTGTGTGTGTGTGTGTGTGTGTGTGTGTGTGTATAAGTATGTATATATTGTTAGGACTGGGACTGTTTTGGCCTCTAGAGGCCGCTGTTATTTCTTTTTCTGGTCATGTTTGTTTTGGCCTCTAGAGGTCACCACTGTGTTCTGTGTTTTGTTTTTGTCTTATTGCCTGTTTCCTGCCCCGCCCTGTCCTTAATTAGTTTGTGTATTTATACCCCTGAGTTCAGTCCTCTTGTCACGGAGTCTTTGTGCTGTTATGTTTAGCTCCAGTTTCCTCTGTACCGTGTTCCTTGCCTTTGTCTTTTTGGTTTTGCACTTTGCTTTTCTTTTTGGACTTTTGGACTTAGTATTTACTGTTTTTTGGATCTTCTGAGCGTTTGCATTTTTGCCTTTTCTTTTCTTATTTTTGGACTTTGAACTTTTGGATATTTTTTATTTTCCCTTTATCTTCTGAGCTTTTGGATTACTTTTGTTTTTTGCTGTGGATTGTATATATTGTAAATAAACCTTTTGATACTTTTCTACTTCCGCCTGGTGGCCTAGTGGGGGTTTGCTGGATTATCACACCAGCGAACCAGGTTCGAATCCCAGCAAAACTCTAATGGAAAGACTCCGTTATGACTGACTCAGCAGAGGCTGCTTCAACTGTCTACCCGGCCAACCTTCAGGGCCGCTTCGGAGCGACCATGGAAGCTCATGGACGAACGCTCACCAGCCAACGTGCTCGCCACGAGGAACTGCTCCAGCAAATTGGGAAAACCCTGGCACAGCTGACACCTCTGCCTGCATCTCCTCATCCTGATCCGGCTCCTGCTCCCGCTCCAGTGCCTCCCGCCACGCTGTCTCCTTCACCTCGCGAACCCAGCCTTCCTGCACCACAGAGGTATGACGGTGAGTGCCGGGAGTTCCTTACCCAGTGCCAACTCACCTTTGAGCTCCAGCCTACCACCTACACTACAGATCGCCACAAGATTGCCTTTGTGATAACCTTGTTAGCTGGTAAGGCACGAGCTTGGGCAACGGCCATCTGGCAAAGACAGGGACCCGAGTGTTCTGACTTCAAGCTATTTACGGAGGAGATGCTTCGGGTCTTTGATCAGGCAGACATCAGTAAAGATGCAGCCAGGAAGCTCATGTCTGTCCGACAGGAGGGAAGCGTTGCAGACTACGCCATCTCATTCCGGACCCTCGCAGCAGTAAGTGGATGGAACAAGACTGCCCTGGTGTCAGCCTTCCACCATGGTCTGTCTGACCCCATCAAAGACGATCTGGCTTCTATCGGATGCCCAAGTGACCTCGAAACTCTGATCTTACATTCTACTCACCTTGACAACAGGATGAGAGAACGCTGCCAAGTCCTGAGCCTCCCTGGCCTCCCTGCCTCTACCTGGAGCCCGTCTACTTCCTCCAGTGACTGTCCAGAGCCCATGCAAGTTGGCCGTACTCGTCTCTCCGTAGCCGAGAGGGAGCGCAGAAGGAGGGACAAGTGCTGCATCTACTGTGGCAAGCCTGGTCACTTCCGAGCATCATGTCCCGAGCTCTTGGGAAAAGGACCGCCCCGTCCAGCCGAGGGAGGGTTGTGACGGGGCCTACCCTCTCTCCCGGACTCCCTGGCCAAGGAATCTACATCCCGGTCTCCATCTCCTGGGGTGAGTCCGTCCACTCTTGTCAAGCCTTGTTAGACTCAGGGGCGGCTGGAAACTTTATGGATATCCATTTCGCCCAAAGCATCAATGTCCCGACTGCGCCTCTTGAAGTCCGGAAGTCTGTGTCTGCCCTCGATGGCCAAGCGTTAGGTGATGGAAGAGTCACCCAAGTTACTTCTCCAGTCTTCCTCCAGTCTCAAGGTCACAAGGAAGAAATATCCCTGCACCTGATTCCTTCACCTGAGTTCCCAGTTATTCTAGGTCTTCCTTGGCTTACCCGCCACAACCCTCGTATAGACTGGGTCACTAGCCAGGTTGTGGAGTGGGGTCCTGCTTGCTATGCCTCTTGTCTGCTCTCTAGCTCTCCTGTGTCTCCTGCCGAGCCTCCTGATCTCACCGAGTTATCTCAAGTTTCCACAGAGTACTGGGATCTCAAGGAAGTTTTCAGTAAGAGCAGGGCCGCCATTCTCCCTCTGCACCGTGCCTATGACTGTGTCATCGACTTGATCCCTGGGACTACCCCTCCTCATGGCAGACTGTTTTCCCTCTCTCAGCCAGAACGCAAGGCCATGGAGGAGTATATCAAGGAGGCCTTGGCCTCTGGGTTCATTCGACCCTCCACATCACCCGCTGGTGCCGGCTTCTTCTTTGTCGGCAAGAAGGATGGGGGGCTCCGGCCATGTATTGATTATAGGGGCCTGAACAAGATCACCGTGCGCAACCGCTATCCCCTTCCGCTGATGTCCACAGCATTCGACCTGCTCCAAGGCGCCACCATCTTCACCAAGTTGGACTTACGGAACGCATACCATCTCGTCCATATCCGACAGGGAGACAAGTGGAAGACTGCCTTTAACACCCCGTCAGGGCACTACGAGTACCAGGTCATGCCCTTCGGACTCACCAATGCACCAGCTGTTTTTCAGGCCCTTATCAACAATGTCTTGAGGGATATGATTAATCAATACGTTTTCGTCTACCTCAACGACATCCTGATATTCTCCAAGACCTTACAGGAGCACCACCACCATGTCCTCCAGAGACTTTTACAGAATAATCTGTTTGCTAAAGCCCAGAAATGCAAGTTTCATGTCCCCGAGGTCTCCTTCCTGGGATTTATCATACGAACGGGGCAACTCCAAATGGACCCAGCCAAGACCCTGGCCATCCGGGACTGGCCTACTCCCAAGTCCGTTAAGGAGGTTCAGTGGTTCTTAGGATTCGCTAACTTCTACCGCAAGTTCATCAGGAACTTCAGCTCCGTAGCAGCACCTATGTCGGACCTCACCAAAAGGACTGGTGGTTCCTACAGTGGCAGCCATTGAATTTGTTCCACGTTTCTGTGACTGGCCCTCAGCAGGCCCTTGGCCATCCCCTGACTGGTTCGTGACTGTCTGCCGATTGGTCCGTGCAGATAATTTATCCCCCACAATGACGTAGTCAATGCAGTCCTGACTGGTGACGCCCCTAAGCAGCTTGTGTGAAAACCAGCTGCTATCCCTCATTTTTCCATGGGGAGGCGCAGTGATTGTCCGTTTCACAAAGCAGGTTTATCAAATGCTGAGAACAGCTGATTTCAGTGAGTTAATTCAACCCGGAGGAGTTTCACCATGAGTTAAAAAGCCATAAGATTTTAATGCGCTCATACAGCAAGTTTGAATATGTTTATATATAATTGAAATAAAAGATAGATTGATTGATTGAAGTGTGCATGCTCTCTACATAAACACTGTCTAGTGCAGCATAGGCATAAATAAATAAATAAATAAATACAGCCTCCGCTACTGTCTAGTCCCAGGGAGGCTCGGCGTAGGCCACTGATGAAACTATTTGGCTGTCCTACTACTAGGCAACTACTTGTCTAATACTAGGCCTTTTGTTGTAATAGTAGTAGTAATAATGATATTTGCCTACTGAAAGGTGATCAGGTGAAAAGTTGAAGCCGCAGCAAGACCTATGCTATTAAGCCTTTTGTAGGTTAAACAGGCTTCGGCAGACAACGTTCTGGAAAGGCTGTATTTTTCTTTTGTTTGATTAGCCTACGATTTAATCTTTAAACATTATGGTTTCAGCAGTTCGCTTAAACATTGGAAGCTGCGGAGTCGGGCTGCAAGATTTCCCGACACTTTAAGATGTCAAACTTCATAGTAAGGAGAAAATAATTCCACAGTATTTAGTGCCTCGTCAGTCTCAAAAATTAATAGTGAAGGACCAATGTGAATTAAGTCCCAAAAAACATCTCGTAGGCCTATATTTTACATTTTCAAAAAAGTCCGGAATTGGAAGTCGGTCAGTGGAGTGTAATGAAGTGTCTCATTCACTAAACACAAAAGGTCGGAAAACAGTGGAGAAAACAGCGATTGCTTAAATAGGCTACTAATGGTTTACATTAGTAATTTAATGTATGTGACAAATAAGTTCATTGATTAAATAGATAAAGAAGCCAATACTCCGAAGCTCAAAATTCAGGAAAGTGGCTCCGGTGTCACAAGTGCACAAGAACAGTTATTTGAAAGTTAATCTGATGAATTTGTGCGTGCACGTGCGATTTCATGAAGAACCGGGACAATTGGCATTCGGTGAAAGATTCATACCTATGACTCATTATATTCACGCGCGCCCTCTTGCCCACTGCTGCTTCGTTTTCCCGATTTACACTCGTGTCTGAAGATGGAGTTTTCAGAAATCTCCACTCTGCCCAGAGTTTGCAAAAGTAGCTGTTTTCAGTGACTGAAACCTCCGTATAGGTGTGAATGAGAGGTGCAACCGAATAAATAAATATGCGTCTTTTTTATCTGGCTACATGTAGGCTATCACTGCGCAAAGCCTTTAATGTTGAAATAGTAATATTTGTTAAAATAATAGTAGGCTAATTTCCACATTAATCGGTAAAATGGCACAAGGGATGTGATGGGGGGATGGCTGTTTTATAAGGGGAATGATTTGAGATTTTTATTTCAGAAGGGGGATGCCTCCCCCTACATCCCCCCCAACTTGAGTACTGCGTATAAGGCCACCAGATATAGGCCTTTCGATTTCCATCACTAGAGCGCGTCAAATTACTTTCGGTTTTGCCAGCATGGACGCGCTTCTTTTAAATGAAAGCACAGATGTGTCAGACATCGACAAAACGGTAAAGAATAAGTGGAGATGGGCTTGGCTAAATGAAATGGGCGATAGTGGCAAGCCATTTAGTTCATGGTGCAAAAAGATGAAAATGGCAGGTGTGTGCTTTTGTGTAGTTTGCCATAAAAAAAGTCTATGGAAGCAATGGCAAAAAACTAGATGACTTTAGCTTCACTGCGAAGAAGCAGAAAAAGTGAACTTTCACTTTACTTTTCTTGCAAGTTCTTTCTGTTCCACTCTTTTGAAAGCATGGTTCAAGTTCGACTGCACTTGCACTTTTCTCTTAACCACTGTTGTGCATTACTAAAGTATTGTTGAAATAAATTTGCACTTTGCGCTGAAAACTTGATGTTTCATCATTTATAGCCAGTAATGACAATGGTAAAGTCTTGCCTTAGCTTTAGTCATTGTTAAAATTATGTAAATGTACTATAAGTAGGGGCCGAGGGGATAATGGACAACACGGCGTTTAAAATTTGACGCATCGCTGATGTGGTAGGGGCCAACGACATGGAGCTTTTTTTTTTCAGTCAGATGAATTTTTTTTTTTTTGCTTTAATCCATGAGTGCAGACATCCCAAGTCTCCCGGAAGTTCCGGGAGTCTCCCGCATATTGATAGTGGCTCCCTGATGCCCGCAAATTGGAGAATATCTCCCGGAATCTAGAGCAAGTGCGTGCACGCGAAACATTAATGTCTGCATCGCGCATATGACGGAGTGCGCGAGGGAGCCTGTGTGTGTGCCTGTTCATGTAGCGCATGCTCGACAAAAAGCATCCTGATTGGTTTACAGACATCCAAACTCATTTAGAACAGTGTAGAAATGAGCAGGAGAAAAACAGGGAGGGCTCGGAAAATTACTGCAGGCCGGAATCAAACCCGGGTCCCCGGATTTATGGTGTGGCGCCTTATCCACCTGAGCCACAAAATCCTGCTGGCATTGCTTTTAAATAGCCTACTTAAATCCTTAAAATGAGTCATGTAATGCATGTCTTGTGTGATCTGATCTCCAATGGTGAAATAAACCGGTTGTGATATGAGTACAGTCTGTTATTTTAGAAGATAAATTTAATATATAATTTAATATATAGCCTAATGAAAAATAATATTTTATAATATAATATCACGACATATTACTGTCTGTAACTGTTCGTCACTAAAGCGTTTTCTAAGATCATAATGTCTGATATCTCATCTCATTATCTCTAGCCGCTTTTATCCTGTCCTACAGGGTCGCAGGCAAGCTGGAACCTATCCCAGCTGACTACGGGCAAAAGGCAGGGTACACCCTGGACAAGTCGCCAGGTCATCACAGGGCTGACACATAGACACAGACAACCATTCACACTCAATTTAGAGTTACCAGTTAACCTAACCTGCATGTCTTTGGAGTGTGGGGGAAACCGGAGCACCCGGAGGAAACCCATGCGGACAACAGGCAAACTCCACGCAGAAAGGCCCTTGTCTTGAACCCAGGACCTTCTTGCTGTGAGGCGACAGTGCTAACCACTACACCACTGTGTCTGATATTATTATTATTTTTTATTACATATTAATATTACAACATCACTTTTAGCAATTTTAACAAAAGGTCTGCAAACATGTTTTTTTTTCTCAAGACCACATTTACACCGTAATGTAATCATATGAAAAATACCATTACAGACTGGTGGAGCAGCGTGCCGAAAATAATATGTATTTGGTCCAAGGTGTGGGTTTTTTTCATACGTCGCTGGCTCTTTTGCCAGTAGTGCATCACTTGCGCAGGTCTGGGGTTACCCTGCAATTTTCGGGTTGTTCTATTATTATTAGGCTATCGCATAAAAGCGGTCACATTGTGTGCTCAATACCTGTATACAGCGCTGAAATAAACGTTTTGCAATGAATAAGAAGTACGGAGCCGTAGAGGGGACATGGTGAATAAAAAAATAACAAAGCATGGGAATGACTTATAAGGCGTGTGCACGAGATATTAATGCGCGCACACGAGTTATAACCCATGCGCACGCTTTGCGTTAAGGCGTGCGCTTGGGTAGTTAAAAGTGAGGGGACGAGTTACAAATCGTTCCCTTGCTTTCATTAAGGCGTGTGCACGAGATATTAATACGTGCGCTCGAGTTATAAAGGCATGCGCACGGGTTATTAAAAAGTGAGGGAACGTCTTAAAACGCCTTCCCTCGGTTTATATCCAAGGCGTGGGAATGATATCCTATGTCGTTCCCTCGACTTATTAAAATATTCCCACAATATCCTTGTTTTCGTTGATCTCGTTGCCTACACACACACGTACACACAGGCTGTAGCTCACCATGGTAGCTCCGGAAATACTAGATGCTATTTTATTCTATTTTAATATTGGACTCAGATACACAGAAATCCTCGATGCACTTGCATCCCAACATGGCTTTATTATAAGTCTGAGACACCTCCCGGCGAAGCCCATTCTCTCTCAGAACTCTCTTGAGGTGTCTCAGACTTATAATAAAGCCATGTTGGGATGCAAGTGCATCAAGGATTTCTGTGTATCTGAGTCCAATATTAAAATAGAATAAAATAGCGTCTAGTATTTCCGGAGCTACCATGGTGAGCTACAGCCTGTGTGTACGTGTGTGTGTAGGCAACGAGATCAACGAAAACAAGGATATTGTGGGAATATTTTAATAAGTCGAGGGAACGACATAGGATATCATTCCCACGCCTTGGATATAAACCGAGGGAAGGCGTTTTAAGACGTTCCCTCACTTTTTAATAACCCGTGCGCACGCCTTTATAACTCGAGCGCACGTATTAATATCTCGTGCACACGCCTTAATGAAAGCGAGGGAATGATTTGTAACTCGTCCCCTCACTTTTAACTACCCGAGCGCACGCCTTAACGCAAAGCGTGCGCACGGGTTATAGACCCTTTTCAGTCACGTGACCTTCGTAAACGCGACCACCATTTTGGACATGTAGCGGACTTCGGCTTGAATTGGTTTGAATGCGAGGAAGGCGACAAATGGAGAACATACAAGAAAAAGGAGCGAGATGCAGAAAATACCTTCGCTATCCAGCGACGTAGGGCATTTACAGGGCGAGCAGAGGGAGAAATAACAACAGTAACGACACATTAGCAACGCCGTACAGAAATAACGGTTTATGGCACAGACCCTTTCAGTTCTTGCTCATCTAGCTGCTACAATGACTGCTTAGACTGCAACAATAATACCTAACACGCATTTAAGTATCCGTCGTAAAGACGTGAAACTCGTCGAGTGACGAGTGTGTTCATTGATAAGCTAACACAATCTAAAAGTAGACATACCATCACACTGCCCTGGCGCTGTGTACAGTTTACCTTCTACGGTTTGTGCACTCACTATTTGCCATTACTTTCTCCAACCCAGTGTTACAGATTACAGGGAACGGCCTGGATTTAAGAGACAAATACATGTTCCTCTTGTTTTGAACACTTATTTGTAGGCAGTGCTTAATTTGTAAAGTGAGAGGTCCCGGAGCGCAGAGGATGAGCGGCTCCGGTGCGGAAAAAAAGAGGGGGCGCGGCGCTGCGCTTCTGGGCATGTTTTGTAATAACACTGCAAATTAAGTTCATCTGCAGATATTTTGTGGATGTCGTTTCATGAGAGAAATCACCAACAAGACAGATATCAAAATCAGACATTAACACTAAATAAACTTGCATTTTTTTAATTTAATTATTTTGTTTTTTTTTTGTTACATAGTCAAAAGAGGTGTCGGATCACCGGATCCAGTGTAAATAGCTGCCGGAGCCAATGCCCGAGGTTCCGGAGCGCGCTCCGGCTTGCTCCCCCTCAAATTAAGCGCTGTTTGTAGGACACTGCCTCTGATCTGTCCTACAGTCTACCAACAGCAAAGGAACACAACGCTAGCTAATGTCGTTAGCTAATAGCTACTACAGAAGAACAAAGAGGTTACAATGGGTTATTTTAGCCTATTTGGTTACACACTCGCCGCCACAGAATGTTAACAGCAATGTAATGCCTTTTCTGGCTAATTTTATTCGTCTTACCTCCAACAAAGTGGTCACTACACAAGCGCTGGTATGCTGAGGGCTGCCAAGCTTTCCTGTTTATGGCCGCTATCCATCTTCTCCGTCGGGATCCGATAAAATGATAACCCTTGCCTTGTTTGTTGATGGTTACTACATCCAGGTGCACAACAATATAGTGGCATGATGGAAGTCTTGCTGAAAATAAACACTTTCTTTGCTGCCGTTCCTCAATGCTGGCTGTGGTAAACTACTGGTAGTACATGTCCAAAATGGCAGCCACGTTTGTCGTGACGTCACGTGAAAAGGGTCTATAACTCGTGCGCGCGCATTAATATCTCGTGCACACGCCTTATAAGTCGTTCCCACGCTTTGTTATTTTTTTATTCACCATGTCCCCTCTACGGCTCCATACTCTACGGCTCCGTAAAGAAGTGTTTTGAGTTAACAGCATATTTTTAACACTAGAAGGCCCAAAGTGCAGACTTTAGTCTGCAATGAAATCCCCCCCAAATTTGTGAATAAGTCTAACGTACCATTACCTGCCTCCCATTGTTGTGTAAAGAAGCCTAATTATTGTGTTACCTGAGAAATAGCCTCTTTGTTTCTAACCCTAACCAGACTTCGTCACAACCAAGGCAACCAAGAAGGATCAGTTCTAACCCTAACCCCAAATCCTGGCTCTAACCCCAACCTGGGCTCACCCCTAACCCAACCCCTAGCCTTAGCCCCTAGCCCAAAACCTAGCCTCAAATAATAATGGAATAATAACCCAAATATAACATGGGGGTGCTGACCAGGCACTTGTGGAGCATTGAGGATGGGGCTTGGGAAGGACAGTGCACCCTGCAATAATAACAGAAGCACTGAACTTTGTGTATGCTGCCACAGATACACCTGTGGCAAATGTACCATAGGAAAGACTCACCATGGGAATGTGGAAACTACTAGATGGGACAACTCTATGCTACATCTCTGTGCTTTGTATAGCCTCCATGTGTAGCAAGCCTGCTTTTCTTAGTGTGAAATAAATGTTTATTTTCTTCCTGAAGTTATACCGTCTGTAGTTTTTCCAAGCTGAAATTGTGTTTTTTGGGCCACTAATTCCAGTCCTCTGTCCTCTGACATTGTATAAGCTTGGCAGAGTAAATTGTCACTGAAATTAAGGTGTAACCTAAAACCAAATTACCATTCATGAATAGCAACCTCAGTGGGGGGTGGAGTGGCTGTTCACAATACAATGGAGACAATTAGCACCTTGAGAGGAATACACAATTTTTGCAGAGAGGAGGGGGCATGCAGCAGAAGTGAAAATCTCTGGGCCTTTTTAATGAACCGTGTTTATCACATATGGTAAAATATTAACAACAAAGAAAGAAAAAAAACAATGCCAAGGATCAGGAAAAGAACCACAGCGCTGTGATTAGTTGGGCTATCAATGACTGACAGAGCCCCGGCACGTAACTAAGCATTATAAAGTTAAAAAATATTATTTTTATTGAAAAAACAAGAATGTAATGATTTCTAAAATTTCTAAAATGATTTTACCTAACGAAATTTTCTCCTTTAATCCACATTTGCTGGTGTTGAGCGTTTTTTTTTTTGCTTCTCAAAATCATCTCATCACAGATCACTCGCTGCTGTGTGCGAGCTTCCCTGCCCCCTATTTGTTGAAAATCTTCTGTAGATGTCGGAGTTTTATATTGATTTATTATTATTATAATTGTTAATAATTAAACGTGATAAATCTGGTTATTAGGAACAAAGGAGGGCATAGTGGGAAATGATATGGTAACTGTCTCTTGTCAGTTCAAATATGATACTGTTTTGTGATTACACTGTACCGGTTAATAAAAATAGACAAATGGCATGAACCTCTCTACTGTCTCTTATTACACTAAAGAAAGGGCCTGGCCGAGTCATTGCGTATTACTGAAAAAAAAAAAGAACGAATGATACACGGATTGTGTATCATTCGTTCTTTCCATTTTTAATTGGCAATCAAAAAATGAAAAAAAAATTGTTTTTCATTTCAATTTTAGGCTCATATAAAAAAATGAAAAACCAGTCATTTTTTCATTTTTTTGTGTTAAAATAAAAACAAATAACAAAATAACCAGTCACTTTTTCATTTTTTGATTTTTGATTGCCATTTGAAAATAGAAAGAACGAATGATACACTGATTCATGTCCTCTAATAAAAAGCAAAGTTGGTCTGACACAATATGTTGAAAGCGACAAAATGAATGCCATGTTGTTATTGTTATCATTATTTATTATTACTATCAGTGGTCGAGTTGTAAAATCAAACCAGGGGGGATGGTGAAATTTTTAGTCGCGTGTCGACCCATCGGTCGGTCCGTCGGTGGGAAACTGGTTTAGGAGGGTTTGCATACAACGTAGGTCTGTGGACCTTGTTCATTTACCAGACATACAGTATTTTGTGCTGATAAAGTGTGTAGTACACACTGTGTACCCTTTTTATTGTTGTAAAAAAACATAATACACTGGTATTTTACTGTAAAACATGCACAGTGTGGATGTCGTGTCATATTTAGTCAGTCTCCTGGCTGACATACCTACCACATTCTCCATATTAGGGTGAAATGCAGATGACAAATTTGAAGTGCAACTTCATAGTCATGGTAGGCTCCTTTTAAATAATTTGGTAAATAATTTATTAAAACCTCAGCAGGCAATGTAAATGAACAACTGAATCTTTTCATATCAAGTCAATAGAATTTTTATTCAAAGCTGAACATTGGGAACATTGAATTAAATACAGAGGTAGGTAGGTAACCAATAAGCTAAAACAAGCAACAGTAAATTGTAAATCTTTAGCTCTTCAGCTGTTGGTTCTCCTGCTTGCTCCTGCTCCTGTATTGTCTCACACTCCGGGTCCTCCAGCTCCTGTCGCACTGTGTTGCAGTTGCTGCTGACTGTCATCTGGAATAAAGAGCAGTGGATAAGATAATTTAATTAAATATAATTATAATGTTATTTCTGATTTATTTATTATCTGAACGAGGATTTGAGCTTTGAAAAATGACCGGATTCTTTCTATAACCTTGATTCCTGCTGTTATCTAGGTCACGTGACACCTTAACATTGACGGTTACCAAGGAGCTGCCTTGGATACTTTGATACTTTGCTTCGATACATACCAGCACTTTGATACATACTGGATACAAGCTAGCAAAATGAGTTAAAAGCAGGCATCTTTGGAAAGTTTCTTTGGAAAGGGGAAAAGGCCCATTGAGGAGACAGAAGAAGAGCCTATGACAAAGAAAAAGAAAGCTGCATTTTAGCAGACACTTTGCCAAGTCCTACACCAATCCTGCTCTGCTTTACATGTTGTGACCGGCTCTTTAATGAGGCAATGAAGCCTTCAAAACTGCTAGTGTCATTTATTTTAGCCTTCCTGTCTTGAATAACACTTTTTGTTGCCTGAAGAATAACAAACGAACATCCAGGCTGATTAAATTAATGGCCTTATACAAGAAATCAAAGCTAACATGAACCTGAGTAAGCTATCGATAGCTGGATAGACTCCAAACTAACATTCATTATGATAGCTGTGTTGTTATCCGCTGCCCACAAATTAGGCTACATATCGGTAACTTTACAGCATGATAGTGGTGGGCTCACAGAAAGTGTGACTGATATTCGTAACTCTTGACTTACCTCCTGAAATGTTTTTTTCTCATCTCATCTCATCTCATTATCTCTAGCCGCTTTATCCTTCTACAGGGTCGCAGGCAAGCTGGAGCCTATCCCAGCTGACTACGGGCGAAAGGCGGGGTACACCCTGGACAAGTCGCCAGGTCATCACAGGGCTGACACATAGACACAGACAACCATTCACACTCACATTCACACCTACGCTCAATTTAGAGTCACCAGTTAACCTAACCTGCATGTCTTTGGACTGTGGGGGAAACCGGAGCACCCGGAGGAAACCCACGCGGACACGGGGAGAACATGCAAACTCCACACAGAAAGGCCCTCGCCGGCCCCGGGGCTCGAACCCAGGACCTTCTTGCTGTGAGGTGACAGTACTAACCACTACACCACCGTGCCGCCCCATGTTTTTTCTTGCGATCTTAAATCCGAACTTGCCTAGGTCTTGCTGTCCACTCTGCTTGGCCATGATGCTGCAATCCGCTGCTGTCACTGACGCCAAATTAAATAAAAAATAACGGAACTCCAACTGAATGTCACCTCCTCAAACGCTTCGCTTGCGCGTACCCTCTCTCACGGTAGCTTACTGTATGCTCAGTTTCAGCAAAGCTACAGTACGTGGAATGGCATTTCTAATTCCAATGTTAAATAGAAGTAATGTCCACATTTATTGATAAAATTGCTCAAGGGAAGGGAGGGGGGATGCCCATTTTAGAGGGGGGATGATTTTGACCATTTTTTATTCCAGGGGGGATGGCATCCCCCCCATCCCCCCTCAACTCGAGTACAGATTACTATTATATTGAGATAATAATAATTAAGAGATCATCAGCTTAACATTAACAGCTTAATATATTAAATGAATAGGATGTATGAATAAATTACTTCATATATACATGCACATGCAATTTTTCTGTTTCATAGATGCAGAGATGATGATGGACTGTCGCTGAGGATCATGGGAAGACTAATGTAGTGTGGGGAATAGAGAAAATCAATAATCGTAAATTAGAGTTATTATTTTGTTTTGGTTTCCCTGTTTATTATTTGTTCTGTTTTGAGTTGGAAAAAGGAAAACAAACCCATCCCTCATTTTTTGGTCATACAGAAAAACAGGAAAACAAAACATTGAGTGTTTTTTTTCAGATTTAATGGAATACTTGAATGATCGGATGATACAAGGACCTACATGTAACACTAAAAAGTGCACAGTGCTTCATTGCAAGAGTCATTTTTTTTTAAATATTTATTTTTGAGCAAGTAAACCCAAGGCAAGAATCGAACCATGTTTCAGGAGTTACCGGTACAGGACATGTGCAGTAACCACCAGACTACCAAGACCCGCAGTTTCGTCTGCTCCTGCACTGAAAAAGTAACCTACCATATAGAATTTACCCAATAAATCTGAGGTAACAATTTGCATTGACTTGTTTGGGGTAGATTTAATTCCATATATTGAGTATAAAATAACTGAAATAAAAAGCTATGAAATACTTAAATTGGGTAAAATTTACCTCACATTTATGTATCTATTCTACAGCTACTTTCTCACTGAAATCGGGAAGTGCAGGACAGCAAGCTTCACATAACATTTCAAGATTTTTTTTTTATGAGAGAAGCGCCATCTAATGGCGACACCGTGGAATCGAATGAATGGGCGTGTTTAGAATTAAAATAGGGGAGGAAGGGGGGTCTGAGCCATTCATGGCAGCCCCCTGGCGTTCAGCTGGGAACTGCATGGCAGTCGCATGGCAGTCGCATGGCGTGCGGTTGGAACGGGAAAAATTAAATTGCTGCTACTGTATGTCTGGTCCCCTCAGGCGGAAAAGGCGTTTAATGACCTCAAACACCGCTTTTGCATGGCACCTATTCTGGTTCTCCCGGACACCTTCCAACCATTCATCGTGGAGGTGGATGCCTTGGACAGTGGTGTCGGCGCGGTGCTCTCTCAACGCTCGGAAGGGAATCTGCACCCCTGCACTTACTTCTCCCACCGCCTGAGCCCTGCGGAGTCCCGCTATGATGTGGGGGATCGGGAACTGCTAGCGGTTAAAAGAGCCCTTGAGGAGTGGAGGCACTGGCTGGAGGGAGCGCAACATCCATTCCTGGTGTGGATGGACCATAAGAACCTGGAGTACCTCCAGCAAGCCAAGAGGCTGAACCCACGACAGGCTAGGTGGGCTTTGTTTTTCAGCCGTTTCAATTTCACCCTATCATACCGCCCGGGCTCTAAGAACACCAAACCGAATGCGCTCTCCAGGCTGTTCTCACCAAACAACAGGGAGAGTGAAGTTGGGCCTATCATCCCTGTATCCCGGATTGTGGCTCCTGTCTGCTGGGGTATTGAGGAGACCGTTCGACAAGCTCAACGCCGGGACCCTGATCCTGGGACGGGGCCACCGGGCCTCCTGTACGTCCCTCGTCAAGCCCGGGCCAAGGTTCTCCAGTGGGGTCACTCTTCCCCTCTCACCGCCCACCCGGGAGCTCGGAGGACCCTGGACTTCTTGAAAAGATGCTTCTGGTGGCCTAACATGGAGAAGGAAGTAAGGTCATTCGTCCTGTCCTGTGAGGTCTGCACCAGAACCAAGAACCCGCGACAGCGTCCTCAGGGTCTCCTGCATCCTCTGCCTATTCCCCGGCAGAGGACGCTGGGGTGCCCTCGGTCAACCAATACGTGAGACGGTGTCGCAAGACCTAGAGCAAGGTCAGAAGGACACTCATCCAGACCTCCAGTACCAACCAGACTCAGGCCAACCGCCATAGGAGACCTGCCCACACTTTCTGCCCTGGGCAGCGGGTTTGGCTGTCCACCAAGGACCTTCCGCTGCGGGTGGAGAACCGCAAGCTTGCTCCTCGCTACATTGGCCCCTTCAAGGTTGTACGCAGAGTTAACCCTGTCTCCTACCGGCTCCAGTTACCATGTACGCTAAGGATCAACCCCACATTCCATGTTTCCCTGTTGCGGCCCGTACTGACGTCCACATATGCCCCTGCCCCTAGGAACCCCCCGCCCCCCCGCATCTTCCAGGGTCAGACTGTTTTCACCGTGCGCCGCCTGCTGGACTCCCGCTGGGTTCGCAGGGGTCTCCAATATCTTGTGGACTGGGAGGGCTATGGCCCTGAGGAGCACTGCTGGGTCCCAGCTCGGGACATACTAGACAAAGAACTTTGTCGGGACTTCCATTCGGCCCATCCTGATCATCCTGGGAACGTCAGGAGACGCTCCTGGGGGGGGGGGGGTCCTGTTAGGACTGGGACTGTTTTGGCCTCTAGAGGCCGCTGTTATTTCCTTTTCTGGTCATGTTTGTTTTGGCCTCTAGAGGTCACCACTGTGTTCTGTGTTTTGTTTTTGTCTTATTGCCTGTTTCCTGCCCCGCCCTGTCCTTAATTAGTTTGTGTATTTATACCCCTGAGTTCAGTCCTCTTGTCACGGAGTCTTTGTGCTGTTATGTTTAGCTCCAGTTTCCTCTGTACCGTGTTCCTTGCCTTTGTCTTTTTGGTTTTGCACTTTGCTTTGCTTTTTGGACTTTTGGACTTAGTATTTACTGTTTTTTGGATCTTCTGAGCATTTGCATTTTTGCCTTTTCTTTTCTTATTTTTGGACTTTGAACTTTTGGATATTTTTTATTTTCCCTTTATCTTCTGAGCTTTTGGATTACTTTTGTTTTTTGCCGTGGATTGTATATATTGTAAATAAACCTTTTGATACTTTTCTACTTCCACCTCATGCCTCTGCATTTGAGTCATTCTAGTGGGGGTTTGCTGGATTATCACACCAGTGAACCAGGTTTGAATCCCAGCAAAACCCTAACATATGAGTGTTTAGTCTAGTTCTTATCTAGAGTGTTTATATTGTCTGAGTGTTTAGTCTTTGTCTAGTTCTTATCTAGTGTTTACACTGTTTATATTGTCTGAGTGTTTAGTCTATGTTTAGTTCTTATCTAGTGTTTATACTGTTTATTTATACTGTTTATATTGTTTGTCTGAGTGTTTAGTCTATGTCTAGTTCCTATCTAGAGTATTTATACTGTTTATATTGTTTGTTTTTTCAATTATTCTATTTTTATTTTTATTTATTGCATTGCCTGTTTGCACCATGGGTCAGAGAGGACTGAAATTTCATCTGTGCTGTATGTCGAGCATGTATAGCATATTTGACAATAAGGTTGACTTGACTTGACTTGACTCTTTCAAGCATGGAAACCAACCACCAGAGAGAAGGAATTTCGATTCCGCCGCGGGTTTAAAGCACAGTCATGACATCACTGTATTTGGTATCCGGTATCATCTCTGTATCCAATACCATTACAGGAAGTCAGAAGAATGGGCAGAGATAGAACATGGCATCGAGTACAGGGATTGGTGTGTTCAGTGCTGTACAGTAAAAGGGAATTTACTATGGCTACGGCATGGCAGTCCGTCCCTACACTGGGCGAGTCCTGTTGGCTTTTAACAGGGTGTGGGAACTTCATGCATCGACATAACAACATACTGTATTCCTGGACTGCACTACAGACTACATGTAAAGGGTGTGTGCCATCCTTTTATGTTTATGGTATCATTAACACACGTTCACAAGCCAAAAATGATAAGATGCTGCAGCAGGTTTACTGCGTACACACATGGGTCAGCTGTCCAGCTACTGCTTGTATTCATTAATAGGGTATCCCTGTACTTACTATACCCTGTGTATGCACATGGAACACATGCTGTTTTGGGGGTGAGCCTCGCTTTGATCTTTTCGATAGCAGCTGGATAGGTCTGTGAGAAATGTTGATTTTTGCAACGGCTCTGAAGAAAATCTGCTTGAAATCCCCTGAGTCTTGGGAACTAAGACTTATTATAGGACTTGTTCATGTGCAACTCACACAATCATCGGATCGTTCTCCCAGTCTCTTAGACTCTGGAGCTCCTATTGCAGTTACTGACAGTGTATTTTTTTTCAGGGGGGGCAATTTTCCCCAATTATGTCTACACGGTCCATAAATGTCCACAGGACTGAAGTAAATTGACCTAGGTAGCAAGTCAGTAGTCAACCAAACACATAAAAACACCACGGTGACTGGAGCCCTCAGTTTCATCTTTGCCTCGTAGAGCTAACTCGAACACTCCACAAAATTTCACGCATTGGGTGAGCCGGTTTAATCATAGACATATAAACATAGACGTCGCATTGAACTGGTGGCCCCGTTGCTGGGATACGTCAGAGCGTCCGCCATATTTGATGTGGCAAATCTTCTCCGTAAACCAATGCAAGTAAATGGACTGAACTTCATAAAGTCCCTTTCTACAATAATATTTAACTCGATGCCTTTTATTCACCCATTAAGACACACACGTATATATTTGGGAAACAAACAGGCATCAAAACAACACACATAACTTTTAATGTGATGGTTATAAATAGTGTGTGAAATACCCTGTACACTGCAAACTAGCGACAGATACGCGATAGATAGCTCAGGTAAGCTAATCAGTCAGCATACCGTAGCAAGCTACCAAAACCTGAGGCCACAATAACCAACCTACAAGACTGAATATGATAAATGATGGAAATAGTGGAAAAACTGGAAATAGTGAATGAAAATAAAAATTTACTGTTTTATTTATTGAGTCACCACACAGACCTACTCTCATTGAATAAAGTGAGCTGAATGACCGCCAAACTGAGTTCGGCCAGGTTCTAACGTCATACCAAAACAAAATACATCACTGATTCCTTCACATTCAGAAAGGTTAAAAACATTCATCATACGTTCAAAAACGTTCATCATAGTGTGGCACTGTATTATCTAATTCTCACTGCTTATAACTATACACCTACCTGGTGGAGATGAGCTGGGAAACTGAAGACTGAAGGAACGGCTCCCTCTCTGATCCTGACTGTCTGACCTGCTCTGTCAAAATCCTTCATATTAGCCACAAAGTCAGAAAAATCTGTTCGTAAAATTACGTTATAATGACCAAATACAATGAAAAGTATTTTTCCAGTCTCACCTGTGAAAGGTAATCCCATGTGATCTCGTTTGGACGGTAAACCTGTTGGTACAGTTAAACGCAGCACATGAATGAGGCATCTTTATGAGGCTACTGTCTAGACGCTATACCAGAGACGGTTGAAGAATCTCCACTTTGCCACATCCAATATGGCGGCGAGGATGACATATGATTCTACGCAGAATGCGGTGTCTATGTTTATATGTCTATGGGTTTAATATGTGCCTGTTCTTGCTCACCTCATCGTTGTGGCGGCGAACTGCTAGCCTGTAGCCCTCATCCGGTTGTGTAGCGATGTTCACTCTCCCAAAAGCCGAAAATTTCAGGCAGCTGCCCATGTGAATCTTTGATGACTCACGTTTTTTTATTTTCTCCGACAAATGATGCATATCCGAAACTCCAGTGACCATCCAAGCAGTGTTGTCCGTGGAGCCACCTCCAGGGTGGAAAAGTAAGCAGGGGTAGCAGAAAACCGCTGAGGCGTCCTTGCAGCCAGCTCGCCAGGATTTGCGCTGGGACCATGTTGAAGTAAAACCTCGAGTATATGATTTCCCCCCCTTGTCAAAATTTGTTTTATGTTTAGATTTGGTCGAGGGGGGTCCAGCTTGTTTTGTTGCCAATTTAGCTCGATTTGATCGCTGACTAAATGGAACTTCTTTTAAGGACCGCACTGAATTGCTTTCCGCATCCATCTCACCTCAGAAACTGAGCGGATCGAACGCAGCTTTGCTGCACTTCGCAGTGACATAAGCATGTTAGGGCAAGCCCCCCGGAACCCATAGAGATTGCATTGAAGTGTCAGTCAGGAGAAAAAATATATATTAACATGGGACTCTATCAGTGAACTCTTGGGCGATTTTCAGCGTGACTGAAATCATCCCAAAAGGGGCGGTACTCTAGAAGCAAGACCACCCTGATTGGACAATGATATCCAGAGACAGATTAAAACGGCCTTGAGCAGCACTGGTGAAAGTTTTGTTTTAAAAAAAGAAAAAAACCCTTTTTTTTTTGTTTTGGCAGTGCGTCGCCCAATCGCCCTTATGCACCAGCCGCCCTTGGTTACTGACTTTATATTATAGACATGCAGCTCTTGCAGTCTTTGTTTATCGTTATCTCGGTATTAAAGGTCATAGGCAATGGTCCGAGGTGAAACGTAGAATATCAACTTTATTGTCTAGAAGAATGACCCAAAAAGCGAATTCAATTTTCCTAATGTTTAATTTGCACCCTAAAATTGAATAAAACGGTTAAAATATACTGTTTTGCCCAATTTCCAAAGGTTTGTTTATATCTCACTTATGCGCACTTTCACCACCAGGGGACTGTCATCGTGACATCATTTAAGCCAAACAGACTGGGAGCAGTTCTGTGTTTACTTGCTAACCGAGCATACATGTACGGACTTTGGTCATGAGAGGCTGTGTAAAATGTCGGAAAGTGATAGCGATTTTGAAGTAGGAACTCTCCAAATTAAATATCGAGAGGTGAAACCAGTATGAACCTATGGCCATTGCGAAGCAATCGGTGAATATGGCTCACTGGTTTGACAGTGCAGCCTCGGAATCGGACAGCGACTTGGCTGACTCTGATCGCGGTGACCCCGGACCTCAATAAGACTCACGACCAAATGATTTATCCTGGTAATTATGATAAATTCCTACTTTCATCGTAATACTAAATAAGAGCCCTTTTGAAGAATAATTAAACCACCCTCCCTAGTGGATATAGGTAATAATTACTTGACAGTGCGCCGGTAGGCCACATTAGCCTGCCAGCCATCCACGGCATTACACTATTTATAGCCGACTCTAAGCAAGGAAATATCCCTTTGTCTCATTTCCACAATGATTGTACAGGATCCCTCAGGATTCTTGACTTGTCAATTGGAAGCAAAAGTAAAAATGTTTACCTCCAATCTTCTCCTTTTTGCTTGAGCATTGCTGCTCCATTTCTTCTTTGACTGCTTGATTTTGTTTCACGCGCACAATCCACTCTCTCTGCCTCGTCTCCTCTTCTGGAAAAAAACAACCCTCTGGCTTCACACACACAATCCACTCTCTCCGCCTCTTCTCCTTTTTCGGAAAAAAGCGAACCTACTCGCTCTGCCTCTTCTCCTTTTTTGGAAAAAAGCCAACCCTCTCGCTCCGCCTCTTCTCCTCTTTCGGAAAAAGTCAATCCACTCTGCCTCTTCTCCTCTCTTGGTAAAAGGTAAAAACTTCTTCCTGAACCGGTCCCGTTGTTACAGTTCACTGCACAACAATAAGGCATGTTTTTTCTTTGGAAATTCCTGAACGCATGTCTGCACTCAAGCAGTAAGTAAGTAAACGGAAGTGCCCTGGTGAAAAATAAATGTACTTTATTGTATTTAAAGTATATTCATATTTTCAATAGTACATTGAAAATGTACTTACACAAATTGTACTTTTTGTAAATGTGGTAGGACGAAGCGCAATGGAGGTGAGAACGGGGGCGTGGCATTAATTTAGCCATCAGTGCAGTTGGTCTTTTTAAGGCACAGGCGGCGTGATTGCAGCTCACGTTTGTGTGGAGACAGGTATGCTGGATGTTCGTCAAGGGCTCTTACGCTTGAAAGTGGACCTTGAGATTCGAGGTTAATATTTTCGAGTTCGAGGTTGTGTTGTGTGGGACGACTATAGTGCTTCCTGGTCGTAAGCTCAAAACGCACCGCCACAGAAACTTGTTGGCTGCTGCTTCGCTGTTGTTGCTTTGCTATTTCGATTCGGCTTGCTACATACCGTATGCTGCATGCGGTTGCTGCTTTCTACTGCCATCTTCTGCTACTTGGCTTAACGTTTCTAAACTACCTTTATGGGTCTTAATCTAAGGCCGCTGCTCTCCACTTTTCCTGTGGGCCATTGTATGGCGGCTTGGTGTGTTTGTGGTATGTTTGGTGTCTATGTTGTGTGTGCATGGTGACGTGTCTCCTACTTGTGAGGGTGAATAGTGTCGTCTGTGTCTTGCATTAATTGTGCTGTGCTTGAGTGTTGGTTTGTTTGTCTGTGTGTCCGTTTGTTTGTTTTGTGTTTGTTTGTATTGTCCGATAAGTCCATTTTGATTTTAGATAATTTGTGGGTTTTTTTTTTTTTATATTGCACTGTAATCTCTCAGTACTGGCTTGGGTAATTACATCTAAGGGGGAGGCAAGTGTACTGGCTTACATGCATATCTTGTTTTTTGTTGGCTGTGGGTTATTTTCATTTGGGTGTCTCTTGTAACAGGTCTTATTGAGTGTATTATTTGGGTGTGTTTTTATTTTTTATTTTTTATTTGGCTTTTGCTGTAGAGTGCTGTGATTATTTGTTTGGTTTGTGGGGTTAGGTGGACTGAGCCTATGTCGCATTGCTACACTGCTGCCTCTTGAGGCCCAATTCATACAAGTTATACTGGAGCTACATTTGCATGTTTTTAAATATATTTTTATATTGAAATGAATTCTTAAAAAGTATTGCATTTGAGGAATCATGCGTCTGCTACATTCATTTAATTGAATGGCCTGCTCTGTGGAGGAACACTACAGATTAATTTAAGAGTGATTCACTCGGACTGAAGTAGCTTCAGTTAGGGGCTAAATTCTAGTCATTTGGGTCGGTCTCATGAATATATAAAAAGTATACTAACATCACGCTTTCACGCTAACACTTTTAACACACTTTAAAATAATTATACTATTTTAAACTTTATAGAAATATATTATACTAAAATATACTTTAAGTGAAGGATGTGTAATTTAGCACATAAAAGTACACTAAATACACTTCAAGTTGCACTTTTCTACAATTTAATTACAATTAAAATATATTTAGTACAAAATTAGTTGTTTCAAAATAGCATGCCTCAAGTTAACTAATCAAACACACTTGAAGTATATTGATGATTAGTGTGGCTTCAAGTACACAAAAGTATGCTAAATTTTAGTACACTTAGCACATTTATTTTTCACCAGGGTGGACTCAACTCAAGTGGTTTGTTTGGCTTAAATGACGTCATGCACTGAGTGGTCACGAAAATAGCCGAACAGAAATTTGCCACGATCCGCGCCAACTTATTTTAATTATTACGTATTAACAATACTTCTTGGGACCAGAAGAAAATTACAGAGGGTTTAACATATAAAGTTTCAAATGTGCATAAAATTAAAACCGTTGCCTATGAGCTTTAAGCTGTCTTAAGTGGCCACTTACATTCCCTCAGTTTACCTGGCTATTGAGGTATTTCACTCACGTGACCAAGTCATGTGATGCTGCCATTTTGGATGGCACGGCTCGAATCAGTTTGTATGCGAGGAAGGCAACAAACGAAAAACATAAAAGAAAAAGGAGCGAGATGCAGAAAACACCTTCACTATCCAGCGACGTAGGGCATTTACAGGGCAAGCAGAGGGAGAGGTATTTGCAAAAATTGAGGTTAGCAGGCTTAGAGAACGACGTTTACCTGCTTCCACCAGGATTGTTCACTGACGTACGGAAGTACACGAAGCCCTTGTCTTTACCTGACTTCGGCCCACATGATCTGTATACCTATGTCATTAAAAACCCATCGCCATACACAGGTATTGATCTGAAAGCGTATAAGAGTTTGGATGCCTACAAATATTTTGTGTCAGGCTGGGTAACATGCCTACATCAGCGGGTCGTCCCTGGAGCCGGTGGTCGCCATCTTATTACAGCTAAGGTTTGTTCACATTTTCATTTACTTTCGGTCCTCAGGATAAACAAAATATTATTAAATGTCATTGAAATAACTTCTTAGTCTGTTGAGACATGGCCCGTTATAAATTTGCTGTTACCAGGCAATGACTAAGAACTGTATTATTAGGGTCGGTGTAGTTGTAGCAGTGTATTAGCAACTAGCTGTTAGCACTAGCTAATGTCAACAACATCATAGCTGGTATGTTACTGTAGCAATGTTTACGTTCAGTCATTTGGATGACTGTTAAAACCTTTCAGTCTCAAGTTTTTCCTTTATTGGATTTACTAGTTTACTGAGCCAGCGCGCGCTAGCCGGCAAGCCGGGAGCCAGTGCGCGCTAGCCGGCAAGCCGGGAGCCAGCGCGCGCTAGCCAGCAAGCCGGGAGCCAGCACACGCTAGCTCAGTAAACTAGTAAATCCAGTAAAGGAAAAACTTGAGACTGAAAGGTTTTAACAGTCATCCAAATGACTGAACGTAAACATTGCTACAGTAACATACCAGCTACTGTTGTTGACATTAGCTAGCTTGCCGTCCAAAATGGCGGACACCGGGGCATCACGTGACCCTGTGACGTCAGGTGAAATACCTCAATATTCACTGTATATACAGACCCTTTCCAAAAAATTTGAATATCATGGAAAAGTTGTTTAATTTCCATAATTCCATTCAAAAAGTTAAACTTTCATAGATTATAGATTCATCTCATCATCTCTAGCCGCTTTATCCTTCTACAGGGTCGCAGGCAAGCTGGAGCCTATCCCAGCTGACTACGGGCAAAAGGTGGGGTACACCCTGGACAAGTCGCCAGGTCATCACAGGGCTGACACATAGACACAGACAACCATTCACACTCACATTCACATTCACACCTACGGTCAATTTAGAGTCACCATTTAACCTAACCTGCATGTCTTTGGACTGTGGGGGAAACCGGAGCACCCGGAGGAAACC
Organism: Neoarius graeffei; assembly: GCF_027579695.1. NCBI lineage: Eukaryota > Metazoa > Chordata > Actinopteri > Siluriformes > Ariidae > Neoarius > Neoarius graeffei. The sequence goes on along the minus strand of NC_083583.1, from coordinate 13,793,401 downwards.
CACGCGGACACGGGGAGAACATGCAAACTCCACACAGAAAGGCCCTCGCCAGCCCCAGGGCTCGAACCCAGGACCTTCTTGCTGTGAGGCGACAGCGCTAACCACTACACCACCGTGCCACCCCAGATTATAGATTCAGGGCCCACAATTTAAACGATTTCAAGTATTTATTTGTTTATTTTTACACAATTTGGGCTTCCAGCTCATAAAACCCACGAAAACAGTAATTAAAAAAATTAGAATACTGTGAACAAATCACCATTTACTTCTCAGTTTTTGCAGAAAAAAAAGAAAGAAATTAGGATCACATCAAATCAATCAAAATATGGTACTTTCAAAACGATATGTCAATCTTCAATACTTGGTTGGGAATCTCTTTGCCTTAATCACTGCCTCGATGCGACGTGGCATTGAGGCAATCAGCCTGTGGCATTGCCTGGGAGTTATGGAAGCCCAGATTTCCTTGATGCTTGCTGTCAGCTCTTCTTTGTTGTTGGGTCTGGTGCCCCTCATTTTCCTCTTGAGAATACCCCATAGATTCTCAATGGGGTTTAGGTCCGGCGAGTTGGCTGGCCAGTCAAGCACTGTGATGGCATGGGCATCAAACCAGGTTTTGGTGCTTCTGGTGGTATGGGCAGGGGCCAAGTCCTGCTGGAAGATGAAATCTGCATCTCCATACAGATCCTCAGCAGAAGGAATCATGAAGTCCTCTAAAACATTCTGATAGACTGTTGCGGTGACCTTGGATTTAAGAAAGCAGAGTTTACCAACACCTGCACCGGACATTGCACCCCAAATCATGACTGACTGTGGATATTTCACACTGGACCTCAAGCAGCTTGGGTTCTGTTCCTCACCCGTCTTCCTCCAAACCCTTGGACCTTGATTCCCGAATGAAAGGCACACTTTACTTTCATCGGAAAAGAGGACCTTGGACCACTGGCCAACAGTCCAGTCCTTCTTCTCCTTGGCCCAGTTGAGACGCTTCCTACGTTGGTTCAGGTTCAGAAGTGGCTTGACCCAAGGAACCCGACAGTTGTAACCCATCTCCCGGATGCGTCTGAATGTGGTGGTTTTTGAAGCTGTGACTCCCACCTCATTCCACTCTTTCTGGATCTCTGCCAGATTCTTGAATCTTCTCTGTTTGATAATCCGCTGAAGCCCACGGTCATCTCTTTTGCTGGTGCATCTTCTCCTGCTGGCAGCACGGTGGTGTAGTGGTTAGCGCTGTCGCCTCACAGCAAGAAGGTCCGGGTTCGAGCCCCATGGCTGGCGAGGGCCTTTCTGTGTGGAGTTTGCATGTTGTCCATGTGGGTTTCCTCCAGGTGCTCTGGTTACCCCCACAGTCCAAAGACATGCAGGTTAGGTTAACTGGTGACTCTAAATTGACTGTAGGTGTGAATGGTTGTCTGTGTCTATGTGTCAGCCCTGTGATGACCTGGTGACTTGTCCAGGGTGTACCCCGCCTTTCACCTGTAGTCAGCTGGGATAGGCTCCAGCTTGCCTGCGACCCTGTAGAAGGATAAAGCGGCTAGAGATAATGAGATGAGATCTTCTCCTGCCACATTTTGCCCTTCCACTAGACTTTCCATTGATATTCTTGGACACAGCAATCTGTGAACAGCCAGCCTCCTTAGCCATGAACTTTTGTGGCCATCCTATGGAGGGTATCAATGATGGTCTTCTGGCCAGTTGTCAAGTCTGCAGTCTTCCCCATATTGAACCAAACTGAAGCAATTTAATGACACCTGGGGAAACCTGTGCAGGTGCTTTGAGTTTAGTAGATGATTAGTGTGTGACACTCAGTTTAAAACATTCATGCCCTGCAAAATTTGGGCTGATTTGTTCACAGTATTCTAATTTTTTGAATTCCTGTTTTCGTGGGTTTTATGAGCTGGAAGCCCAAATTATGTAAAAATAAACAAATAAATACTTGAAATTGTTTAAATTTAAATCTATAATCTATGAAAGTTTAACTTTTTGAATGGAATTATGGAAATTAAACAACTTTTCCATGATATTCTAATTTTTTGGAAAGGGTCTGTATGTACATTGAAGCTCCTGAGCAGGAGCTCAGATTGCAGTTGCTAAAATCATAATTTATTGATATAAGATGTTTTGAGGTCAGTGTACTACACTGAAGTGTGCCATGTGGTAATGCATTATATGACAATTCAACTTTTATAAATATGAATATATCAGTTGTAATTATGTTCTATGCATAGGGGAGAGCGGGGTAAGATGAGCCAGAGGGTAAGATGAGCCACCCCCTGTTTCTAAGAAACAGTAAACAAATGTGATCATGTGACCACATTCAAAGGGGGGGCGGGACCATTTACTTACACTTGTGGAGAGGAGCACCACGTCAAACTAGGTGAGGGAGATATTTATAAAAATGTGTTTTTGTGCTTTCTAAGTCAATTCCATGTTTGTCCACAGTGAAGATGATTTAGAGAAGACAAAAGTAGAATAATATTTAGACACATTAGGGTTAAGTTAGTGGCTTTCTAAGCTACGATATGAATGCTAATAAAAATAATTTTGATTAGCCTAATCCCCTTTATTAGCATTTTTCTACAAAATGGTGGCCACGGGGTAAGACGAGCCATTAGATGTGGGGCAAGTTGAGCCACTGGCTCAACTTACCCCATTGGTGGCTGAGCTTACCCAATATGGATGACACTTAAGTTTTCACATTTACTGGTCATATATGACAACATTATATATATATATATATATATATATATATATATATATGACATCAGATGAGGAAGACCAGTTGTTAGATGTGGGGGATTATGTTGTGGCAAAATTCATGGGGAAGAAGAAAGTGCATTTCTTCATTAGCCAGATAATCAAATTGGATGTCTTCGAAATAGAGGCAAGATTTGTCAAAAGAAGCCGGTCATGCCATGGCTCTGCAAGAAAGCCGACCTTTGTCTTCAAAGAGAAAGATAAGGCTGTCCTGTCAAGACAGGATATTGTGAAAAAATTGCCCCACCCCTTTACTGTTGGGGGGACAGCACGGAGGGAGAGGCAAATGGTGTTCCCTTGCAATTTGAATGCTTGGAACATTGAATAATGATGAAATGATTGATGGAATGATTGCTGCATGTTTTAGCAATGTTTTAACCTACTGAAAGAAATAAGATTTTTTGGCACTGTTCTACTGTTTTAGTACTTTCTATAATATAGTATATCTCTCATTCCCTCTCTAACCATCCTTCTTTCTATCTATCTATGCATATCTCTCTCTCTCTATCCATCTATCTATCCCTCCCTATCCCATCTCGTTCTATCACCTCTCTCTTCATCTCCCCTTCTCTATGCAACGGCCCTATCCCCCACTTGATTGACTTGACTTGATTCACTGATTGCATTTCTAATAATAAAAGTTGTTTACTTTGTTAACCTAACATGTTTTGTGTTGGCTCAATTTACCCCACACAGTGGCTCATCTTACCCCGTGCATGGGGTAAGTTGAGCCACTTGACATTTTTTTTTCAAGAGGTAATATCACTCTAACCATAAGAGCTTATCAATTATTGTTTGCTCAGATAGTAACAGTACACTTTGAAATTTGGTATGGTGTGTAGACTGGAAGCAAAAATGGCTTTAACATGTAGTTATGATGAAAAATGTAAAAAGTGGCTCATCTTACCCCGCTCTCCCCTATACCTGCAACTCTGACAATATCATTTTCAGTGACTAATAAAATGGTTTTGAAAGTTACTACTTTTAAAAAATATTTTTGATATGGTAATTTTCTTTAAGAGATTTCATTTGCAACATGTCGCTGACAGCTCAAAATGCATCTCCAGGCATTTAAAAACTGCAGGACTTCCGAGGGCCTCTGGTTGTCCCTGGACCCCCGGCTTTACTGGGTTGACACCCCCCTTCCCATTTTCCTGGACCCGCCTCAGAACACCTCTGGCGATAGCCTTTCCTGTATTTTGATTGGTGGAGCTGAGGAACAACTTTTTAGCAGAATGCTAGAATCTTTGCCTAAACTAAAGTCATTCATTCAGCTTTGTTTCATTTGCTCCTGGACAGGTGAATCATAATCTTTTCTTGTAGGCCTAAGTGACATTGTTTGTCATCTGTTATTTAGCCTTTAAATGTGTAAGCTACATTTTGTGATGTTGTATATGACATAACATTGCTTGTCACACTGAATTGAGATGTAGCGGTTGACCTAAAAACCGTAGCCTACTGCGACCAATGCTAGCAGGAGAAAGCTCAGTGCAGCACCAGTCAGTCAGCTGAAGTTGTTGCTAGATGTAGCGCTACTGTAACAGAAATCCAGCTGAAGTAAAAATGTAACAGTTCAACAGCATAAGCTAATGTACACCCAAATCGGTGTGTTATCCCACAGAGTAGCTGGCTATGTCAAGCTGGAGGCTTATGGTAATGTTACCAAAGTGTCAGTAATTTGTATAATTTGTGATGTGTTGCAGAATACACATTTTGATTAAGGCCACTCATTTAGGCTAGATCATCAATTTAGCTATGACTACAATTTACAATGGTGCTTGAAAGTTTGTGAACCCTTGAGAATTTTCTATATTTCTGCATAAATATGAACTAAAATATCATCAGATTTTCACACAAGTCCGAAAAGTAGATAAGGAGAACCCAGTTAAACAAATGAGACAAAAATATTACACTTGGTCATTTATTCATTGAGGAAAATGATCCAATATTACATATCTGTGAGTGGCAAAAGTATGTGAACCTTTGCTTTCAGTATCTGGTGTGACCCCCTTGTGCAGCAATAACTGCAACTAAACATTTCCGGTAACTGTTGATCAGTCCTGCACACCAGCTTGGAGGAATTTTAACATTTTTGGAGAGCAGTGGCTTTCTCCTTGCAACCCTGCCAATGCACACCATTGTTGTTCAGTGTTCTCCTGATGGTGGACTCATGAACATTAACATTAGCCAATGTGAGAGAGGCCTTCAGTTACTTAGAAGTTACCCTAGGGTCCTTTGTGACCTCGCCGACTATTACACGCCTTGCTCTTGGAATGATCTTTGTTGGTCAACCACTCCTGGGGAGGGTAACACTGGTCTTGAATTTCCTCCGTTTGTACACAATCTGTCTGACTGTGGATTGGTGGAGTCCAAACTCTTTAGAGATGGTTTTGTAACCTTTTCCAGCCTGATGAGCATCAACAATGCTTTTTCTGAGGTCCTCAGAAATCTCCTTTGTTCATGCCATGATACACTTCCACAAACATGTGTTGTGAAGATCAGACTTTGATAGATCCCTGTTCTTTAAATAAAACAGGGTGCCCACTCACACCTGATTGTCATCCCATTGATTAAAAACACCCGACTCTAATTTCACCTTCAAATTAACTGCTAATCCTAGAGGTTCACATACTTTTCCCACTCACAGATATGTAATATTGGATCATTTTCCTCAATAAATAAATGACCAAGTATCATATTTTTGTCTCATTTGTTTAACTGGGTTCTCTTTATCTACTTTTAGGACTTGTGTGAAAATCTGATGATGTTTTAGGTCATATTCATGCAGAAATATAGAAAATTCTAAAGGGTTCACAAACTTTCAAGCACCACTGTAGAACCCTGAGGAGAAAATCTCCAAACACCCTTGTACAATGATTAAAGTGTTATGTCGTACTGTTTTCTACCTGGACAGCAGTAAGGGTTGCTGTCATCACCATATGAGGACCAATTCTCCTCAAATCATTCCCTTTCTCCTGAAGACCTTGAGATATACCTGATCTCCTGGAGCAAACTATCCTACTTCTCTTCCGGTTCGGGTACTCTTAACTGTTCCTGTGAATAGATAACTTGTCCCCCTTTCCAATATTATCCACAACTAAAAGATGATATTCACCTCATTTCCTGCTTACAGTTTTTTGCAATTGCTAAGACACAAAACTGTTGCTTGTGGCACAATTATTGAAACCACTAATTCATGTAGCCGAGCTATTGACCAGATATGCTGAACCATAAGCACATTCTCTGCTTTACACTGAATTTGAAATTCTAAAACACACTTTTTGCAAATGACTACACACGATTATCTACATTACACACATCATTCAAAACTACAAGCCTGTGTGTGTTGTTCGCTAAACACTGCCACTGAGATACAAACTCAATTATCAATCACCTGTAAACAGAATGCACCTGTGAAAACACCTGTAACCAATGAATCACGTGAAAATCAGAACTTCAACACTATACATAGGATTCGGGTTTGCTCTTTGGCTTGCATAACAATGCAGGCCTATGTTGGAGACAGAATCAGAGTCAGAGGTGTTCGTGTAAGAGGAGGAAGAAGAGAAGGCACAAGAGTAGGAGGACAAAGAGGATGAGGAGTGGCAAGAGGACGAAATAGGAGAAATGTCACAAATGAGAGCTGGGCAACTCTAATTAGCCATGTTATCAACCATGGGTTGAGTCTGCAGGAGGCTGGTCAGAGGGTCCAACCTAATTTGAGCTGCTGCACTGTAGGAGGTATCATCAGGACTTTTCAAAATGAGAACAGGAAAGAAATCCTAATCTCATATGATTTACTGTAACAGGTGATTTTACAGTATTTCATAAGGACATGTTAGACCGGCGGCACGGTGGTGTAGTGGTTAGCGCTGTTGCCTCACAGCAAGAAGGTCCGGGTTCGAGCCCCGTGGCCGGCGAGGGCCTTTCTGTGCGGAGTTTGCATGTTCTCCCCGTGTCCGTGTGGGTTTCCTCCGGGTGCTCTGGTTTCCCCCACAGTCCAAAGACATGCAGGTTAGGTTAACTGGTGACTCTAAATTGACCGTAGGTGTGAATGGTTGTCTGTGTCTATGTGTCAGCCCTGTGATGACCTGGCGACTTGTCCAGGGTGTACCCCGCCTTTCGCCCGTAGTCAGCTGGGATAGGCTCCAGCTTGCCTGCGACCCTGTAGAAGGATAAAGCGGCTAGAGATAATGAGATGAGATGAGACATGTTAGACCATAAACTTTTGCATACTGTTTTTGTAGAATTGCATGGTGACTTCCTCCTTGCAGGAGGAAGAAATCACTTGTTCACACAAGAACAGGAACAACAAATTATCAACATGGTCATTGCAAACAACAATATACTTTTGAGACAACTGCTACACCACATCATTAATGACAACACAACATTCAACAACATTGATAGGGTAAGTTTATCCACCCTGGGCCGTCTACTGAAGCGCCATCAAATCCTGATGAAACAGCTGTACAGAGTGCCATTTGAGAGAAACTCTGAGTGAAACAACTGCGCTATGAATATGTGCAAGTAAGTTACATTTTATATATTAGCCCATTAAAATAATTGGTACTGTATTCCAGTTTACTGTATTACTATGCTACACTATATGGACTGATATCTGTATCCTTTCTGTCATATGCTTTTTCCTGGCTGTATCGGAGAGTTATGGAGCTAGATGCTGCTGCAGACCCACATGTTTTTATATACATTGATGAGGTTGGCTTCAATCTTGCCAAAAGCAGATGCCGGGGGAGAAACATCATTGGGTAGCGGGCCATTGTCAGTGTTCCTGGGCAGTATGGTGGGAACATTACAATGTGTGCTGCAATTGGCCAAAATGGTGTCCTTCACCACCATGCCACTCTTGGCCCATATAACACTGTTCACATCATTGAATTCCTTGACACCCTGCATGGCATCATCCTTAATGACCAATACAATGTGGCAGGGAAATTCACATTTGTTGTCTCATGGGACAATGTAAGTTTTCATCGATTTGCTGAGGTCCACAGTTGGTTCACCAATCACCCAAGGTTTCAGGTTCTCACCCTTCCACCATACTCTCCTTTCCTAAACCCTATTGAGGTATTTCACCCACGTGACCAAGTCACGTGACACAGCCATTTTGGACGGCACGCTTAAGTCCTTCAGTGCAAGGCGGTATGAGATGGTGGAGACCTTTGCACATTTTAACAAGAAAGTAAGCTGTGATTCGTGTTAAATTGGATCTGTCTTTTATCACAAACACTGTACCCAGCCTTGGTATGGAGCCCTGTTTATTTATTTCTGTGTCCCGTTTCTTTCTAGCCTTTGTTATTGCGTTTTATGTCTGATGTCTGCTACATGCAACCCTAGACAAATTAACACTGCCTTGTTTCACTGCTCAGATGGGTTAACAAACACTGAGCCATTTACTTTTTGCTATATATTTTATCAAAATTGCGTTAACTGATAAACTAACCTGAAATGAAATGATCACTGCAAAGTCTGGAGTACTCTGTTGGCTCCCAATCCTGTCTCTTCACAGCTGCAATCCATTTGGCCCTCTTGTCTGGGTCAGTAGGAAACCGGTAGTGATGTGTCGGTCGCGAACGATCCGGTTCAAAGAGCCGGCTCTTTGAAGTGAACGACGGGAGCCGGCTCTTCGGTGGGAGCCGAGTTGGGGAGCCGAATTAGTTTTTTGTCCTTAGGTGCCTCAGAGAGAGAGACTTTCACAAAAACAGTTGCTGTCCGATTGCGTCTTTGTGTTGTCTATTACCATTCAAAGGAAAAAAAGCATGGTGTACGCCTACTTTTTTTGGTTGGGGGGGTTGATGTCATTCACAGCTGCGAAAATACGAAAATTGGTGTAATGCTTAAAGCTGTGGAGCACAGGGGAGAGGAGTCTGTGAGGCACCTGAGGAGGGGAAAATCAGCTGTGTATTTTATATTGGTAATATAACACAGTTTTGCATTATGTTTGTGAGAAAATAATTTATTAATTGGTAAGTAAGTTTTATTTCTATAGCTAGAACATTGTTACACTGCTATACTTTACAAAGCTTTACAATGGCTACAAAAACTAAAAAATAAAATGGAAAACATCCTATTGATAAAATATAAATAATAATGTAATTAATTAACTAGTTAATTGCAGCAATTAAATCAAAAATAAAATATCAGGAGTCGTTTGGGAGCCGAAAGAGCCGGCTCCTTATAGTAAGAAGAGCCAAAAGAGCCGGCTCTCGAAAAAGAGCCGAAATTCCCATCACTAGAAACCGGTAAAAGGAGCGTCCTGCACGCTGTCCCTGTCTGTTGTGGCAGCCCACAGCACAACAAGCAAACACCATGGTTATTTATAGAGTGCTTACTGACAAATTAATCTATTCTAGGTGTCTGTAACACATTTTTTTTCAAGCTGGTTCTCCCTCTCTCGCTACGTTCACACTGCAAGGCTTAATGCTCAATTCCGATTTTTTTGTGAAATCCGATTTTTTTGTGAGGTCGTTCACATTAACAAATATATGTGACTTGTATGTGATCCTCAGTATGAACGAAAAGCGACCTAAAAGTGTTCCGCATGCGCATTGCAGGATACGACGACGTCACACGCAGTGAGCATGGCCAGTGTTTACGGAAGTAAAACTGCCCGGTTGCGGTATGACCCATCCAATCTAGCTTGAATAGCTGTATCCCCCCAAATGGAAATCAGCTCCCTAACCTCTGCGTCCTTACATTGAGAAGATTCAGAACCTTCACAGCCCGAAGCGTCCCTCGCATTGATGTCATGCGCAGGGGCGCAGATACGTTTTTTGAACTGGGGGGGGACAAAAAACTGGGAGGGACAAAGCTGCCAGCAAACCAACCCCAACCCCGATATGCCTGTCAAACTTGTTGTTAGTAACCATAGCAACCAAGCTCGAGCTCGCAACCTGTGCAGTCTGCGCAGCTCAACCAACCGAATATCAGTCTTTGTTTTGTTTTATGTGAGTTGTTGCAACTATGTATACACTGCTGTGCACCTCAATAAACCGAATGGTAATTAGTCTTTTGATTTTTCCGTGAGGTTTGCCTTATGCAAAGAAAGACAGCATAGACGTTTTTTCCTCCCTGTAAGTGGGGGGGACCGAACGAAGTGAATTTAAATCTGGGTGGGATGAGTCCCACCCTCTATCTGCGCCCGTGGTCATGCGCCATGTTGTTGTAACTTTTTTTGAGAGACCCGCCGCCTACTTCAGCACAGAATAGTGACGTTTGTGGCTTGTTGATGACGTGTAAGTCGGATGAATGCGACCTGGCGGTTCAGACTGAAGTCGCATATGAAAAGAGCGGATAGGAATCGGAATTAGGACCACATATCCAAACGGCCTGGGTCGGATTTGAAAAAATCGGATCTGTGTCGTTCATATTGTCAATAAAAGATCGGATACAGGTCACATATGGGCGAAAAGATCGGATTTGAGTCACTTCAGCCTGCAGTGTGAACGTCTGCAGCATTAGTATGTAGCTTGACGTTCAAAATGGCGGACACCGGGGCGTCACGTGACCCTGTGACGTCAGGTGAAATACCTCAATTGAGGAGTTCTTTTCTGCATGGCGTTGAAAGGTAAATGACTTAAAATTCACAAGCAATCAGTTTCATATTCATATAATACTTACTGTAATTCAATACATTGTACGCATTTCCTCCTAGACAGCTATTCAGGCTCTCAAATCTTTCTTGCTTTATTGTAACCCCTGAAGTTCTACATACCATACCAATGTGCAAGGCAATGGAAGAGATCTGTGGTGATGTTGATGTGGAGGCATGCCAGGGCTGGATATGCTATTCAAGACATTCCTTCCCCTGATGTTTGGCCAGAGAGGACATCCTTTGTGATGTTGATGAAGTGCTGTGGCCGGATGCACATGGAAGACGGGATAGACAGTAATTGCAACATACATTAACTGAAATTACAGTAAATGTGTCTGATTTAAAAAATAAAAACAACTGTTTCCCCATTGCATTTTTGTTCATAGTCTTATTTACAGCATGCTACAAATGAGAATGCAAGACTCTAGATAATAATGTCTTATACTTGGTACGTCAGTGTGCAAATGGCATGTGGAAAAACCTGTTTATTTGCTGTTTGTGTGTAAAATTGTGATGGAAAAATACCATTTTTAGAAGAGTTTATATAGTTTTGAATGAAGTGTTTGCTTTTGAAAGAGATGTCCAAAATTTTGTGTATATGTTTTTGGTTTTTGTGTGTCAAGTTTTGACAAAAGGGCCATAGTTTAAAAAATTGTGTTTTAGCAAAAGTAAAAAACTGTAAATGTGGTATTAGCATGGGCTGACCTGTAAACATTTAAGATATACTTTAATGATCCTTTGCAGGGAATTAGATTGTTACAGCAGCAAAGACACAAACACTTTAACAACCACTTTAACAACAACAAAAAAAAGACACTAGCTACAACTGCTTGATAAAAAGTGCATAGGAGAGATTAAAAGATCGTAGTCTTCTTAGAAAGTACAGCCTGCTTTATCCTTTCTTATATAAGGCATCCATGTGGGTGGACCAGTCCAGCTTGTTGTCTAACACAACTCCCAGATATCTGTAGCTGGAGACCTGTTCCACTGCTGCTCCTTGAATGGTGACTAGGTCTCAAGAAGGTCTTTTTCTCCTGAAATCTACAGTCATTTCCTTTGTTTTCTGGACATTGAGCTGTAGATAGTTGAGGCTGCACCAGTCCACAAAGTCCTCGATGAGGCCCCTGTATTCCTGCTCACTACTTCCCTGACAACACCCAACCACTGCTGTATCATCAGAGAACTTCTGGAGAAAACAGCTGCTGGAGTTGTATTGGAAGTCTGCTGTATATAATGTGAACAGAAAAGGGGACAGGACTCCTCCTTGTGGGGCACCTGTGCTGCTCACAAGCTTTTCAGAGACACAGTTTGGGAGCCGCACATACTGTGGTCTGCAGGTTAGATAGTCAGTGACCCAGGAGACTACCCCTGGCTCAACCTTCATTATCCTCATCTTCTCACCAAGCAGCCTAGGTTGAATTGTGTTGAAGGCACTTGAGAAGTCGAAGAACATGATCCTGACTGAGGCGTCCACAGAGTCAAGGTGAGCATGAATTCTATGTAGCACTTAGATGAGTGCATCATCCATGCTGATGATTTCATGCAGTGTTAGATTCATATCCCTGTTAGTTTGCATGTGATAATGTATTTGTATGAATAGTACAGTACTGATTCAATTTAACCGTGAGAGTCCCCCTTTCCAATATTATCCACAACTAAAGATGGTACTTCATTTCCTGCTTAATTCCTAATTGTTACAACACTGGTTTGCTGTTTCATGAATGAACACCAATCTACTATTTGAATTCATTACTAATAGAACATTATACCTTGGAATCACTTCCCTCCGATGGTTGACGATTGTAGCTCAAATTTCATCAGAAATTACTATTCTTTGTCTTGCTTTTCCTCAGCCTGCTCTTCCTCCTCCTTGCCACCCTCCTCTTCCTCCTTGTACCCCACCTCTTACACACACTCGTCCTCTACCTGTGACAGTTTCTGTCCATTGTTGATATGAACCTGCAACCTTCAACAATCTGTGTACACTCTGAACTGGCTTATATTGGTTGTGTCACATCATTTGAAACAAGTGTGATCAATTTTGAGTCATGTTTAATTTATGACATCTGTGCTTTATTTGTGTTTACCTTTTGCCACTTGTGATTACCATGATGCATCGTAAGTGCATCGCAGTACAAAATGCATGAGAATGTGTTTAGAGTTTTGCAAAAAGAGTCAATAAGATCTGCAAATTGTGTTTCACTAGGTGAAGATTGTTTATGGTATTGTCAAAAGAGTGATTGATTCACTAAATGAGTTCAGGTCACTGAGCACTTGGTTCAAACTATGGGTTTTAATGTTTTAACACTTCAGATAATCTACAGGGCGGCACAGTGGTGTAGTGGTTAGTGCTGTCGTCTCACGGCAAGAAGGTCTGGGTTCGAGCCCCGTGGCCGGTGAGGGCCTTTCTGTGCGGAGTTTGCATGTTCTCCCTGTGTCTGTGTGGGTTTCCTCTAGGTGCTCCGGTTTCCCCCACAGTCCAAAGACATGCAGGTTAGGTTAACTGGTGACTCTAAATTGACCGTGAGTGTGAATGGTTGTCTGTGTCTATGTGTCAGCCCTGTGATGACCTGGCGACTTGTCCAGGGTGTACCCTGCCTTTCACCTGTAGTCAGCTGGGATAGGCTCCAGCTTGCCTGCGACCCTGTAGAACAGGATAAAGTGGCTAGAGATGATGAGAATACAAAAATTTCACCGTTTTCTCTTTATACACTATATTGCCAAAAGTATTTGCTCACCTGCCTTGACTCACATATGAGCTTAAGTGACATCCCATTCCTAATCCATAGGGTTCAATATGATGTCGGTCCACCCTTTGCAGCTAACAGCTTCAACTCTTCTGGGAAGGCTGTCCACAAGGTTTAGGAGTGTGTTTATGGGAATTTTTGACCATTCTTCCAGAAGTGCATTTGTGAGGTCACACACTGATGTTGGACGAGAAGGCCTGGCTCTCAGTCTCTGCCCTAATTCATCCCAAAGGTGTTCTATCCGGTTGAGGTCAGGACTCTGTGCAGGCCAGTTAAGTTCATCCACACCAGACTCTGTCATCCATGTCTTTATGGACCTTGCTTTGTGCACTGGTGCACAGTCATGTTGGAAGAGGAAGGGGCCAGCTCCAAACTGTAAAAACAGTCTGCATGCCTAGGTGCTTGATGTTATACACCTGTGGCCATGGAAGTGATTGGAACACCTGATTCTGATAATTTGGATGGGTGAGCAAATACTTTTGGCAATATAATGTATTTATTTTGCTGCTGTAACAGTGTAAATTTCCCCTTGTGGGATAATAAAAGGTTATCTTATCTTATCTTATCTTATCTTATCTTATCTTATCTTATCTTATCTTATGATCTCAGAAAAAAAAAATTGTAGCTAGTAATTCAGGTGTGTGTGTGTGTGAGAGAGAGAGAGAGAGAGAGAGAGAGACCCAGTTTTTCTACATTTTAAGCCATATCTCCAATCTTTTTACAGTCTTTTGTTTTTACTGTGTAAAGACTGACTCACCATGCCAAGTCCTACTGCAACCCCCATGATCACTAGTTTCAGCATCTATTGCAAGTCCGAGCATGCTGGTGTGGTCATGGAGATGATGGCCCACCAATAGCAGGCGGGGATGCTGCTGAAGCCATGGTGCTCGCTCTCAGCCAAGTGTATGACAGGGGAGAACAATGTGACAGCCACGCACACAAAAAGTAGCAGAAGACCAAAATCGTGCATGCTCCTTTGCACCGTCAGGCTGAGAGTCTGCAAACCCAGTGAGTGTCTGGCCAGCCGCATGACGTACAAGATATGCAGGGCTCGCATGAGCCTCAAAGTTAGACCCAGCTTATCCAAATACCCTCCACCTACATTTATACGATCTCCCATCCTCAGATCTTTCTCATCCACCACCAGGGAAATATAGTATGGCAGAATGGCCACAGCATCAATGACGTTGAGTGGCCCACATGCAAATTCTAGCTTGCTATGGGCCTGCAGTAAGCATAGAGCAAGCTCGAGGGTAAACCAGGCCACAAACACACACACGGTCTCCACGATGAACATCTGTTGACACCTCGGGGAACATTTGCCCTGTTTGTGAACAATGTTAAGCCTTAATCTTCATTTAGCACACCTATAGTGTATGTGTATGTGTGATTACTACAAACAAGCATTTTGACATTTCCCTGTAATAAGAATGGATACTGCTTGCTAAAACAGGATTGTTTTGTCGGGGTATGAGGTAAAGTCAATAAGCATTTATGAGGAAAGTGTATTTTTGTAGAAGCTTTCATGAACCATTCAGCATAAATCTGTTCAGTATTATTTGATTTGTGTAGCACTTTTTACAATAGACATTTACTGTATACACAAGGCAGCTTCACAGAAAGATACAGAAAATGTGGATTTAGATCCCTAATGAACAAACCAGACGAGACTATATGAGGAAGAAACCTGCAGAGAAACCAGATGCAAAAATGGAACCTCTTCTGGGTGACTTCAGATAGTTAATCCTATCATACATACATGGAATTACCTTTTGTCGCCTAATTGCTGTGTATAAATGTGCCTTAGTTTCTGCTGCTCACTCACAGATACTGCAAAAACAATTTAGCAACTAGAATAACTTTTACAGCAGTGCTTTGGTAAGTGCAGCTTTCACAAGACTTTCCCTCATCTCTCTGTCAGTCTAACACTTTTATTATTAAAGTGTAAATGTAATAGTTTTGAAAACGTTATATATTCACAAAACTTTAAACGTTTATTGATGAAACATCCTTAGATATCCTACATCACTGAGTTTAAAGCCAGGAGAATTTTTGACAGATGTTGTTGAAACTCAAACCTATACAAGCCCAAGGTATAATTCAGGTTAATTCGGTAATCTTCAAGATTATGCCTGTGACAAACCAAAAGCAGAAAGCATAGTCTAATCCTAAATCACAGTTGTTGTGTTATTATTACCACTGTACCAATACTCGGTCACATTGATGCTGTAGTTCTTTATGAAAAGTGCAGACAGAATATTTTAGACATATATGTAACAGTTATTCCACAAAATCGAGTCATACATGAGCTGGTAAGTGACGAGGCGCATAGCACGAGTTGACTATAAGCCATGGACGACGAGATTGAGTGGAATAACTGTTTTCTTCTATCCACATTCACTGGATTTTGAGAAACAGAGCATTTTTATTTTTTTTTTTGCAAATTCGATGAATAAAAACTTTATTCAAAACGTCCAACAAAATAATTTCCGCTTAGAATGTAAACAAACTGGTGAAATGACAGTAACAATTTGTGAAAAATGTGATGATAATAATAATTATTGAAAAGTAAAAAAGATACATTCTTACCATGAAATAATTTCATTCCATTTTTTTTTATATTTTGGGGTTTTGTTTTCAAGCAGAGTTTATATTTTGCACTCGGTTTGTCCTCAGCAACACAGGCACCATTTTCCTCTGCTTCTTCAGGGTTTTTTTGGTGGTTGGCAAACCAACTTAAAGGTGCATTACTGCCACCAACTGGGCTGGAGTGTGGAACAGGATATATGGGGGGGTACAATATTCCTTTCGCTATTTCTGTTTCTTTTAAATACTTGATAATAAAGTGATTATATCTGACTTGATGCACTCCGCCATTTTGTTTTTCTCTACTCATGGTATATGAGCCGACAGCCTAGTAATAGAGTAGCCAATCAGAGTGTGCGATTGCTCATATCCAGTGAATGTGAATAGAATAAAAAGAGATACACATGCTCTTACTGGTAGTATGCAGTAAAGTACTTCAGTCATGTACTTTGCTTCAACATACCAGGATTTAGAAGTCATGATGTGACAAGACCAAAAGAAAACTCCAGAAGCATTTTAAGCTACAGCTCCAATCCTGAGTCTTTTGTTTCTATAGTGCAAGATTAACTCACCATGCCAAGTGCTACTGCGACCCACATGATCACTAGTTCCAGCATCTATTGCAAGTCTGAGCATGCTGTTGCTGTTAAAACAGATTTTTCAGGCCCATCCTCATTCTTATCCTCATGGATTTTGTTGAGATATTCTTGCATCCAACCAAAAGAGTCCCTCTCTGATTCTATCCAGACCTCCTCCACAGCTAATAAGGCAGCTTTTTCCTCTTTGCATATCATTTCATGTTCCTGTCTCAGCTCACGATAGGAGCGTGAGAACACATGGAAAATAGAGGTAGCTGGGAAAGCCATGATAAGGATGCCGCTCAGGATGCTGCTGAAGGCCACCACCTGACCCGGGATGGTGCGTGGGACCATGTCACCGTAGCCCACTGTGGTCATGGAGATGATAGCCCACCAATAGCAGGCAGGGATGCTGCTGAAGCCATGGTGCTCACTCTCAGCCAAGTGTATGAGAGGAGAGAACAATGTGACAGCCACGCACACAAAAAGTAGCAGAAGACCAAAATCGTGCATGCTCCTTTGCACCGTCAGGCCAAGAGTCTGCAAACCCAGTGAGTGTCTGGCCAGCCGCATGACGTACAAGATACGCAGGGCACGCATGAGCCTCAGAATCAGACCCAGCTTATCCAAATACCCTCCACCTACATTTATACGATCTCCCATCCTCAGATCTTTCTCATCCACCACCAGGGAAATATAGTACGGCAGAATGGCCACAGCATCAATGACGTTGAGTGGCCCACGTGCAAATTCTAGCTTGCTACGGGCCTGCAGGAAGCGTAGAGCAAGCTCGAGGGTAAACCAGGCCACACACACAGTCTCCACGATGAACATCTGTTGACACCTTGGGGAACATTCGCCCTGTTTGTGAACAATGTTAAGCCTTAATCTAAATTTAGCACACCTATAGAGTATGTGTATGTGTGATTACTACAAACAAGCATTTTGACGTTTCCCTGTAATAAGAAAGGATACTGCTTGATAAAACAGGATTGTTTTGTAGGGGTATAAAGTCAACAAGCATTTATGAGGAATGTGTATTTTTATAGAAGCTTTCATGAACCATTCAGCATAAATCTATTCAGTATCATTTGATTTGTGTAGCACTTTTCACAATAGATATTTATACACAAGGCAGCTTTACAGAAAGCTACAGAAAATGTGGATTTAGATCCCTAAAGATCCCTAATGAACAAACCAGATGAGACTACATGAGGAAGAAACCTGCAGAGAAACCAGATGCAAAAATGGAACCTCTTCTGGGTGACTTCAGATAGTTAATCCTATCATACATACATGGAACTACCTTTTGCCACCTAATTGCTATGTACAAATGTGCCTTAGTTTTTGCTGATCACTCACAGATACTGTAAAAACCATTAAGCAATAAGAGTAACTTTTACAGCAGTGATTTGCTAAGAACAGCTTTCATAAGACTTTCTCTCATCTCTGTCAGTCAAAAATGTTATTATTAAAGTGTAAATGTAAATGTTTTGAAGCTGTTATATGTTCACAGAATTTTAAAACAATTTTTTTATTGGAACACCCTTAGATATGCTGCATCACTGAGTTTTTAGTCAGGATGGTTTTTGTGGTTATTTTCGTACAGGGAAACATGTTGGATCTTGTCTGGAGCAATCACACACACACACACACACACACACACACACACACACACGGATGAAGCCTACAATTTTCTACAAATAAACATAGGTTATGTGTGGAACTGTGACTATCATTCAGTCATTCCACTGAAACTGAATGCTACATTTCCAAGTGAAAAACGTGGAAGGTGTTAAAGAGGCTTTACTGGGAGATTCATATTTCATTTGCCTCAGTCCCCCCAAATCATGTTTTATACTGGCCTACTCATATGCTACTTCTTTTAAAGGAGTTCAGGTTGATGTTACTGAGAGGTTGTTTTCTGCAAAGTCATTCTAACCTATTTCCTTCTAAATTGTGTATTGTTCTAACTTCTGCACCTGCACTGCGATTTTTTTTTATACACTGCCCAGCCAAAACAAAACTTGCCATTTGGATTTCAATATGCAAATACATAAGAGCCTTTGATTGGATAATTACTGCAGTGATTAATTTGTTTCAGCTGGTACAGTAACAATCCTTTTAACCCTAACTGATGCAGTGAGTAGCTTCTCAGCTCTTAAACAAACATGTCCGAAGACATATGCTCGTGCTCATGGAAAAGATGCTACTGTGTTTCAGAAGAGTCAAATTATTGGCCTGGATCAAGCAAAGAAAACTAAGGAGATTGCTTTAATGACTGGAATTGGGTTAATAACTGCCCAAGGCATTATTTAAACCTGGAAGGATAGTGGTGAACCGTCAATTTTGTGGAGAAAATGTGGTTGGAAAAAGATCCTGGCTGACCATGATCAGAGATCACTTAAATGCTTGGTGAAGTTGAATCGTAAAAAAAAAGGGAAAAAATCGACAGTAGAACTCATGGCTATGGTTAATAGTGAAATTAAGAGCATTTCCACACTCACAGTGCAGTGAGAACTCACAGGATTGAGACTAAACAGCTGTGTGTCCATAAGAAAACCACTTGTTAGTGAGACTAATCAGAAGAAAAGGCTTCAATTTGCTAGGGAGCATAAAGATTGGATTCTGGAGCAATGGTAAAAGGTCATATGGTTTGATAAGTCCAGACTGACCCTATTCCTGAGTGATAGGCACATCAGGGTAAGAAAGGAAGCACATGAAGCGATGCAGCCTTCATCCATAGTGGCCACTGTACAAGCCAGTGGAGGCAGAGTTATGATTTGGGGTTGCTTCAATTGGTCAGGTCGAGGCTCAGCAACATTATGGGGCAATAAAATGCAGTCAGCTGATGACCTGAATGTACTGAATGACCAGGTTATCATCTCATCACATCAATGGATTTTTTTTCTTCCCTGATGGCACGGGCATAAAATTAGGACTCAGATTGTGAAAGAGTGGTTCAGGAAGCATAAGGAATCATTTTCACACAAGAATTAACCACCACGGAGTCCTGACGTTAACCCCATTGAGAATCTTTGGGCTGTGCTGGAGAAGACTTTACGCAGTGGTTCAATTCTCCCGTCCTCAACACAAGATCTTGGTGAAAAATTAATACAACTCTGGATTGAAATAAATGTTGTGACATTGCATAAGTTTATCGAAGCAATGCCATGGCAAATGCATGCTGTAATCAAAGTTAAAGGCAGTCCAACCAAATATTAAAGTGTGCAATTTTTTTTTTGGCAGGGCAGTATATGTTTTCATGACCTAGCCGAGACCATTTTGAGTCAAGGCATGTGTCAGTCTGAATTAAGCAATTGTCCACTCTGTATTATGTATTGGTTTAATTATGTGTTGTGCTGGTTTTGCAAATTAATGTATCAAAAGCATCCTAAGTTGTGTATTGTTTGTTCTCAATCCTGTGTTCATGTATTGGAGTGTTTGATTCACACGGTTGACAAAGTATGAGAAAGTAAGGAGCATGAGTTGGAGGGACATGTGAGTTATTATGCTGATTTTATTAAGAATAAATAAAGTTGATTCTGTTAAAGTAAAACTTATAAGAATGTTTATACAGTATTAAAGTTTAACAAGTAAAAGAAAGAAAATTAACTACTGTTTTTGCCAAGTATCATGAATCGTGCTATTAAATCACGTGTTTTTTTAGTCATGTTGTTGATGGCTTGGAAATATTGGTAGTTACACGTACATTGTATGAATAAGGAGAGATGTACTGACAAATAGAAATTATTCTATCCACATTCACTGGATATGAGCAATCGCGCGCTCTGATTGGCTACTCTACTACTAAGATATCAGCTCATATACCGTGAGTAGAGAAAAACAAAATGGCGGCGCGTGTTGTTGAACCAACCAAGGACAAAATAAAAACTTTACTTGAAAACAAAACTCCAAAAATACAAAAAAAAAGCCACAAAATATGGAATGAAAGTATTTGATGATAAGAACGTATCTATTTTTCAAGAATTATTATTATAGCATTTTTCACAAATTGATATTGTCATTTCACTGGTTTGTTTACATTCTAAGTGGGGATGATTTTGTTGGACGTTTTGTATAAAGTTTTTATTTATCGAATTTGCAAAAAAATTAAAATAAAAATGCTCTGTTTCTCAAAATCCAGTGAATGTGAATATAATAAAACAGTTATTCCACTCAATCTTATCATATATGGCTTATAGCCAATTCAGCACTATGTGCCTCATCGACTATCAGCTCATGTACGACTTGATTTTGTGGAATAACTGTTAAATATTGGTGGAATTCTGGCAAAGGTTGATGTGAAGTGTCAGCCAAAGAGATTGTTGGTAATATCAAAATGGGTGTGAACTACAGGTATGATGTTTTAGAACTGTAAAATGAGAAATTCTGTCATTGTTGAGGAATCACTCTGCAGACTGATGACTCAGCTTTTGTTTGACTCAATAAAAGTCTATTTTCTGCAACTTCCTTGACCTTTGACTCTTTTTGATGTGAGCAAATTTCCATGACAATTCATCAAATCAAATCTAAAGAAATAATAAAATAATAAAAATAATAAATAAAATAATAAAAAAATAAAGAAATAACTTTGTTTGGTAGTCAGCTAATAGGTTTGTAAGTTAGTTAAATTACCTTGCTAAAGCCTCACTCACAACCCGCCGTAAGTGTTTTGGACACACACGGGTTGCAGGGTTTGGTGGCTCGCAGCCATGCCACAGGGGTGCGGTGAACCCGGGGGAAAGTTTGGGGAAGGAGTACGGGCAAAGTACTTGTCAGGTTGCACACCTGACTTCCTCGAGGCATGGGAAAAATTGCGCCGTTAGCCTGTGGAAAGCATATATCTGACGCACGTTATCAGTGCGGAGTGTGTGAGATTTGCATTTTACCAGTTTCCTGTGCTATGAGTTCGGGTCGCACTTGTGAAGCATGTGATTAGCATGTTACAATCACTCATAACTTGCGTGTGATGCAAGCCACGAGTGGGTATAAAACCAGCGTGTCTGCAGCAGTCTTTCGACTGAAGAACATTGGATATTTTGTGGAAATTTTTTTTTTTTTTTAGATAGGACAGTGAATGAGCAGGAGAGAGAGACAGGGAGGGATCAGGAAATGATCTCAGGTCGGAATCGAACCCAGGTCCGCAGATTTATGGTATGGTGCCTTATCCAACTGAGCCACTATCCCCCATTTTGTGGAAAAATTTTTAAAATTTTCAGTTTAAAGTTTAGAAAATAGGACCCAAGAAGAAGCAAGCAAAAGTGAAGTAACCCAGCCTGAAACAGCAGAGGAGGAAGAGGAGGAAGAATTTGATGACGATGGTAGCAGCCCCGGCAAGCCCTGCACGGACAGGGAGAAGTATGCCTTCAAGCCGGCAGAAAGCACAGCATCCTGCCAGAGGGATTTTCACAGGTATATACACATGCTTTAAACATTCATTTCAGTATCTATATGCTTATGTAATTAATATTATATACAGTGGTACTTGAAAGTTTGTGAACCCTTTAGAATTTTCTATATTTCTGCATAAATATGACCCAAGACATCATCAGGTTTTCACACGTCCTAAAAGTAGATAAAGAGAATCCAGTTAAACAAATGAGACAAAAATATTATACTTGGTCATTTATTTATTGAGGAAAATGATCCAATATTACATATCTGTGAGTGGCAAAAGTATGTGAACCTTTCCTTTCAGTATCTGGTGTGACCCCCTTGTGCAGCAATAACTGCAACTAAACATTTCCGGTGACTGTTGATCAGTCCTGCACACCGGCTTGGAGGAATTTTATGTACAGAACAGCCTCAACTCTGGGATGTTGGTGGGTTTCCTCACATGAACTGCTCGCTTTAGGTCCTTCCACAACATTTCCACTGGATTAAGGTCAGGACTTTGACTTGGCCATTCCAAAACATAAACTTTATTCTTCTTTAACCATTCTTTGGTAGAACGACTTGTGTGCTTAGGGTCGTTGTCTTGCTGCATGACCCACCTTCTCTTGAGATTCAGTTCATGAACAGATGTCCTGACATTTTCCTTTAGAATTCACTGGTATAATTCAGAATTCATTGTTCCATCAATGATTGCAAGCTGTCCTGGCCCAGATGCAGCAAAACAGGCCCAAACCATGATACTACCAGGGGCGTAGCCATCATTTTAGAAGTGAGGGGGACAAATTGTTCAGAGGTCTATTGAGTGATTTATCATCCTCTCGCATTCAATTGCACCTCTCCTTAGCAGCTAAAGAACCACATAACCACAAACAGCACAGTACCAGGGAACCGACTTTAGTTCTTTAAAATGATATACTATCAAAATCTAAAGTCAAAATCTATAAATCTATAAAGTAAAATGTATAAATATAATTAAGAATAGTAGTAGTGACATGGCTAGTTATATTCTCTTCTCACCTGTGACCCTGTATAGTCATCCCTGTTGGCCTCTGGTCCACTGTCTCCTCTCTCACCCTGCTCTTTCTATTGCGGCAATAAAGATTAAAAAATATGTGGAAAGCAACATTTTGAAATAGAATTAGGAATATCGTAATAATAATCAGCAAGCTCATGTACTTTAAACTTTAACTACCACAAAATAAATTAAATCTTTACAAAAATAACAGTCAAAGGAACACAAATACATTTATATTCTTATTTTCTACCCAGAAGTGAGTAATCTTAGAGTAGCCAAAATAGTAATGTTACTCAAGTAAGAGTATTGTTACTTTAGAATAATATTACTCAAGTAAAAGTAAAACGTATTTTGCAACAAAACAACTCTTAAGAGTACAATTTACCCAAAAAGTTACTCAAGTAAATGTAACGGAGTAAATGTAACTAGTTACTACCGCCTCTAAGTTAGCTAGCTAGCTTAACTAACTAAATTGTCATCTTTTAGCTAATCATTATCTACATTCAACAGCATTACTCAACTTACACGGTTTGTTTGGAAAAAAACTGTCTAAAGTCTTTAGCCTCTTGGCTGGTTTGCTGAACATACAGAAGCACTGCCCAGATCTGAATCACACCAAAGATACTCATGCAATATTTTCTAAAGCGTCTCTGATCACACATGACAGCGGTGTTTGTTTGCCGCCTCAGCTCCGCCTGCTCATGATGAGTTTAGAGGCGGCTCGGAAAAACGCGTTTCCACATGTTAAAAATGAATTGAGTGGTTGTAATGGCTGTAAAAAGTGCGGTGGACAGAAGGCACAAATACAGGAAGTGCGGGGGATATGTCCCCTGCGTCCGCTACGCCCATGGATACTACCACAACCATGTTTCACAGATGAGACAAGGTTCTTATGCTGGAATGTAGTGTTTTCCTTTCTCCAAACATAACGCTTCTCATTTAAACCAAAAAGTTCTATTTTGGTCTCGTCCGTCCACAAAACATTTTTCCAATAGCCTTCTGGCTTGTTCTTGTAATCTTTGGCAAACTGCAGATGAGCAGCAATGTTATTTTTGGAGAGCAGTGGCTTTCTCCTTGCAACCATTGTTGTTCAGTGTTCTCCTGATGGTGGACTCCATCCATACATCCATTATCTGTAGCCGCTTATCCTATCCTACAGGGTCACAGGCAAGCTGGAGCCTATCCCAGCTGACTATGGGCGAGAGGTGGGGTACACCCTGGACAAGTCGCCAGGTCATTGCAGGGCTGACACATAGACAACCATTCACACTCACAGTCAATTTAGAGCCACCAATTAGCCTAACCTGCATGCCTTTGGACTGTGGGGGAAACCGGAGCACCCAGAGGAAACCCACGTGGACACGGGGAGAGCATGCAAACTCGACACAGAAAGGCCCCTGTCGGCCACTGGGCTCAAACCCAGGATCTTCTTGCTGTGAGGCGACAGTGCTAACCAATACACCACCGTGCTGCCCGATGGTGGACTCATGAACATTAATATTAGCCAATGTGAGAGAGGCCTTCAGTTACTTAGAAGTTACCCTGGGGTCCTTTGTGACCTTGCCAACTATTACACACCTTGCTCTTGGAATGATCTTTGTTGGTCAACCACTCCTGGGGAGGGTAACAGTGGTCTTGAATTTCCTCCATTTGTACACAATCTGTCTGACTGTGGATCGGTGAAGTCCAAACTCTTTAGAGACGGTTTTGTAACCTTTTCCAGCCTGATGAGCATCAACAATGCTTTTTCTGAGGTCCTCAGAAATCTCCTTTGTTCGTGCCATGATACACTTCCACAAACATGTTGTGAAGATCAGACTTTGATAGATCCATGTTCTTTAAATAAAACAGGGTGCCCACTCACACCTGATTGTCATCCCATTGATTGAAAACACCTGACTTTAATTTCACCTTCAAATTAACTACTAACCCTAGAGGTTCACATACTTTTAACACTCACAGATATGTAATATTGGATCATTTTCCTCAATAAATAAATGACCATGTATAATATTTTTGTTTCATTTGTTTAACTACTTTCAGGACTTGTATGACAATCTGATGATGTTTTAGGTCATATGCAGAAATACTGAAAATTCTAAAGGGTTCACAAACTTTCAAGCACCACTATATGCTGATTTTCATGTAAGTTTCAGCTAACATCGCCCAGAAGTGAGGACATTGCAATCACAGCAATCATTGCTGTCAGGCCATTGTGCCATGCTCAGTGATAAGGACATCCCAACACCCTGTCCCACCACTCAGCAGGAGTAGGAGCAGGACAGTAGCTCGGAGTCAGAGTCAAAGTGTGTTTCAGTGTTCAAACTGTTGGGCTATTTAGTTGGGATTTTTTTTTACAATGTAATAAAATGCGTTATTCCCTTATACTCATGTTTTATTATTTGACGTTTGCATGGCAAATTAACATATACTCAAATAAAAACAGCAAATGAGGTGGTCTTTTTCCTTTCTACAATGCTACATGCTACATGATCGGTTCCTTGATAATGCATTTTATTACATTGTAAAAAATCCCAACTAAATAGCCCAACAGTTTGAACACTGAAAGACACTTTTGGCCCTTTTCCACTACCCTTTTTCAGCTCACTTCAGCCCGACACGGCTCGCGTTTCGACTACCAAAAACCAGCACGACTCAGCTCGCTTCAGCCCTGCTTAGCCCCTAAAACTCGCACCGTTTTGGAGTGGGGCTGAAGCGAGCCAAAGCGAGCCGACTGAGGCTGGGGGCGTGAGCAGACACTCCCCTGTGCACTGATTGGTGAGGAGGAGTGTCCTCACATGCCCACACACACCCCGCGAGCGCACTGGGATCTGTAAACACCGCAAACCCGGAAGGAGAAGAATTACAAATTACGAGAATTTCTGAAGCCTTATGCGCCTCGCCTCATCTATACGCTCTTGCCAGTATCTGTCCGCGTTGTCGGTGACAACAAGCCACAGCACCAAGACCAGCAACACTAACGACTCCATGTCCTCCATGTTTATTGTTTACTATTCGGGTTGTGAGACTACCGCTTAAAAGATCACTGATGTCACTGTTTGCGCTGCTTAACGACATCACCTGACGTCCACCCACTTTCGCTAACTCCACCCAGTGTGTCCACCCACTTCCAGCCAGCACGGTTCAGCGCGGTTGTAGTCGAAATGCAACTCCAACAGCCCCGCTCAGCCCGACTCAGCACGGCACGGCTCAGCCCGACTCAGCCGCGTTTGTAGTGGAAAAGCGGCATTAGACTCTGACTCCCAGAGTCTTGCCCCTCGTGTCGCATGCAGGTTGTGTGCGCTACGTGCAGGTCACGTGCGCTGCGTGCAGGTTGCGTGTGCTGCGTGCACACCACACACGGGGTAGAACGTGGGATGTACTTTTGTCTTGCGAGCCGCACAAATAGTGTGGAATGCTTGTGTAGTACTTCTGAGGCACGTCACTCATACAATGACCGTGTGTCACTCATGCGTCTTACTGTCATTGCAAAAAGCCCCTACTAGCCGTGCTGCTGACTTGGTTCAGGTGTACAAAAGGAGTACGGGTCCTGTATGTAGTGTATGCATTCTTGATTTGTCGCAAGACCCACAGAATTTGAATGTGCAGGACCAAAAGTCTCCACGGGCAGTCTGCGACCTTCTACGGCGCTGAACACACGCAAGTGTCGCACAAGTCTCAAGCATGGTTTTGCCAATTTTTTTTTTACCGTAGACTGCCCGTAGCAGCATGTACGGCGGGTTGTGAGTGAGGCTTAATTAAATTAGCAAGCCAGTTAATTTTTTTTGTAAATCAGCTTGTTAACTTAGCTATCTAGTTAGGTTTTGTTTTTGTTGCTAATATGTCTTAGCATTCATTCCAAAAGGGTTATTAAACATTAGCTAATCTGCAAGCCAAATTCTAGGTTTGTTTGAGTTTGTGGAGTATTTTTCTTATAGCTGATTTCTTAGTGATCCAGCTAGTCGGGCATGAGGTAATTGTGGTCAGTTAAAATAATTTATTTTTTATTCTTGAATACTTGATTATGTTTAAATGTAGATATGTGTTGACTTTCTCTCAAGTAGATCTCAATATTTCTACTTTTAATTCAGATTTTGATACCATACCCATGCTTTTACTTAAGTACAGTTTCTTGGTACTTTTTCCTCTCTCGCTACTCTAATTAGACAATCACTCTATAATGACAAACGTGTTGTAGTGATGCACCTACTCGGCTCTCTTCCTCTCTGAGATCAGGCATAGTGCTGACGCACAAGCTAACCACGGTGACAGCAATCATAGCCACTGAGACACAGGCAAAGCTCTTGCCCAGCCAGCCAGAGTGTGGGTTCTCCACCACGTCTCGGAGGCGGCTCAAGAAGCCACGGAAACCTTCCTCTGTCTCATGTGTTGGTTGTTTCATCAGCCTCTTCTGCCTCCTAGCTTCCGCTTTCCGCTTCTTCTCAGCCACCTCCTCCACACAGGTGATCATAACACGTCTACAGCAGCGCTCCATCCCACTGGTCTCAATGCCCCAATAAGCAAGCTCATCTGAGAGAAAAACAGCACATGCCTGCCTCAACAGCCTCAGCTTCCCTGCTGCCAGGAAGTTCAGGATGACGCGGAAGGCAGTGGCACTGCGGTCGAAGAAGAACTCATGGCTAACTTCATCATAGTCATCGCACAGCCGGGCAATGTCTTCGGGACTGCTGCAGTGACGTAGCTGGCCTAAACGGGAAAGTGGGAAGTCATCCAGTGTGCTCCAGGCAAACATGTAACGATCCCCACCAACATTCACGAGGGCCAGTTTGCTGTGATCGACATTTGTGAGTGCAGAGGGGTCACGTATTCGCTGGGCTCGCTGAAAGTACACTCCTTTAATGGTCTTTGTCTCAGGGATCTCAGTAAAAAAATGGTCAAGGCTGCTGTCATCTGTGCTAATGGAGAAATTACTGAAGTCATTTGCATTGCTGATGATAGGCATGATGGCATCAGGCCATAAAAGTGCAGGGGCTGTGCTTTTGGTACGTACAGTTTTAAAAAGAGAGCACCTGTAATGAAAAGAAACATGATTAAGAAAAGCAGAGAACAGTAAATGTATAGTCATAGGCAGTGTGATTTGCCCTGGTTGTTACAAGATCCCAGCTTTCAGACATTAACACAAAATAATACATTTTTATTTTTCAATCGAACAAGGGTGGGTTTCCTGAAAGCCTCTTAAGGCTAAGAGCATCTTTAACTGCCTCTTACGTTCCATCGTTAAGATAACATGGGTTTCGCAAACAATGTCATAGCCAAAGTAGTGCTTTAGTTTGCTCTTAACTTACGATGGACCTGGATAACTCTTTCACAACAAAGAGCATCTGCTTGCAGCCGAATACTCAGAATGCAATGCGCCTCCGAGGGACTCTCACAATCAATGGGTGGAGACTGGTGTTGAATCTGCTGCCAGTGTTAAATTGTTTTTCTTGTACATTGGAAGTACATCAAGTGAATTATTAAATAAATATATGCAAAACATTATGAATATATTTCAATATGTTATGGAATTACGTATGGATATCATAATGTCTCATTGATATCGCCACATTTTAATCAAATTTAACTCCATTAGGTGAGTGATTATCTCATTTAGTGTCATAAATGAGACAAGTTTCTGCACCTGTAACATTATATAAACTTTATACAAAACATGTTGGACGTTTTGTATAAAGTTTTTATTTATCGAATTTGCAAAACAATTAAATATATAAGCCATGTACGACAAGATTGAGTGGAATAAATAATTGTTTTATTCTATGCACATCCACTGGATTTTGAGAAACAGAAAATTTTTTTTTGCAAATTCAATAAATAAAAACTTTATACAAAACGTCCGACAAAATTATTTCTGCTAGGAATGTAAACAAAATGCTATAATAATAATAATAATAATAATAATAATAATAATAATAATAATAATAATAATAATTCTTGAAAAATAAAAAAGAGATATATTTTTTACCCTCAAACACTTTTATTCTATATTTTGTTGCCTTTTTTGTATTTTGGGGGGTTTTGTTTTTGAGTCGAGTTTTTATTTCATCCTCGGTTGGTTCAGCAACACGCTCCACCATTTTGTTTTTCTCTACTTACGGTATATGAGCTGATATCCTAGTAGTAGAGTAGCCAATCAGAGCACATGATTGCTCATATCCAGTGAATGTGGATAGAATAATGCACGTTGTATTCACTGCTCTATAATTGCCCGAATCAACTGTATGGAATTGCTTTTGCTGCATTACTGAGACAACTTTGTTATGCATTGCAACAAACCTCTTAGAAGAAATGTCATAAACATCTTAGCTTAGGCAGTGAGTACAATCTGCAGATACAGGGTGAGAATTCTAGGGGCCTGTAGCTGGAGAAGATCCACAGAAATTTCAGTAGAATTTCTGAATATACACTCGCTGGTCACTTCATATAGTGTTTTGCATGCATTAATAGCACTGTTTATTAGGAACACCTGTACACCTATTCATTCATGCAATTATCCATCCAACAACAACAACAACAAAAACAACAAACTGTGAGTGGATGTTCTGAGGAATCTGAAGCTACAGTGGGCACAATGAAACTGAACAGTTAAAGATAGGACAAGAAATAGACTATGCAGCATTTTACCAACATATACCTGTCCAGTTTTTGGTGAGTCTGTGCCTCCTGTAGCCTCAGACTCCTGTTGTTGGAACCTGATTTATTTTTCTACTGTTGTAGCCTATCCACCTTAGGGTTTAGCATGCTGTGCAGTTGGAGATACTTTTCTGCTCACCACAGTTGTAAAGAGTGGTCATTTCAGCTACTTTGGACTTCATGTCTCACCTACAGAACTGCTGCTCGCTAGACTTCGGCGGTATCTATTTTTTCATCCCTTCATACCATTCTGAAATTTCACCAGTATACACGGTATATGATGGTATAGAGGCTTTGCACCATTACGTGACCCCCATAGCAATAGCAACTACAATGCCATGACAGGAGGCAGCTTGTAGTGCTTCATTCAGATGAGTTAGTTTTTAGTGATCAGTAAGGGAAGGTTTTGCTGTGTTTTTGGATGTGCAGAATTGTTCTGAACGAAACAAAGACATCAGATTTTTTTTTTTTTTAATTTACCAAAAGTAATTCATCCTCAAGAGGAAAAAACTAGAGAGATTTTGAAACATATAAGGGTAAAATGGCTCGCAAACATTTGGCGGGACTCGGCGTCGAACAGAGAGGTCAAAAACCCTATGGTATGCTCACTTCATTTCCATGAAGGTAAGAATTCCCAAAAATATTTTAATTTCAGAATGTAATATGCTTTTCTGTAGGCATAAGCCACTTAGAAGGAACAGACGTACATGTTTTTGCTTTCATCATTCAAATTCCTGCTTCAACTGTAAATAGTAATGCTCCTACATAGAAGAATAGAAGAAGCCTTTTATTTATCACATGTAGACTCAAGGGCGGCACGGTGGTGTAGTGGTTAGCGCTGTCGCCTCACAGCAAGAAGGTCCGGGTTCGAGCCCCGTGGCCGGCGAGGGCCTTTCTGTGCGGAGTTTGCATGTTCTCCCCGTGTCCGCGTGGGTTTCCTCCGGGTGCTCCGGTTTCCCCCACAGTCCAAAGACATGCAGGTTAGGTTAACTGGTGACTCTAAAATTGACCATAGGTGTGAATGTGAGTGTGAATGGTTGTCTGTGTCTATGTGTCAGCCCTGTGATGACCTGGCGACTTGTCCAGGGTGTACCCCGCCTTTCGCCCGTAGTCAGCTGGGATAGGCTCCAGCTTGCCTGCGACCCTGTAGAACAGGATAAAGCGGCTAGAGATAATGAGATGAGATGAGATGTAGACTCAAGCACAGTGAAATTCCTCCTCTGCATTTAACCCATACCCATTTAGAATATACCCAGAGCAGTGGGCAGCTATGCTACTGTGCCTGGGGAGTAGTTGGGGGTTAGGTCGAACCGGCAACCCTTTGGGCCCATGGCTGCCTCCAATTCAGCAGGACTTGGTGTGAGCAGGCTTGACCCCAGCCAGCCATATACAGTTGCAGTGGGCTGTTAATACACTACTGTCATTTTTAACAGTGATCCAAGGTTTCAAAGGAGTTTCATTTAGTCACTGTGAGAGATTAGCCTTAGTAGAATAATGTAAGCTTAAGCTGAGTGACTCTTTGTCAATTACCAGTGGAAATAAACAAAGTAATCCCTCAGAAATACCAACCTTTCTGATTAGAATCTTCACATTTTCTGTTGCTTTACCAATGAAGATGCATCTTACCAAGCCAGCCACAAAAAACTGGTAAGCGTCTAGGCCAGGGGTGGGCAATTATTTTTTTCCATGGGGCCACATGAGAAACAGAAAATTTTGTGGAGGGCCGGACCAAAAGGCTGAACTAAATTCTGCATAATCGTAAGTGTATTTCTTTATATAAAGCAGTAAATATCATTGTTTTTACAAGCTGCTAAGACTGGTAAGAGTATGGAAAAAACGAGGTTGCCTTACAAAAATGTCATTTATTCAGTCAAATTTCCCAAAACAATGGTTAACAAAATGTGAACATTTGTACTTTTTTTTTCAGTCACATTCACCCCAAAACACAATAAAGACATCACAATATTGTCTTTCTACTCCAAATATCAAGCAAGATGCATCATATTATAATAATGATGCCCACATTTGTAGTCTAATCACCTCATTTGATGTTTTTCAGTTTTTTATTTGTTCAGTGAGAGAAATCTAGTCTCTGTTGGTCTTTAATGAGTGCATCAAAGTCAGGTTGAATGTCTGAGGCGGAGATGTGAAGCACAGCTGACAGATGATCATCAGTCGATTCAGTGTAGGTATCAGATCTACAGATCAGCTCGGGCTCCGGCGCCTGCTGGTGACGTCACGCTATGTGATTGGCTGGACCATTTGAAGGATGACGTACAAGTTTGTGGTTGGTCTGGACAAATTACGGAAGTAGTTATCGCGGGATTAGGTTTCGTGGGATTTCATGTCATGTTCATGTCACGCGCATTGCGTTTTTGTTGAACACAACTTCAAACTAAAAGCAATGCACATTCAGTCCATGCATGAGGTAAAATTAGAAAATACATTTATTTTGTAATTTCTAATTAACCTTACGCAGGCCGGTCAGAATGAACCAAAGGGCCGGATGCGGCCCACGGGCCGGAAAATGCCCACGTCTGGTCTAGGCTTTTGTAGGCCTTGATTTGATCTTTCATGTAAAGACTCAGAGAGAACAGCAAGTAGGTCAGTATGTCAGGAAATTCCACATCAGGCCACATTTCCAATGATTCAAAAAAAAAAAAGAAAAAGATTTGTGACATTGTACAGATCAATATTACTGATGAATTCTATTTTTTCGCAATTTTTACACTCTTCAGGGCCTAAAGAATCCTAATATTTTGGGGGTGAAGGCACGTATTCTGTCTCTCTTGTCAGCGTTTAGTTTTAACCTGCCTCCTGTCATGGCAGCATAGTTGCTATGGGGGTCACGTGACAGTGCAAAGCCTCTATTTGTTTAAAAATAAATGTTCTCAGCGTTAGCCATCATGCAATGTAAAACTTTGTTTATTTCAACACCACTACAGTTCTTCATTGTTACAGACCACACAGCATAATCACCCCTCTTCTCGCCAGTAGACTGATGTTTAGTGGCGTGTGTTGTGCGCTGCATTACATCACTGCAATACAGCATATCCATATCAGTTTAACAGAAAAAGGAGCTTCTGTATTTTTAATCGCATTGCAAATCATATCATCAGGATTTCTAAATACCCTGATATACCATGATACCATGAACCCGCCCAAGCCTAGTGGATATTTTTGTTTGTTTGTTTTTTGCACCATTCTGTGTCAACTCTACAAACTGCTACTGCGTGAAAATCCCAGGAGATGAACAGTTTGTGAAACCTTAAACCTGCCCATCTGGAACCAACACCCATACCACTGTCAAAGTCACTAAGATCATATTTTGTCCCCATTCTAATGACGCACTTAATCTGTATCTGCATGTCTGTATTTTTTTCGCGGTCCGGTTTCCATCAAATCGTGCGCTCTGATTGGCTCGCGAGCGGTCCGGAATCCTCCGATACAGACCCCGGTTACGGACCTTTGGCGACTTGTTCGTTCACAAAAACAACAAACATAGTAGCAATTTTTTGTCAACATTTATTTTCGCATTTCTCAGTATAATAGCATTAATTTTACAGCATGGGTAGCGATAACGACAGTGTTCACAGCGAAAGCGAGTTTTACTACCCCGATGAAGACAAAATAAAAGAAAACCTTTCAGGAGAAAGCCAAAAACGAGCTTGTAGCAGGTTTGTTCTAAATATGGTTTCTCTTTCGGGCACTCTCATTTTCTGTTAGAATTTGGTAAAGAAAAAAATAAATATATTATTTACCAGCTTAAGGTTGGTCCGTATCGTGAAATACCGTGACCGAGGTCTTGAAAATACTGACCAAGGCCTCGGTCAGTATTTTCAAGACCTCGGTCACGGTATTTCACGATACGAACCGACCTTAAGCTGGTAAATAATATATATTAGGGTGCATCAGTTGCCCTCACTTTCATAAAATCTGATGCATTTTTGTTTGGGTGTTCCTTTTCACCAATAAAGACATCCTGTAAAAAATTTTTTGACCATATTCAAAAGTCTAATGGTGGCACCATGAGGTTCATTTTTTGCCAAAAACCGCTTATTTTATGTTTTCGCGTAAGGTTTGAATCACAATGTTGGACTCCATTTATTGATTTCTTGTGACCCAGAGATCATGTTAAGAACCTTTGCAAGGGATTGAGAAGCATTAATGTGATTCATAATACATTTGTATTGTTTAAAAGTAGTTGAACAATGATTCAATGAACAGCTAAAACTCAAACTGTGCTTGATAATATATTTAGAATATGTACTAAAAATGTGTATCTAAGATATTTGGTATACTCTATAAGGTGCCATAATGTTTCATGAAAAGTGATCGAAATTTTGTCATAAAAGTCATAAAATAGCAGCTTTTTCCATAACTTTGAGCTCCTGGTGCCACCATTAAACTTTTAAATTTTGTCAAAATATTTCACCCAGTGTGTTTTCTGACCAAAAGGAACATAAAAACAAAAATGCATCATGATCGGAGGAACTTTTCATTTTTAGGGGGCAACTGATGCACCCTAATATATATATTTTGCTGCTGGCGCATGATTGGCTGATTGGATAATTGCATGAATGAGCAGGTGTACGCTTACACATGTTCCTAATATTAAATATCTGTGAAACACATTATGAAAGTGAAGTGGCTTTGGGACTGAGAGTAATGTTCTATCTATGGGTGTGTGCAACCGTTAATGTCTCTGCTTTTTAGTGTGGACAAAAAACCCTTTTGATATGAAAACAACATTTCCAAATGGATCCATAATAGTGTTGGCAAGGCACCAGAGAGAGAGAGAGAGAGAGAGAGAGAGAGAGAGAGGGTTCAGTAATTACCAGCAGTAATCTTTGGGGATAGTTTTTCCATCACTACAGCAAAAACAGAACTGTTTACACAACTGGAAGCTGTATATGGCAAAGACATGCATCAGTTTAATGCCATATTTGTTGCTTTTCTGTCCACTTTCTTTAGTTTTTTTTTCTTAACAAATTTTCACTTTATCTCATTCTGCACATGTGAGTCCAATCTGTTTATTCAGATATCTCCACCACCACCACACACACAACCTGTCTAAAGAGCCTCGAAATAAAACCGTTCTCTTTGGCTCTTACCTGATGGACTTATACGGTGCTCTTTCCTCCCAAAACGTCACTCCTGAGCACGAGCGCACCGACACTCACTTCCCACAACGAATAACGGAGAAGAGAATTGAGATGTCCGTCACTCAGAATAGCTCACACTCCTATAAATACTTTCTTGGCTGAATGGAGACACAGTTAATGTCCCGTCGGAGGTAAAACGCGTTCATGAAGTGCTGCGCACGCGCTGCTGCAGTTAAGTGCCGGTGTGTTCATGCGCCGCTCCTGATGTTTCTGTTCACGATGCAAGAAGTGAAGTAGGCTAATCCGCCCATCCCCATCCCATCATCATCAACATCAGCAGGAAAGCCTGGGTAAACCCGGGGAAATAAATAAATGTGCAAAAGTCTTAGGCATTAGGCACATGCATGAAATGCTGTAGAGCAAAGATGCCTTCAAAAATACTTACATTAAATGTTTCTACACACACACACACACACACACACACACACACACACACACATATATATATATATATATATATATATATATATATATATATATATATATATATATATATATATATATATACACTACCGTTCAAAAGTTTGGGGTCACCCAGACAATTTTGTGTTTTCCATGAAAAGTCACACTTTTATTTACCACCATAAGTTGTAAAATGAATAGAAAATATAGTCAAGACATTTTTCTGGCCATTTTGAGCATTTAATCGACCCCACAAATGTGATGCTCCAGAAACTCAATCTGCTCAAAGGAAGGTCAGTTTTATAGCTTCTCTAAAGAGCTCAACTGTTTTCAGCTGTGCTAACATGATTGTACAAGGGTTTTCTAATCATCCATTAGCCTTCTGAGGCAATGAGCAAACACATTGTACCATTAGAACACTGGAGTGAGAGTTGCTGGAAATGGGCCTCTATACACCTATGGAGATATTGCACCAAAAACCAGACATTTGCAGCTAGAATAGTCATTTACCACATTAGCAATGTATAGAGTGGATTTCTGATTAGTTTAAAGTGATCTTCATTGAAAAGAACAGTGCTTTTCTTTCAAAAATAAGGACATTTCAAAGTGACCCCAAACTTTTGAACGGTAGTGTATATATATATATATATATATATATATATATATATATATATATATATATATATATATATATATATATCAGTAAGCAGTAAAAAGTCAATGTTTGGAAAAGTCAATGTTTGGAGTGACAACCCTTTGCTTAAAAATAGCAGTCTCAAGGACAATGAGTGCAGTTTGATTAGGAACTGAGCTGTAGGTTTTACTGAGCATCTTACAGAACCAGCCACAGTTCTTCTGGACACTTTGACTGTCACACTCGCCTCTTCATTTTTCAGCAAAACCCAGTAGCCTTCATTATGTTTTTACCTGAAAAGTGGTCTGTTATGTAATCTGCTGCTTTCTTTACTGATATACAAACATTTTTCTGTAACATTTAATTTTGTGCTGGAAAACTAATGTTTGGAAATCTAAAGTGTTTTTGGACTGCTGGGTCCGTAATGAAGAAGTCATAAAATAAAAATCTATCACAAAGTTTGTATTCCAAAAAAAAAGGTGCCTAAGACTTTTGCACAGTACTGTGTGTGTGTGTGTGTGTGTGTGTGTGTGTGTGTGTGTGTGTGTGTGTGTGTGTGTGTGTGTGTGTGACACAGACACACCTGTATGAACACTATACTGTAAGTCCACTGTAATAAACTTGAGAGAGAAAAAAATGTTTTTTTCTTTATTTTGGTAGCATGAAAACCCACTATTTTCTGTTTGAAACTTTAATATAACACTATGAAGTTGTAATAACATTAAAAATGAAAATCTCAATTTTGATTTTTAAAATTTTATTCAGAAATCTGATTATTTTTCTACAAAATACTATAAATCCATTACATCAATAAAAATAGTTTTTGTGTGAAATATAACTAGAAACAAGAAGTAAAGTTGATCTACACATATAACAACTGCTGAACTTGGACCATCTCTTATACTGGACTTCAGATTTTCCCAAATTACATTCATCTTGGGGTGGCAAGGTGGTGTAGTGGTTAGCACTATTGCCTCACAGCAAGAAATTTCTGGGTTTGAGCCCAGTGGCTGTCAGTAGCCTTTCTGTGTGGAGTTTGCATGTTCTCCCTGTGTCTGTGTCGGTTTCCGCTGGGTGCTCTGGTTTCCCCCACAGTCCAAAGACATGCTGGTGGCTCTAAATTGACCGTATGTGTGGATGTGAGTGTGAATGGTTGTTTGTCCCTATGTGTCAGCCCTGTGATGACCTGGTGACTTGTCCAGGGTGTACCCCGCCTCTCACCCATAGTCAGCTGGGATAGGCTCCAGCTTGCCCACGACCCTGCACAGGATAAACGGTTACAGATAATGGATGGACATTCATCTTCTCATCTACAAGCCCCAATCTATTTTATACACAAAGCTCTGAGGAAGGTTAATAGACCCAGTCAGATGTTTACATAGTAACTTTTTTTTTTTTTTGGGTGGGGGACAAACTTTTTATTCTGAACAATACATTTAGAAGTTTGGACACCTTGTACAGCATCCATCCATCCATCCATCCATCCATCCATCCATCCATCCATCCATCCATCCATCCATCAATTATCTGTAGCCGCTTATCCTGTTCTACAGGGTCGCAGGCAAGCTGGAGCCTATCCCAGCTGACTATGGGCAAGAGGCAGGGTACACCCTGGACAGGGCTGACACAGAGACAAACAACCATTCACATCTACAGTCAATTTAGAGCCACCAATTAACCTAACCTGCATGTCTTTGGGCTGTGGGGGAAACCGGAGCACCAGGAGGAAACCCACGCAGACAACATACAAACTCTGCACAGAAAGGCCCTCACCGGCTGCTGGGCTCAAACCCAGGACCTTCTTGCTGTGAGGTGACAGTGCTAACCACTACATCACTGTGCCACCCTCCTTGACAATCCTATAACAGTAATTCACAGTCAGCACTGTGCCATGGGTGTCAGGATGGAACTGGGGAGAAATCTGGAAGTAAACTTCTTACACCACCTCAGATATGTTAAATGTCAACTTCTGGCATGAAATAAGTGTGACTAGCTAAGGAGTGGAAGAGTAAAAGAATCTACTATAATTTATAAGAGCAAAAAGAAATCAGGGTTTATGAAAGTCTAGTTTTTTAGCTAAATAGTTCCCCCAACAATCCTCAGTGTAACACACTCCCTTTAAGGATAAGATAGGAGTACAGTTATTCACCAAATATTCACCGACAGTATTTATATTTGGTTAATTCATTGTTTATTTGAATTGTCAAACTGATTTACCATACTGATGTTGAAGTGTGTTGAATAAAATTTTGCTTGGCTTTTGAGCTGGAGAATAATGTGGATCAGGGATTAACAATAATCTCTTCTCAACTGATTATAGTATGTGAACAGGTGACATTTCGGGGGCTTTTGCTGTGTACAGGGCATTTCAAATATCTCCAGTTGTTTAGTATACAAATCATTGCTAAACCATGCATGAGTGCTGTGTGGCTGGAATAGGCATGCAAATGAGGGAATGAAAATCAAAGGTCAAGTTTGGTTTTATGTAAACAGCAAGCAAGTTGAGCAGTCTTCTTTAGTCAGTGCACTCTCTCTCTCTCTCTCTGTTCTCTGTGTCTTTCTCTCTCTGTCTCTCTCATATATATATATATATATATATATATATATATATATATATATATATATATATATATATATACACACACACACACACAACATGTATATGGTTTTTCACAGCAATTTGAAAACTTGATGATGATGATATCCAATACTTGCACCACGGTTCAAGCCCATGCTCTAACTTCACCCGGTACTGTGCCTGTCGATGCCTGTCAGACATCTCATGACGACAGTGCCCCAAACCCCCAGGGGAGGTCACTGTCTGATTGCCAGCCTGGGAAAGGTCTTATGCACCCTGGTAAAACACTCATCATAGGGCAGCTCAATTGTCAAACTCTCTCGACTATGTCATCCAAGCAGGAACTGAATTTCTTTATGTGCCACTATAACACACCCATAGTGTGCATCCAAGAACATCGTTTAGTCCACAATGATGAGTCCTCGGACATCGTAACCCATAATCTAGGTGCAGTGACGCTGTTTACCATCTCGGCTTCCCGTAACGCCCAAGGCGCGGCCATTCATGGAGTAGGGATAGCTATACTTTCGTCTTTCTTACCACTACTTTCTACTATAAGGAAGGTGTTGGAATGAATTATTATCGCCGTTTTCAAAGGCAATCCAAGGCTCAATGTTGTGTCATGCTACTCGCCTCATAACGTTTCCCACTGAGGAGGAAGTCACGCAGTTCTACCACTCTTTGCGTGAGGCAGTTGCCTCTATACCGGCGCATGCTTTCCTTGCAATTGGGGGTGACTTCAATGCCCATGCCGCGGCATGACATTCATATCACACGAGTGAAAATTGGAACGGGGAGCTATTGACCGAATTTGCTCGCGAGCACAGTCTTATCATTGCTAACACTTGTTTCCAAAAGCCCAGGCATAAACTCTGGACT
This sequence comes from Neoarius graeffei, assembly GCF_027579695.1. Taxonomy (NCBI): domain Eukaryota; kingdom Metazoa; phylum Chordata; class Actinopteri; order Siluriformes; family Ariidae; genus Neoarius; species Neoarius graeffei. Next base: position 13,754,400 of record NC_083583.1, on the reverse strand, counting down.
CATAGGTCCCCGAGAGGTGATCTCTCTCAAATCGACTTCATTCTATGTCGTAAGCACTGGCGAAACAGCCTTAGAGACTCCCAAGCACACTCATCGTCCAATCTTGTTGGCAGCGATCACAGAATTGTTACTGTGTCTACCAAATTGAGTGTCCGTTCGACCAGGCGCCCGCGAATGAAATGGCTCAACTGGTCTTCCTTGACTTCCAACCCAAATCTCGCCTCCTCCGTCGATGCTTTAATATCTGAAGAATTCTGAAACCTTCCTGAAGATGACCAATCTTATTCGTCCTTTGTGGGAGTCTGTAATAAAGTGGGGTCGTCCCTTCTACCCAAAGAACATCCCAAAAAGTCACCACTTTCCGATTGCCCCGCGGTGGCAGAGGCGCACCATGTCGCTATTAAAGCCAGCGTTCAGCTTACTCAAGCTGCCCAGGTCTCCCTTTGTTCTACGTACGTTATGCAGGAAGAACTAAGAATCCGAGCCATCCTCGACCGGTTCAACTCCAGTAACACCTTGACGGACACAAAAAGTGCATGGAACCTAGTGAACAAGTTATCCAACAAATCTCCAAACCCAGTATTCATCCAAGGCGAAGATCGTTTGAAGCTCTAGAAGGACCATTTTCAACGTGTGTTATCACCTGATAGCCCTTTGCCAGAAAGGCCAACTGAGATCATCCAAATCTTTGAACTCAATGAGCAAATCTTCACTGGGCCGTTCGGCCGTAATAAAGTTAACTCTGCTGTTGACAAGATGAAATCTGGTCGCGCTCCTGGGATGGATGGTCTCCCTATTGAGCTATGGAAGCTCCCAAACATCCGTGACTTCCTCTTTACATTCTGCAATGAAACTCTTGCAGGCAACAGGCCCAAAGAATGGGGTCTAGCAGGCATCGTCCCTGTCCCTAAGAAAGGCAACCTGATGTTGCTTGACAACTACAGGGGAATTAGTCTAGCTCAGATCGCCTCTAAAGTGTATAACCGACTGTTACTCAATAGGTTGAGGCCGGTAATGGATATCTTCTTGCGCCCAAACCAAAATGGCTTCCGTCAACTGCGTTCTACTAGTGCTCACATCTTAGCCCTCCGGCGCATTATCGAAGAGCTCATGAACCACCATAAAGGAGGTGTGATAGTGTTTTTGGACTTTAAGAAGGCTTTTGATTCCATCAGACGCGACACAATGTTTTCTACAAGCATATGGCGTCCCCCCTAGCATGGTCGAGGCAATCAGGACAATGTATATCGATAACACTGCCGTGGTTAAAACTCCTGATGGTGTAACTGAGGAGTTTTCTATCAACTCAGGTGTCCTTCAAGGAGACCCCCAGCTCCTCTGCTCTTCATCATTGTTCTTGATTACGCCTTGCGTTTAGCCCTTCACATTAGGGTGCATCAGTTGCCCCCTAAAAATGAAAAGTTCCTCCAATCATGATGCATTTTTGTTTTTATGTTCCTTTTGGTAAGAAAACACACTGGGTGAAATATTTTGACAAAATTCAAAAGTTTAATGGTGGCACCAGGAGCTCAAAGTTATGGAAAAAGCTGCTATTTTATGACTTTTATGACAAAATTTTGATCACTTTTCATGAAACATTATGGCACCTTATAGAGTATACCAAATATCTTAGATATACACATTTTTAGTACATATTCTAAATATATTATCAAGCACAGTTTGAGTTTTAGCTGTTCATTGAATCATTGTTCAACTACTTTTAAACAATACAAATGTATTATGAATCACATTAATGCTTCTCAGTCCCTTGCAAAGGTTCTTAACATGATCTCTGGGTCACAAGAAATCAATAAATGGAGTCCAACATTGTGATTCAAACCTTACGCGAAAACATAAAATAAGCGTTTTTTGGCAAAAAATGAACCTCATGGTGCCACCATTAGACTTTTGAATATGGTCAAAAAATTTTACAGGATGTCTTTATTGGTGAAAAGGAACACCCAAACAAAAATGCATCAGATTTTATGAAAGTGAGGGCAACTGATGCACCCTACTTCGCATGGATGATAGGCTCACTCTTAAACACCATAGAAGTTCTCGACACCCTGCTGTCCATCTATCCAATCTCGACTTCGCTGATGACATTGCTCTTCTCAAGGACTCAGTGAATTCGGGTGAGGATCTTCTCCACTGAGTAGAACTGGCTGCTAAATCAGTTGGCCTTCAGTTGAACGCATGCAAAACCAAATGGATGCATTTAAATTCCTCTACGGACCAATCTCTCCACGCGCTTGACAACTCTACTATCGAGAAGGTGGATGACTTCAAATACCTTGGCAGTTGGATGAACACTGCTCATGACATCGACTCCAGAAAGGCCAAAGCCTGGGGTGCCCTAAATTCTCTAATCAAGGTGTGGGCTGCCCCGCTGTCTAGAGACACAAAGGTCAGAGTGTTCAAGGCCTCAGTCAAATCCATTCTTCTCTATGGATCCGAGTCTTGGTCTCTAACGAGAGCACAAGAGCAATCCTTGGATGGCATGTATACCCGCATGCTCCGCAGAGTGTTCAACGTCAGCTGGCAGGACCATTGGACAAACAACTGCCTGTACGGTTCCCTACCACACCTCTCGACCATAATCGCCAAACGCCGTCTGGCACTGTGCGGCCATGTGTTTCGTCACGATCAACCTGCCGCACAAATTCTCTTGTGGGAGCCTGAGGTGAAGCGCAAAGTCGGTCGACCACGTACCACCCTGAAAATGGTCCTTGAGCGAGAGACAGGGTTGAAGAAAGAACAACTCAGAGCAGCTATGCTCGACCGGCAGGTCTGGGATAGAATATCTTACCAAGTCACTGGCCCGCCGGATGACAGATGATGATGATAATGATATACACACACACACACGTAGCATATTCTGGTGGCTGAACAGGCCAATCCTTTAGCTACATAATCTGGAACAATCTGGGCAAGGGAAGACCTGGTCACTGCAGGAAGATGTCTGAGCGGCTAGCTCTTTTCGTCGCCTGCGCTTTTCCTAGGCAGCTCATACTCTTCCCTCTTTGAAGTTCCAGATAGCTCTACTGGTGGAGGACCTTCAACTACTTCAATCTGTCACCAGTGACTCCCAGTTGTGGTGATCAATGCCGACGTGAGCCAGCTGCTGCTTCAGCTGGTCTTTGTAGCATCTTCATGGAGCTCCTATGCTGCATTTGCCATTGCGCAGCTCACCGTAGAAGATGTCCTTTAACATTCTGGAGTTGTCTATGCGCGTGATGTGGCCAGCCCAGCACATCTGTCACAGCATCAATATGGCCTCCATGCTTGGGAGATCTGCCTTCTACAGAACCTTGGTGTTTGTGACATAGTCATGCCACTTTATACCTGAGATAGCACAGAAACATCTCTGATGGAAGTGTTCCAGCAGCTTAATGTGTCTCCAGTATAGGACACATATTCCAAGGTCAAGGTCTGTTTATTTGTCATTTCAACCATATACAGTTGGTATCAGGCCTGGAATTTCGTCATTTTAGGGGCAAGGCCACTTGGCCTTTTGTGCTGTCAAATTTTTGAGGGCATGAAGGCCAAAAGCCAGGGCACCAAGGCCATAAAATAAAACAATGATTTTAAGTTCATGTCTATAATGAATTTAATTTAAGGACTAATGACTCATCTGAGGAAGATTGGAGTCTCAGTCGAAACTATCAAGCAGGTAAAGAAACATCTACACTATTATGTCTGAAGATAAGAAAATATTGAACACATCTAAACTTATCAATCCATCACTCACTTCAAAAATTGTAAAACTTATTAAACCTATATCTTCCCATAATTTTTGTTCAATTGACACCGAATGTGCAAGAGCATCTTCAGACTGTACTACTACGCAGATTTTTGATTAATCAAAATTGAGCCTGGAGTACATCAAAATGTTTGACTGTAAATGGAACATATACTAGCATGCAGGCTACTGATTAACCCATAAGAGCCCAGACCAATTTCTCAATCAAGGAAAATTATTGAGGAAATAAAATGAACTAAATAGATGACAAAGAAAACATTTCTGACCTTTTATTTTTTAAAATAGCACTTTCATGTCTCAAGATCTGAAATATTAAATTGCAAATTTGCAGAACACTGCAACACTATTACACTGTTAACCCGAAAGTTCATTCTATGCAAACAGTTTGAGTAAATACCACTTTTAAAGATTAGTTTTATTGCATTACTTAAACAGTATGAGCATATGAAAAGTATATGAGACAGTCATTGGGTGTACTCATTTTTGTAATTTAAACAAACTTAAACCATCATGTTTTACCTCAGGCCACAGTGCTGCCCTGTTGTGATTGGCTCAAAACTCAAGACAAGTCTGTGCTTGTCCGTTGACGGCTACGGAGTAAGTTGCGCCATTTTCTAATTTACACAGAGCAATTTAAGGTCTTTGCACTTTGCATGCTCCTTGGACAATATGCCTGCATTTTTCTGTTTTTAACAATGAGATAAAATCTCTTGCGATGGTGATCTCATCAAGATGGCAGCAGTTACACTTCGGTCAAACAGCAAAAAGAAACATACAATACTAGTAACAAAACAATGCTAACTGCATAGATTAAAAAAGTGGTTATGAACAGACAACAGCACATATCACGTATCATATTACAGCAGGAACAAGCAGTAGTAACATCCATGGCCTTACGCTTAAAGCTCGACAAAGGAAAAACTTGACAGCAAGCTAATTAGCATTTGTTACTGGCTACAGTCGGTACTCAGCACGTTAAAAGTGGGTCAACGTTGTAATGACATAACGTTACTGTATAAGCAATGCTTATTTAACAGTAACAAACTTAAGCCCTATATGTTGAAATTCCTATCTTATTCGTTTGTTAATTTATCACACAGTCTTACCTCAGTCAACTTCTTCCCTCCTTCTGTGAAAATTCAACGTCTCAGATGCGGACACAAGTGGGCGGGGGATGCGTTTGATTAAGTCTCCTGGTTGGCTGGTGATAGATTGGTGTCATTATAGCATGTCGGAGCGGTTCATGCCAGGCTCAAGTCCAATCCAGCACTAATGAGTTGCCCAATAAGAATCCAGAATGTCATCAAAAGACATATTTTTTTCTCAATAGATGCAGGTGATGTTAAAGCCGATTGGCAGTCACGAGGCAGACTACAAAACCGCAGGGCATCAAGGCCACTGTGGCCTTACGGCAGATATTTTTTTCCAAGGGCACAAGGCCAAATTGAGAGGGCACAAGGGCCATGGCCCTCGTGAAATTCCTGCCCTGGTTGGTATAGTACACAGTTAAAACAAAACAACGCTTCTCCAGGATCATGGTGCTACATTAAACATCACAGGACTACAAATCTACATATAACAACATAAAGTGCAAGAGTGCAATGAATGCAACACTGCAGACAATAAATGACATAATAGACAGACAATATACAGACAATAAATGACACAAAGAGCATAAAGTGCAGACACAAACAACATAAGATGCAGAGTTCAGTGTGCATATTGAGGTAGTATATGAAAAGGGAATAAATAAATGTAAACCTGGTGTGTGTGTGTGTGTGTGTGTGTGTGTGTGTGTGTGTGTGTGTGTGTGTGTGTGTGTGTGTGTGTGAGAGACATTGTAAACATTGTAAGCAATAGTGCATTATTGTCCACTGTGCAAATACGGCAATGTGAGTGGTGTGTTCAACAGCCCGTGAGAATCAGTCCAGTCCCTCAGAGTTGAGGAGACTGATAGCATATGGGAAGAAACTGTTATGGAGTCTGGCTGTGAAGGCCCAAATGCTTCGGTACCTTTTTCCAGATGGCAGGAGGGTGAAGAGATTGCGACGGGTGTCTGGAGTCAGCCACAGTGCTGGTGGCTTTCCGGATGCAACGTGTAGTGTAAATGTCCATGATGGAGGGAAGAGAGACTCCAATGATCTTCTCAGCTGTCCTCACTATCTGCTGTAGGGTCTTGCAATCCAAGACGGCGCAGTTCCCAAACGAGACCATGATGCAGCTGCTCAATGCTCTCAATAGTCCCTCTGTAGAGTATTGTGAGGCTTGGTGATGGGAGATGGGTTTTCCTCAGCCTCCGTTGGAAGTAGAGGCGTTGCTGGGCTTTCTTGACAATGGAGCTGGTGTTGAGGGACCAGGTGAAGTTCTCCAAGGAATTTGGTGCTCTTGATGTTCTCCACAAGTGAGCCATCAATGTGCAGTGGAGAGTGGTCACTCCATATTCTTCTGAAGTCAACAAGCATCTCTTTTGTTTTGTCCACATTCAGAGACAGGTTGTTGACTCTGCACCAGTCTGATAGCCATTGCACCCTCTCCCTGTATGTGGACTCATTGTTTTTACTGATAAGACCCACCAAAGTTGTGTCATCAGCAAATTTGATGATGTGATTCAGACTGTGATTTGCTGCACAGTCATGAGTCAGCAGAGTGAACAGCAGTGGACTGAGCACACAGCCCTGGGGAGCCCCAGTGCTCAGTATGGTGGTGCTGGAAGTTCTGCTCCCAATCTGGACTAACTGAATTCTCAGTCAGGAAATCCTGGATCCAGTTGCAGAGGGAGGTGTTCAGGCCCAGCAGGCTCAGCTTTCCAATTAGCTGCTGAGGGATGATTGTGTTGAATGCTGAATTAAAGTCTATGAACAGCATTCGAATGTATGTGTCCTTCTTGTCCAAGTGGCTAAGGGCCAGATGAATGGTGGTGACTATAGCATCATCTGTGGATCGGTTAAGGTGATACACGAACTGCAGCGGGTCCAGTGAGGGAGGCAGCAGGGTCTTTATGTGCCTCATAACGAGCCTCTCAAAGCACTTCATAATGATGAGTGTGAGTGCAACAGGACGGTAGTCACTGAGGCAGGACGCTGAAGACTTCTTCGGCATGGGGATGATGGCAGTGGTCTTGAAGCACCTAGGAACAATGGTGTTGCTCAGGGAGATGTTGAAGATATCAGTGAGAGCATCTGCTAGCTGGTCCACACATCCTCTGAACACAGGGATGTTGTCTGGTCCAGCAGCCTTCCATGGGTTGACTCTGCTTAGAGTTTTCCTCACATCAGATGTGGTCAGACACAGCACCTTTGTCGTTGGGAAGAGGGATTATCTTCCTCACTGCCATGTTGTTCTGTACCTCAAACTGTGCATAGAAGCTGTTCAGCGCATCTGGAAGGGAGGCATCATTGTCACAGGCCAGTGGTGTTGTCCTGTAGTTCATGATGGCCTGGATGCCCTGCCACATGTGCCGTGTGTTGCCGCTGTCCTGGAAGTAGTTGTGGATTCTCTGGGCATGTGTGCACTTTGCTGCTCTGATGGCCCAAGACAGTTTGGCCCTCACTGCTCTTAGAGCTGTTCTGTCACCTGCTCTGAAGGCAGCATCTTGGGTCCTCAGTAGTGCACACATCTCTGCAGTAATCCATGGCTTCTGGTTGGGGTGAGTGGTGATGGTCTTAGAGACGGTAACAACATCAATGCACTTGTTGATGTTTCAGAGCCATACAGCAGGGTACTGATGACAACTGCTTTGTATACCTGGATCTTTGTAGAGAATCTCAGGGACTGATTTTGCCACACTATATCCTGGAGGCACCCAAAGGAGCTGCTGATCCACATCTTTGGTGACTGAGGCATTGTCAGAGATGACACTGCCTAGGTATGTGAACTGGTCTGTGGCATTTAGTTGATGGCCATCAATGGAGATTCTGGGTGATGTGTACATTCCTTGAGGAGGTGGCTGGTAGATGACCTCCATTTTCTTCAGGCTGAGGGTTAGGACAAACGCCCGAGCTGCATCACCAAAGTGATTCACAGCTGTCATGTGTCATGTGCTTCCTCAGTGTGAGCAAGAAGGGCACAGTCATCAGCAAGAACCACAGTACTCTATCTGTTCTGCATGGGATACTTTTGAATTTCAGATTTGTGGATTTTATTGCAGGGGCGATTCTAGCATCTGATCTTTGGGGGTGCTTAGCCCCCAGAGCTGACAGAGGCACCTGGCTTGAACGACAGTGTTTCCACGTTTATTCCGCATTTAGACTAGACTTAACTAGACAAGAAGACAAGACTAGACTTATGCAATGTTTTAACAGAAGCTGACCCAATAAACTATGATATCTACACATTTACAACCACTGACACAAATATTTACATTGTATTTTTAACTAAACAAGGCCTACTACTGCATTTGTAATGTTGGAGCTATTCATTTTGAACAGTGGTAATTATTAATTAATGTATTATTGTGTATTGTGTAATAATAGTGTGTATTATTATGATTTTACATTAGTTTACATTAGTAAACGCTATGTTACGTTAAATAAAATTGACTAACACACGGTGGTCTAGCACCGTAGCACTTGTACAGCTCTGCACAAAAGTATCTCGATATGGATGATAAATGTCGTTTTTATCATTCTGTTCATAGACCAGGGAACATTAATATTGCATTATGCATATTATTGTGTTGTGTTTAACAATTGTAACTCCAGTCCGTACCTTCACATCTCGCTATGCCAGTAATACTCAGGTGCTACTTCGAGTTCCTCATCGGCGTGGAATCCAGTTAAAAAAAACACCATGTTGTAGCAAGCACTCGCGCGGACAGGCAACCCAATCAGAGGGGACGCAAGGAGGAGAGGTATTTTACTGGTCATAGAACTATCACGTAACAGGTGAATTCAAGAACACACACACGCCCGCGCACACATTCATTGCGCAGTCCGCAAGGGCACTTATTTCTGAAAATTACGTCCAAAAGCAGTGTTTTTGAGGGTGCTGAGCTAGGGGGTGCTGAGCTCATTTTTGGGGGTGCTTGAGCACCCCCAAAAATAGGCTAAACATGCCCCTGTTTTATTGTCATTTTTATGAAATGTAAATTATTTTGCAAAGTATGTTTTAGTGAAAGGATCATAGCATTTGAGAACTAGATCTTGTAGATCTGATTTTCGAGGCTATTAAAGGAATAATCCAGAGTGATATGCTTTCTATGTCTATTTTCGCATTATTGGGAGTGCATACGTTGAGTTGCTACCACAATCACGCCAATCGGATGTGTTTTGAGACAGTTCATTTTTTGCGATTTCAACCAGAAAGCGCTAACATGGCAGTGCGAGGGGCATGACTTTTTGCGGATTTGTATCAGCAAAAAGACATGCCCCTCGCACTGCCGTGTTAGCGCTTTCCGGTTGAAATCGCAAAAAACGAACTGTCTCAAAACACATCCGATTGGCGTGATTGTGGTAGCATCTGAACATATGCACTCCCAATAATGCGAAAATAGACCTAGAAAGCATATCACTCCGGATTTTATATATATATATATATATATATATATATATATATATATATATATATATATATCCTCCTGTCGCCCAGATGAGCTAATAAAGAGACACTAAGTCAACACAATAAGTTACAAAGTCAAAATAATGACAGTCAAAATAATGAGATACTAAAATATCAATAGCAAGATATTGTCAAAATAATGACTTAGTAAGTCAAAATAATAAGATACTCAGTAAGCACAGTACATCAAGGAATCACTCAAAAAAGACTTGAAGCAACATCTGATCATTAAGCTAAACTATTTCAAGGGTTTTTTTTGGACAATTCAGAGTGACTTAATACACTTCAATCTGTTTATGGAATGTCTTGTGTGCAAATGTCTCTCTGATTATTTCACAATCTGAAGGAAATGATCCTCCCTGTGTAGCTACTCAAGAATTTTTTTTATATATATATAATTTCACTCATAAAACTTGCCATGTCCTGTGAATTAGGGTTGAAATACATGTATTATGCAGTTTTAGTCCTGGGTATGACTTTAAACTGAAGCCAATGGCGAGTCTCAGGTCCAGGAAGACTTGAGTATTGGGGAAAGTGGAGTTACGCCTTAATCACTATTGCTCCCAGGTCTGCTTTGGCCCGGAGTAGATGCACCTGTATGGATTCCAACTATGGGTTAAATAGTACATCACCAATAAGGCGCTGGCAGCAGGGCGCTTTTCAGTGCAATGTGGCAGATGTACCTAACAGGGTCAATGGCACACCACCAGATGGCATGCAGAAGAACCACTCAAATGGCCAACAGAGAGCATCACTCGGCAAGTCATTTGTCACTGCGGGTCAACTTCCATACCTATCAAGTCTGTAGCACTTTTGTGTACCACTTGGCATCAGGTCTGGAGGTCCAGAGAGATAACACAATGGGGGCACGACATCATTTGTCTTATCTTATTGTGCAAGGCGCTTCACTAGGAGAGGAGAATAGTATATGAGAGCTCATGAGGTCAGACATTCCATGGCGGCTTGGCCGGGCCATTCGTGCTGCCGCTGCGGACGGCTTTGTCGCTCTGGTGTGGGCCTCGTGGCCCATCTGTGTTTCTGTGCATCCTAATGAAGCAGTCATCATCGCTAGTGATGGACAGCTACGGTAACAATTTATGCAGTTTAATGTATTTAATGTTCCAAATATTCATATCTGTTTTTGTATTTGAAATGGCTGTTCACATGACTTTTCATCCTGAAGGATCCCAATCCCAGACTGTGCAGTGCTTACATGTTTAGATGAAACAAATTTAAACCTAAAGACGCCAGCTGGACTCAAGACTAACTATTAATAACTGAATGAATCATTACACTTTTATGTATATTTTAGTGTTTTGACAAATGCAAGGACGATCATTGGCATATTAGGTTTCCCATTATGTACCTCATTTCCTTCTTAAAATCAATATGATCCTATTTCTAATGCCATGAAACATTATAATATGAAACCTATAGCTGAATAAAAAGCTCTTCAAATGTCAGCCAGTTATTGATAACTCGGAGACGGCAGAGGATGAGTTGCAGTAGTCCAGTTTCGGAATGACAAAGGACTGAACAAACACTTGGCCTCTGTGGATAGAAATGGATGAATCCTTCAGTTATTTCATACTGTGGTAAATATGAGTTTTGAGTGAATCACAGCAGTAGTTTTGAGGTGTAAGTCTCGAGGATCTCTAGCTTATTTATTGCACATAGTATTATACTCAATACTGGACTCCATACTGGATCAGAACACAGTTACAGGGTCAGTTAATGTCAAGCTACTCCTCTAGTCACATACCAGATTCTTGTTACAGTATATATTCTCTTTAATTAGTTCTACTTTCAGTAAGACTAGTCTAATGAGTTATTGTAGAAATATCACATATCCAATGAAACATATTCATGTGCATGAAAGTCATCTCTTGCCTTGGCGTAACATATAAATTGAGTGTGCTTTTACTGAAACATACACTGCCTGGACAAGTAAAAGTTGTACACTAATATTTAATTGGACTGCTTTTAGCTTAGATTATGGCCCTAACCCTAACGGCCCTTCTTCATAGAAGAAAAATCCATCGATATGATAACCTGGTCATTCACTACATTCAGGTCATCAGCTGACTTCATTTTATTGCTCCATGACGTTGCTGAGCTTCTACCTGACCAACTGAAGCAACCCCAGATCATAATACTACCTCCAGAGGCTTGTACAATGGCCAATATGCAGACATCCCAACCTGAGAAAATTCATTTCAGGGAGGTCCCCCCCCCCGAAGAATTTTTTTTTTGGGGGGGACAAATACATTGCTGGGGGGTACAGGGGTACTCCCCCAGAAAATTTTGGATTTGGTTGATGTGATTTCCTGCATTCTGGTGGATTTTGGGATGGCCTTTTGGAGATGAACAATACATGAATTCACTCAATTCACTCAGATTCATAGCTGACACCCTGACTTGGGGACTTAGCTGCCCCCAACCCATAAACTATGATAACTACAATGTGCCATATATTAAACTCCTTACTGATTGAATCTGGACACCCAGAGTATTCCTTATTCTTATCAGACAAGGGTACACTTTTGTGTAATCTTATGTAAAATGTGTCTTATATTTTCGTTTCTTGGGGCACTTTGCCTCTGCCATGACGCTCCTGCTCCTATGCACTGACTGACTGAATCATTGTTAGAGGGAGAAGCATGTGGAAGATGGCGGACGGTTCATCTCTTCTCCTGTCCACTGCTTTGGCCAAACAGCGCATGCAGAGGCGAGAGAAAACATGCCTCATGTGCTGTCACCACCACATTGCAAGCATGTGCACACACATACCAGAGGGCACGTGCGTACACTTTTTTTTTTTTCTTAAACCGGAAATATGTGTTGTGCCGCATCCTAAACTGCACTCTACCCTACTCAATAGTATGCCACCATACCACAGGCTGCGAAGGCCTGCTATCGTGACGTACACAAGTTTGCATCTGGTCGGTTTGGGATGAAGCTTGCTCTAGATTCCGTGAGATTATACAACCCCGATTCCAAAAAAGTTGGGACAAAGTGCAAATTGTAAATAAAAATGGAATGCAATGATGTAGAAGTTTCAAAATTGCATATTTTATTCAGAATAGAACATAGATGACAGATCAAGTGTTTAAACTGAGAAAATGTATCATTTAAAGAGAAAAATTAGGTGATTTTAAATTTCATGACAACAACACATCTCAAAAAAGTTGGGACAAGGCCATGTTTACCACTGTGAGACATCCCCTTTTCTCTTTACAACAGTCTGTAAATGTCTGGGGACTGAGGAGACAAGTTGCTCAAGTTTAGGGATAGGAATGTTAACCCATTCTTCTCTAATGTAGGATTCTAGTTGCTCAACTGTCTTAGGTCTTTTTTGTCATATCTTCCATTTTATGATGCGCCAAATGTTTTCTATGGGTGAAAGATCTGGATTGCAGGCTGGCCAGTTCAGTACCCGGACCCTTCTTCTACGCAGCTATGATGTTGTAATTGATGCAGTATGTGGTTTGGCATTGTCATGTTGGAAAATGCAAGGTCTTCCCTGAAAGAGACATTGTCTGGATGGGAGCATATGTTGCTCTAGAACCTGGATAAACCTTTCAGCATTGATGGTGTCTTTCCAGATGTGTAAGCTGCCCATGCTACACGCATTAATGCAACCCCATGCCATCAGAGATGCAAGCTTCTGAACTGAGCGCTGATAACAACTTGGGTCGTCCTTCTCCTCTTTAGTCTGTTACACCAGCTGGCTCAAGGCAAGTGCAACATGAAGGGAGACCACACCAAGTAGTACGTTCGATATATCGATATTTATTTAAATAATGAAAGAACGTCAAAAATACATAAAGTAAAAGTGCAATGTGTTATAGTGTGAATACAAGTAAATTAACCAAACCAAAATGAAGGAGGAAGCTCCCTCTTGCCTTCTTGGGAGACCTTTTATAGGCCAAGCCCCCATTATCTGTAATCCTCCACACCTGGACCAGTCACCTATTGATTGCATCTTAAGCAACACACGGACCAGGGTGGCGCTAAAGACACCCCTAAACAGACAGGGTCGTAACACCCCCCTCCTTAAAATAGAGACACACCTCAGTGAGTCTCTACACAATTTAACTAAACAGAAAACTAAATATCCATATATAGAACAAACACAACAGAGCACAGTGAAAAAAACCACAAAAACTTAAAATCATATTACAGTGACTGTGAAATACCCATCCACTTTCCACTGTCCTGCATCTCCCCATCCCAACCAATCAGCACACCTTGGCGCCAGGCAGCAATTTAAGACGGGCTGAAATAAGAGAAACACAGAACACACTGGATTATGACAGAGCAATCACACATCACAAGGGGACCGCGACAAAGCGTCAGCCATGATGTTCTCCACCCCCCTAATATGACGGATATCCAAGTTATACAGCTGTAGAAACAACACCCAACACATAAGGCGCTGGTTGGGATTCTGCAACGAATGAAGAAACGTTAGCGGGTTATGGTCAGAATAGACCACCATGGGCCGTACTCCTCCCCCCACATTAACGTCAAAATGTTGCAATGCCCAAACCAAAGCTAACGCTTCCTTTTCTATAACCGAATAATTTACTTGATGATTATTGAATTTTCTGGAAAAGTAACAAACTGGGCGACGAACGCCACTGCCGTCAGACTGTAACAAAACCGCTCCAGCACCCACCTGACTAGCATCCACAAACAACTCAAAAGACATATCAAGACGAGGGGCAGCAAGAACAGGCGCTGTGCTCAAAAGCAACTTCACATTCTCAAATGCAGACTGACATTCCGATGTCCACTCAAACTTAACGTCTTTCCTAAGCAGTGCAGTCAACGGAGCAACAATAGTGGAAAAATTCAAACAAAAACTGCGGTAATAACCCACCATACCCAAAAACCTCATTAACTCTTTCTTTGTGGTAGGTGGGGGAAATTCATCAATTGCTTGCACCTTGGCTCTAACTGGACAAACCTGCCCTTTTCCAACAACCTTACCAAGGTACACCACCGTAGCCTGGGCAAACTCGCATTTCGCAAGATTCACTGTAAGTTTTGCCTCACATAAACGAACAAAAAATGAATGGATGTGGGACAGATGTTCCTCCCAAGTATTACTATAAATTACTATGTCGTCAAGATATACTGTGCAACCTTCTAACCCAGCGATAACACGATTCATTAACCGCTGAAAAGTGGAAGGAGCGTTGCGTAAACCAAAACTCATGACGTTATAAGAGTATAAACCTGACGATGTAATAAACGCAGAAATTTCTTGTGCTCGCGATGTCAGTGGGACTTGATAATACCCTTTTAATAGATTGAACTTACTGACAAAGCGTGCCGAACCCACCCGATCAATACAGTCTTCCATCCGTGGAAGAGGGAACGAATCAGTCTTTGTCACCTTGTTTACCTTATGATAGTCGGTGCAAAACCGGAAAGTATTATCCGGCTTGGCTACCAGCAAACAAGGTGAGGACCAGCTAGAATAAGAAGGCTTAGCCAAACCATGATCTAATAAATAGCACACCTCCGCTTCTAAAAGTTTTTCTTTCTCGGGTGGAATTCTGTAAAAACGTTGACGAATGGGTTGTACATCCTCAACCACAATGTCGTGTTGACTTACATTTGTGCAACTAGGAACATCAGAAAACAAGACATCAAATTGAAGAATTAAAGACTTCAACTGACTTTGCTGTCCAAGAGAAAGGTGACCAAACAACCTATCCAAATTGGACAACAACTCAGAATTTCTAAGACGAGGTTGCAGTACCACACTAGAAGAAAATGCATCCTCAGGGTCTGCAATCACATCAGAACTCACACTCAATGCGCTCGCCGTAGCCAATCCAATAGACTTGGCTCTCTCACCGCTCAAGCCTGTCTGCACAGCAGGAGCATAATATGGCTTTAATAAATTAATGTGGCACAACTGGGTAGATCTTTTACGATCAGGAGTAAACAATAAATAATCCAAATCAGTTACTTGATGCACAATAACATAAGGACCAGAGAACTTAGCACAAAAAGGTGAACCGGGCACTGGAAGCAAAGCCAGGACCTGGTCCCCAACATTAAATTCACGCTCCACAGTGCGACGGTCATACAGCCGCTTCATTTTCTTTTGTGCTCTAAACAGCTTTTCTTTGGACAACTTCCATGCAAGAAAAAGTTTCCGTCTAAACCCATGCACGAAATCAATTAGGTTCTGAGGTGGTTGCACCAGTTCCACCTCATGTTTTAACACAGAGAGAGGGCCTCGAACCCTGTATGCAAACACCAGGTCGTTGAGACTAAATCCCATACTTTCCTGTGTTACTTCACGTGCAGCTAGTAAAAGCCAGGGAAGACCCTCCTCCCAATCCTTATTCAACTCAATGCAGTAAGCGCGCAGTAAAGATTTTAATGTACAATGGAACCGTTCAAGAGCACCTTGGCTCTGCGCATGGTATGCGCTACTTACGCGATGTGTTACATGAAGCTGATTCAAAACTTCCTTAAATAGACCTGAAGTAAAATTACTTCCCCGGTCACTCTGCACAACCTTCGGTATTCCAAATATCGACATGAACTGAGACAATGCTTTCATAACTGAACGAGTGGTAATTGTGCGTAATGGATAAGCAGCTGGATACCGTGTGGCTTGACACATAACAGTTAGCAAATATGTACACCCCGACTTTGAGGGTGGCAATGGACCTACACAATCAATAATAAGATGCTCAAAGGGCTGCCCAACAACAGGAATTGGATGTAACGGTGCAGGCTTTATTATCTGATTAGGTTTACCCATTAACTGGCACACACGACATGTTCTCACATACTCAGCCACACTCCGTTTAATTCTTGGCCAAAAAAAGTGCTGCAACAGCCTCTGATAAGTCTTGCGGACACCAAAGTGCCCCGTGACATCACCATGAGCTGTCTGCAACACCAAATCACGGTATTTCACCGGAACCACAATTTGTAACACAGACTCATCACCCATGGCAGACCATTTATGCACTAATATCCCGTCAATGACAAAATAACCATTCTCACTAGAATCCATGTCATCAACAGATAAAGCACTCCTCAGCACATCTGCCAACTCATCATCCCCCTGCTGAGCTACAATCAGGTCATCTCGTGACAACACTGATGGCAACAGAGGCAAAGTAGGCACTAGACTGGACTTTACACCTTGCCTGTGACTCTGCGCACGAGTTACAGCACAGGCACAAAACACATCAGGAAACCGTTCACTGCAGTCATCAGGAACACAAGGTGATGGCACCACGCTTACCACAGGTGACGGCGAGGACTCAGCCCACACACGTCCACCTGCCAAATTGTTACCCAGAATTACATCAACCCCCTCTACTGGCAACTCGGGCCGAACAGCCATTGTAACCTCCCCTTTTACCAAATCTGAATCCAAACTGAACTCATGCAATGGAACTGAAAAAGTTTGCATTCCTATCCCCCTAATAAGAATGCACCGCTTTCGCCTTTTTAATGTCTCCTCACGCAACTTATCATACTCCAGCTGCTGGTCCTTCTCACGGACCTCAGCAGCCAGCCAATCTCTCTCGGCAGCCAGCCGGTCTCTCTCCATCTGAATTTCCAGCAATTGCTTCTGCTGCTCGAAAGTTAAATAAGCTGCCGGTGGAGTAACCACTGGTGCTACACCCTGCGGCATTAATAAGCCAGCAGGTGGTACCAATTTTGAAGGATCTAATACTTCCAACTCAAGCAACTTATCTTTAACGGCTAATCTCAACTCAGCTTTACGTAAAGTTTTTGCCAAGTCAGTCTCAAACCCATAATGACCTGCAACTTTCTGAAGTTGATCCTTCGTCAAAGTATTTAATGTCTCCTCCGAAGGAAATGCCACAAATGCATCTACACTTTCCATCACAAAACCCAAATACCAAATACCTAACCAAAAATCCAAACTCTTACCAGATGCCAACTTTACCAAACTAACTTCACAAAAAGTTCGTCACAAATGCCCAATTACTCACCATACCGCATGCATGCTGGATCACCATTCCTTGAAGCGCATGTCCCACAATCAACGAAAAACCAACAGCACAGGAGTAGCCCCGCACCTAACTCAACACAAATCCCTAATTAAAACTGACCTAGTCTTCAGGAGCCCTCATACGATTGAGTTCAAAAGAACCCCCCCCCCCCCCCCGCGTTCGACTCCCCAAAACAAAAAACTAAACTAACAAACTAACAAAACAAACAGCGTTATGTGCTCTACTCCTACCGCAGGGTTTGCACGTTACTCCAGTGGAATCTAATCCACCTACGTTGCCTCGCCAATCAAGGGACAATTACGTCAAGTACAAACAGCACCAGAAATGCAATTAGCTTCGTCCCAAAATCAAAACAATTGATTTTCAGGACGATGAACTTCCTCCTTCCCAACCAACCAAACAGAAACAATTACTCAAGTGAATTAACCAAAAACTATTTATATAACGAAAAAACTGAAACAATGTATCAAACGCACAATAATAATGTGGGTCACCCTACAAAATGACCAGCGAGTTATCAATTTACTTTACCGGTTCCAAATTGCTCCCGGACAAGCCCCCATATGTTACACCAGCTGGCTCAAGGCAAGTGCAACATGAAGGGAGACCACACCAAGTAGTACGTTCGATATATCGATATTTATTTAAATAATGAAAGAACGTCAAAAATACATAAAGTAAAAGTGCAATGTGTTATAGTGTGAATACAAGTAAATTAACCAAACCAAAATGAAGGCGGAAGCTCCCTCTTGCCTTCTTGGGAGACCTTTTATAGGCCAAGCCCCCATTATCTGTAATCCTCCACACCTGGACCAGTCACCTATTGATTGCACCTTAAGCAACACATGGACCAGGGTGGCGCTAAAGACACCCTAAAACAGACAGGGTCGTAACAAGTCCGAATGACACGGCATCCCTGATTTCCATAAAGAACTTCAAATTTTGATTCATCTGACCACAGAACAGTTTTCCACTTTGCCACAGTCCATTTTAAATGAGCCTTGGCCCAGAGAAGATGTCTGTGCTTCTGGATCATGTTTAGATACGGCTTCTTCTTTGAACTAGAGTTTTAGCTGGCAACGGCGGATGGCACGGTGAATTGTGTTCACAGATAATGTTCTCTGGAAATATTCCTGAGCCCATTTTGTGATTTCCAATACAGAAGCATGCCTGTATGTGATGCAGTGCCGTCTAAGGGCCCGAAGATCACGGGCACCCAGTATGGTTTTCCGGCCTTGACCCTTACACACAGAGATTCTTCCAGATTCTCTGAATTTTTTGATGATATTATGCACTGTAGATGATGATATGTTCAAACTCTTTGCAATTTTACACTGTCAAACTCCTTTCTGATATTGCTCCACTATTTGTCGGCACAGAATTAGGGGGATTGGTGATCCTCGTCCCATCTTTACTTCTGAGAGCCACTGCCACTCCAAGATGCTCTTTTTATACCCAGTCATGTTAATGACCTATTGCCAATTGACCTAATGAGTTGCAATTTGGTCCTCCAGCTGTTCCTTTTTTTGTACCTTTAACTTTTCCAGCCTCTTATGGCCCTTTTCCACTACCCTTTTTCAGCTCACTTCAGCTCGCTTCAGCTCACTTCAGCCCGACACAGCTCGCGTTTCGACTACCTTAGAGCAGCATGACTCAGCTCGCTTCAGCCCTGCTTAGCACCCAAAACTCGCACGGTTTTGGAGTGGGGCTGAAGTGAGCCAAACTGAGCCGAGTGGGGCTAGGGGCGTGAGCAGACACTCCCCTGTGCACTGATTGGTGAGGAGGAGTGTCCTCACACGCCCCGTGAGCACGCTGGGATCTGTAAACATCATAAACCCGGAAGAAGAAGAATTACGAATTGCGAGAATTTCTGAAGCCTTATGCGCCTCGCCTCATCTATACGCTCTTGCCAGTATCTGTTGGCGTTGTCAGCGACAACAAGCCACAGCACCAAGACCAGCAACACTAATGACTCCATGTTTATTGTTTACTATCCGGGTCGTGAGACTACCGCTTAAAAGATCACTGATGTCACTGTTTGCGCCGCCTAACGACATCACGTGACGTCCACCCACTTTCGCTAACTCCACCCAATGTGTCCACCCACTTCCAGCCAGCACGGTTCAGCGCGGTTGTAGTCAAAATGCAACTCCAACAGCCCCACTCAGCTCGACTCAGCCCAACTCAGCACGGCACGGCTCAGCCCAACTCAGCCGCGTTGGTAGTGGAAAAGCGGCATTATTGCCCCTGTCCCAACTTTTTTGAGATGTGTTGCTGTCATGAAATTTCAAATGAGGCAATATTTGGCATGAAATTTCAAAATGTCTCACTTTCGACATTTGATATGTTGTCTATGTTCTATTGTGCATACAATATCAGTTTTTGAGATTTGTAAATTATTGCATTCCGTTTTTATTCACAACTTGTACTTTGTTCCAACTTTTTTGGAATCGGGGTTGTATGTAATTTGTGGGCATCAGGGAGCCACTATCAATATGCAGGAGACTCCCGGAACTTCCGGGAGACTTGGGATGTCTGACTATGCATGATGGGTGCATCGCTTCATGTGCCTCCCTTCTTACCCTGACTCACCCATCACTCAGGAATAGGGTCACTCTGGACTCATCAGACCACATGACCTTCTTCCATTGCTCAGAAGGTGCTGCTAATGGGAGGTGGGAGATTAGCTTTCTTCAACGTCTGCAGGAAATTGAGTTTCTGCTGGGCCTTCTTGGCAAGGCAGTAGGTGTTGAGGGTCCCAGAGAGGTCATCTGTGATGTGCACACCAAGTACTTTGGAGCTTTTGACTCTCTGAGTGGTTGCACCATTGATCATTGATGTGCAGTGATCAGTGGTCAACACGGGGCTTTCAGAAGTCAACAATAATCTTCTTTGGTTTTGTTGAGATTCAGAGATAGATTGTTGTCTGTTCATCACCTCCACTCCGTATGCTGCTACATCATCCCAAATGTAATGCATCAACCTGAATTAAAAAAGATTACCAAAGTGAAATCCCAGTGGAAATAGAAAGCTTGGGGTTTAATTGTAAGCTCAAGAGCCAGAGTTAGAATGTCTAAGTAAAAATGTGGCTCGCATGTGTTCACTATTAAATGTATCCCAACATCTCAGAGTTTGAAGTGCATTATGATGATCAATAGTTCATTTTGGTGTCATGACTTGGTGTATCCTGCTATATCTCAGTAAAAGTAGATTAGATGTAATAGGTAAAATCATATTTATATAACCCCAATTCTAAAAAAAAACAACTGAGATGCTGTCTCATCTCATTATCTCTAGCTGCTTTATCCTTCTACAGGGTCGCAGGAGCCTATCCCAGCTGACTATGGGCGAAAGGCAGGGTACACCCTGGACAAGTCGCCAGGTCATCACAGGGCTGACACATAGACACAGACAACCATTCACACTCACGGTCAATTTAGAGTCACCAGTTAACCTAACCTGCATGTCTTTGGACTGTGGGGGAAACCGGAGCACCCGGAGGAAACCCACGCGGACACGGGGAGAACATGCAAACTCCACACAGAAAGGCCCTCGCCGGCCCCGGGGCTCGAACCCAGGACCTTCTTGCTGTGAGGCGACAGCGCTAACCACTACACCACCATGCCGCCCTGAGATGCTGTGTAAAACATAAATAAAAACAGAATGCAATGATTCTACATACAGTAGAGAATATTACACAGTTGTGCGAAGATATGAAGTTTCTTCGAGTGGCGAACACATTCACAAGTGAGTGAAGCAAACAAGTGATATATTTTTCAACACAAGAACATAAACTTCATATCTTTGTGCCACCATGTAATGTTCTTTATATTATATGGACACATCCACAAAAAAATTAGATAATATTCCAGCAGATAAGGCCACAAATTGCTCAAAATGTGATACAAGTGTCAAAATTGGCCCGTATAACCTTTATAACATGGGGATTGATATAAAAGCAAGACCCATCCAGGATCTTGCTCTCGTTGCCAAAATCTTATCATTATAATTTTCATATAAATATTGTATGAAAAGGGCGGCATGGTGGTGTAGTGGTTAGCACTATCGCCTCACAGCAAGAAGGTTCTGGGTTTGAGCCAAGTGACTGACGGAGGCCTTTCTGTGTGGAGTTTGCATGTTCTCCCTGTGTCTGCATGGGTTTCCTCCGGGTGCTCCGGTTTCCCCCACAGTCCAAAGACATGCAGGTTAGGCTAACTGGTGGTTCTAAATTGACCGTGAGTGTGAATGGTTGTCTGCCTCTATGTATTCACCCTGTGATGATCTGACAACTTATACAGGGTGTACCCCACCTCTCGCTCATAGTCAGCTGGGATAGGCTCCAGCTTGTCCACGACCCTGCACAGGATAAGTAGTTACGGATAATGGATGGATATTGTATGAAAAACCACAGGGTACCCAACTTTCGAAAAATTTAAAATAATTTAAAAAAAAGCTTCAAACCTAAATTCTTTATGCAGGGTTTAGCTGTAAACACAGTCAGCATGCTTTTTTGCTCTGTGTTCAAATACTTAGCAAATAAATTTAGAATAAATCACTGATAGCAGTTTCCTGCACAGGAATACAGTGAAGTACAAGGAAGGTTTGCTTTTGTGCATTTCCATAAACCATGACAGACTTTTTTGCAGCCACAACATATTAGTTCACTGCATACATATGATAACTCTGGTAGCAGAGTCCAGCTAGGACACTAGCCTTCTGGTGAATGCTGCCAGCCCCATTCTTCAGGAGTAGGGAGTTCCTGAATGGGATTAAGAGCTTGTCCCCAAACTTGTCCGGCTTGATATGCTGCTCTCTTGATTTGTTCCTTAAGAGCAGCTTGGGTTGGTGGTATGGTTTCAATGCTTTGGGTTCCTTGAGCAAAGAGTGTTTGACATGCTTCGTTGACGTTGTTGAAGGCGCATATATGGCTGTACATTATCACTTTGAATTGTTCCAGTTGGTTCAATTGTTCTTCTGAGACCTCAATTTGAGGAGTGGAAAGAATGCAAAATACTTCTGTTATCTCATGAAATGCCTTCCATGTTAGGAAGGCTGTCTTTTTCCCTTTTCCAGAGAAATACAAAACACTGTCTTACCCTGTTACAGCGTGAAAGAATGGCAGGGCTTCACATTGTTGTTGTGTCAAACTATTCACAATGGTGTAAACAGGAAGATATCTAAAGTGGCTGTCTACACCAAAGGCAATCCACAACTCCTCCACATCCATCTCTTGTGCAAATGTGACTGCCAGTACCACAACATCAGCATTGACCATTCTTATCATGACTTTCTTGAAACCTTTGCCTGATGTGTGTTTTACATGGATCAGGATTCTTGAATCTGCTTCCTCATGGTTGCAAGGGGCTAGGCCCTCCTTATCTATTGGAAGGGAACCAAGCACTTCAACATCAAATATATTGATTATCTCCACTCTTGGTAGATCAATTGCTGTGGCTTTTTGTGACAAATAGTGGAATATTTCTGTTTTGTTCTCCTCTGACTGCAGAAAGGTCTTCCAGTTCACTGGAATATGGAAGCTGCATTATCACATACTCTTCTTCAAGAGCCCATGCCTCTTGCCTCTCTTGTACCTTGCTTTAAACTGTTTTGCAAGTATCGATCCCATACTAGATGTATCCTCTACATTTTTTGCTTGTAGAATGATGCAATTACAAAATACTGATGTGGTCTTTGACTTCTTAGGTGGCAACATGTTCACAACTGCAGCAGCATCAAGAACTTTCACTTCAACCACTGGACACTCTACTGTAGTACCAACCTCAAGGCACTTGACTAATTCAGATTTCTGTCCTGAACACATTTTATCATTACAAGAGATTGAAGGTGGGCTAGCTTGATTTTCATGTTTAAAAAATTCCTGGAGATTCCCATCGCATGTCTAGCAAGAAATATACAGTCTTGCAAACAGATTACAGTTACTCTTTAGTGCAGACATTTGAGATTTTGTCTTCTTAGTGGCAGGATTGTCGGTTGTCCCAAAGAGAGGAAATTTGTTTCAATGAATGGTATCAGTTATTGCTTTTGAGCACTTGACTAGCCTTTCTTACATATATGTTTTGTATTGTTACTGTTCTTTCTGTTCTGCAGATTGAATTGCCTTGACAACACTTTCTGGCATGATTTCTTTTGTGTCTAGAAGAAGCAAATCAGCATTGTCTTCTTTAAAAGGGTTTCCCATTTCTTCTATTACACTAATGAATGATTTCACATCTTTAGCAAAAGGCAGTTTGAATGAATGGTACTTGCTTGTGATGACAGGTGACACATGGCTTGGTAACTTCAAACATGGACTCAAACTCTTTCACTCATCTTGCAATTTCTGGCCCTGCCACCATCCAACGCCTGAGAGCTGTTGGATTTTCGGTCAGTCCTATAGCTTCTCCATCCTCTTTTATAACTTTGTTTTCCTTTTCATGATTTTGATCTACACTGAAAAAAAGGGAGAAGGGGGATTGTTGAATTTATAAATATGCAGTTAGTATATAAAACATTCCTGGTTTATGTTCCTCCTCTGAACATATATCAATCACGTAAAGGTCTTTTAATCTTGAGGGATGTAAACTCTGAGTCTCAGTCATGTTTAGAATGAAGAAAATAATTATGTTTGGTCTGGAAACTCCACCCACTGTGAACACTTCAGCAGCAGACTTGGCTGTCTGCCATCTTTTCAGTCATGTTGGACCCAGAGGATTCACTGGGCTCTGGTTGGAGGAATAAATGAGGAGCTCTCTAGAAGGTAAAAGTTATTAAATCTTACCAAATGTTGGTCAGAGTTAAAGGTAGTCACTTTAGCGGCATGGTGGTGTAGTGATTAGCATTGTCGCCTCACAGCAAGAAGGTTCTGGGTTCGAGCCCAGCAGCCGGCGAGGGTCTTTCTGTGTGGAGTTTGCATGTTCTCCCCGTGTCTGCATGGGTTTCCTCCGGGTGCTCCGGTTTCCCCCACAGTCCAAAGACATGCAGTTAGGTTAACATGGGGTGGCCTTGGGCTGAAGTGCCCTTGAGCAAGGTACCTAACCCCGACTGCTCCCCGGGCGCTGTAGTGTGGCTGCCCACTGCTCTGGCTGTGTGTGCGTGTGTTCACTGCTTCAGATGGGTTAAATGCAGAGGATGAATTTCACTGTGCTTGAAGTGTGCATGTGACAAATAAAGGTTTCTTCTTCTTCTTAGATGCATTGTTTTCACAAAACCGATGTTTATATTTGCCAGTAGCTAACATCAAGTGATATAATTATGAATAAGTCAGTGTTAATGCTAAGGTTAGCTAACGTTACCATTCACTGGCATTAGCTAGGCTAATGCTCATGAATATCATTTCATGTGTGTTAATATTTCTCGAAATGTGTGGATATAGCATGTGTTTATCATGTGAAAATTTATAGAGCGTAAGTCCGGTGGTTGTTGCTCTTCAGTGTTAAAGGACCCATGACATGGTGGTTTGTTGATGCTTTAAACGGGCTCGTGGAGGTTTCCAGATGTTATATCCGCAGCCTTTCTCGAAATGAACCCTCGGCACGTAGATATAGCCTCCTGGGAGAAAGCCCTATTTCAGCCCTTTTCCCAGTGCATCGTTTTGCTAATGAGAAGCATGGAGGCGGGGAAGGGTAGAGGGTGGGGGCGGGTCTTATCATTAATATTCATGACATGTAAACGTGTTACCTCTGATTGGCTAACAGCACTGTGACGCTACCTCCAGTGGGTCAGAACAAGCGGATGTGGGTGTCTTACTATGGCGAGAGAGAAGGAACAAACTGCGAAGGGAAAAATACCGCGCGCTGACGTCATTAAGGTGCGACGTGAGGAAATAAAATAAATTTAACAAATGTTTGGGTTTTTATTGAACAAACAAACAAATAAAATGAACGAGTGACTTAAAAAAAAGAATGTGGGTGTCTTTGTAAAAACTGTTTTGATTGGCTATTATAACAGAGCATGCTGCATGCTTTTTGGTTTTGTAGCGCAGAGTACCTGGCTAACTGCAGGAAGCGGTTAGCTGCACAGCTAATGTAGCCATTGCAAGGCTAACGTGGCACCGATTTTAAAACACGGCAAAACATATGCTCATAAGTTACAGTCAATTTCCAGACTAAACTCAGTTTAACAGAGCATGCTGCATGCTTTTTGGTTTTGTAGTGCAGAGTACCTGGCTAACTGCAGGAAGCGGTTAGCTGCACAGCTAATGTAGCCATTGCAAGGCTAACGCACCGATTTTAAAACACGGCAAAACAACTTAACAGTTATACACTTACTTGTTCGCTGTTTGTGGCTGATGCGGCAGGGATGCTTGGTACGGACCCAGGCTTCAGTGACAGTTGATGTGCAAAACCTTCCCTGTACTATCCCAAGTTGTGGAAACATTCCTCAGGAAAATGCTTCCGACAAACATACACCGTCTTAGGTAGACTCGACCGTGTATTACTGAAGTAAATAAAATTTAAGCCACTGCGTCTTCAGGGGCTCTCCCGTCGGCAGTAAAAACAGACTCTTTTCTGTGTTGTCACATCCATGTACAGCGCAATTTCCATGTTTCGCTCGCTTAGGTGATGCCATGTTGTTGTGTCCTCTATGGTCTCCTCACTACAACTGGGCGGGCAATTCATACAGTGGGTGGGAATCCAGAGGGGGGGCGTGGGGATCATCTCCCTTGCTGACGTAGTAAAGGGAAGAGTTTATCAACGCACCGTTTTGACGCGCCATTCTCAAATGTTGGGCATAGTTTGGTTTACATATTATGAAATTTCTAGCCACTGGGGTGACTTAAGAAGGTCAGAGGAACTCATTTTAACGTTAAAAAACCTCAGAAAGTGAAAATTTCATGCCATGGGACCTTTAAGGACTATGAAGTTAACAGTTAATGTTAGCCTAATTATCGACGCTGTGGCATGTTTGAACATTCTCAAAGGACTCATGCAAGAAATAGTCTGATACAAAGCTTATGTCACTGACAAGCAGTGGAACATGGTTGGAGAGGCCCTCATTTCAAAGCATCCCTGCCTGACTGAAAAAGGCTCCCTCACTGGATATGCTGGGTGGAAATTCAGACTGAAGAATAAACTGCCAATCTACTGCACACACTTGAGAAAGCCAAGATGTTCTGATATGATGGTAAACTCTCTCTCAAGCACAAACCAGAGGACAAAGCAAGTGCTGCTTTTGGAATAATAAATAAACAAACAAATAAATAAATAAATAAATAAAGGCGGTCAGAAATGAACTACTGCCCCCCTTATCCTACCGGAGTCTGAGAGTGGAACTTCTTTCAGATGTTAAGAAGAGGGTGGTAGAGGTGGTGAGGATGAAAATGGAAAAGATGTTTGCATATAGGAGGTATGAAGTGGTACGTGTGTGATACACCCATGATACAGGTCTTCCAGGCAAGATGGCCAGCGCTCTTTGAAGTAGATGAGGTATGTCCTTTTATGAAATTTGCTTAGAACATGGTATATATTGATTTAAATTTGTGCAGTGGAAGCTTTGTGAAAACAATGCTGGGGCTCAGAATTATGCATTATTTACATTTTTGTCCTTGTTTGCATGCATTTTATTGCTGCCTGTCCCATCACCCAAGTTCAACTTGGTCGTGTTTTTATACCTTCGCTGGCGACACCCTGTGGTTGGAGGCATTATGTTTTCAGGTTGTCTGTCCTATTCTTGTGAAAATTAAGTGATAAAAAAGTATTTTTATATCTGTGGTAATTCTTGTTTTCAGATAAATGCAGAATTTAAGCGCATTACCACCATGCCCCTGCAATCCAGGTTTCTCTCACAGCTGGATGTGCTATCTGACAAACTTCTGAAGCTATTCAAAAAGAGAGGAGAACAGATAGGTAAGCGTCTACAGAGCATTTTGGCACACATGACTCAAGTAAGAATGAATTTTGGGGAAAGAAAATATTGACTTGATGGTGTACACATTTGACTGAGGAAAAATAATTCTAACTAAATGTTTCTCTCCTTATCCCTCTTTGATTTAGGATTATGGTGTCGATGTAGGGCAGGAATGCATTCTCGAGGGGCTGTGTGTCTACCTCAATGAGGACCCAGCAAATCTAGTGAGAGAGTTTGTGGTGAGTATTTTGTTAGGCAGTAAAATATGTAGTTATTAAAACAACATGGAACAGCCAGCCAGTGGGTCAGGTATCAATAAGGTCGTGATCTTGAATTTAAAAAGTGGTCTCAGAGTGGGCCTGTTTTGGCAGTATTCTTAAAGTATATGAGAAAAAGGCTAACTTTTAAGTAATTCATGTTCTCGATTTTAATGTTAATATCCAATTTTAGATTACGAGACCAGTAGGTGACAATTTCTTTAAATATGAGGGATTGGGGATGAAGCACTTTTAAAAGGTACAGTGTCTTGCAAAAGTATTCATCCCCTTTGTGTTTGTCCTGTTTTGTTGTGTTACAAGCTGGAATTAAAATGGATTTTTGGGGAGTTAGCACCATTTGATTTACACAACATGCCTACCACTTTAAAGGTGCACATTGTTTTTTTTTTATTGTGACACAAACAATAATTTAGATGAAAAAACAGAAATCTGGAGTGTGCATAAGTATTCACCCCCTTTCATATGAAACATAATAAAATGAGAGCTGGTCCAACCAATTCACTTCATAAGTCACATAATTAGTTGATTAAGATCCACCTGTGTGCAATCAAAGTGTAACATGATCTGTCACATGATGCCTGTATAAATCAACTGTTCTGGAAGGACCCTGACTCTGCAACACTACTAAGCAAGCAACATGAGAACCACGGAGTACTCTAAACAGGTCAGAGACAAAGTTCTGCAGGTGGCAGGACTGTGAGCAGTATCTGAAGTCAGAAGTATAGAGTGTGAACAGGAAGGGAGACAGGACCGTCCCCTGAGGCACCCCCGTGCTGCTCACTATAAGGTCTGACATGTTATTTTCCAGCCTCACATACTGCAGCCTTTCTGTGAGGTAATTGGTGATCCAGGCCACTAGAGGAGCATCGACCTGCATCTTCAATAGCTTATCACCAAGTAGGGCAGGTCTTATTGTGTTAAAAGCCCTAGAAAAGTTTAAAAAAAAAAGACCCTTTCAGTGCTGCCTGTCTCCTCTAGATGGGTATAAGCCCTGTGCAGCAGAAAGATGATGGCGTCTTCCATTCCAATATGGGGCTGGTAGGTGAACTGCAGGGGGTCCAGTCATGGTTCTACTACTTAACAGAGGTACTTCAAGACCAGCCTCTCAAGTGACTTCATGACATGTGAAGTCTGAGCCACTGGTCTGTAATCATTGTATGTGCTTGAGTGTTTCTTCTTGGGCACAGGAACAAGACATGATGTTTTCCACAGGGCTGGGAGGATTATCCTGCTCAGGCTGAAAATGTGCTGAAAAATTCCACACAGCTGAGTAGCACATCCTTTCAGCACTCTGGGGCTGAGGCCATCAGGGCCTGCAGCCTTGCCTGGGTGGAGAAAACTGAACTGCCTTCTCACCTCCTCTGCTGTTACGTTGATTGGAGAGCTGTTCTAGAGACCTGATGGAGGAGGGATGAATGGCCAGGAGCCAGGATAGTTGTTGAGTGGGGATGATAAAGTGGGGGTGCTGGTGCTGCACTTTTACACCTCTGCTGTGCTCGCAGAAAATGACATGGGATTATGGCAGCCTCCATGACAAACTAGTGTAACGGGGTTGGTTGTGGTTCCCTAAATTTCCCCACTAAAGATGTTTTTTTACCCCCCAAGTCTGTGTGCGTTTTTGTTTTTTTTACTTTCCCATGCCTCTGGTGTTCAGAGTAGGGGGCAGGGGGTGTGGCGTAGGTCCGCCCCCACGGTGGATCTCCTTAAGTTGTGTGACTAACCCCCCCACGATCTCTTTTGCTACTGGCCAGTGTCAGAGGTATGTGGTGTCCTACTCAGTGTTATATTCACATTCTTTTATCCTCACTCTTGCAGTTGTATTTTTGTGCATTTTTAAGTGTCATCTTGGATTATGCATATGCTGCAAGAGCCATTTGTTTTTGTTAAATGATATCAATGTATGTTAATTTCTGCACACTGGTAATCCCACACTGCAACCTATAGCATACTAGCTGTAGGTGTGTGGTAGTCAGCATAGGTCACCAATACACTGGTTGTCTGTACATTAACTAAATTCATGTTGAACAGAACCGATATTGTTTGAAGCAAGAAAACTGTTACGGTATTATGAAGTAGTTTACCTGTTTTATTTGGCAGGAGCTGTGATGCGGCTTGCTCGCTCCGTGCCTGATTTTGTGTTTTGTTTTCTTTAACGTATCAGAGCAATAAAGTACAGCAGACCCGGACTGGTTGTGGCATTTCTGTAAATCACACAACTCCGAGAAAGAGAGAAGCAGAGTCAACCTTCTCCGTTACACTAGTCCTGTCTATTTTCATCACTTTAGTGGTTATATAGTTAAGAACAAATTCAAAATACAGCTTTTTTTTTTTATTTATAAAGGACAGACATAAAGACAGACTTTTAGCTCAATTTGTTGATTTGCAAGATATTTCCTTTAAACTAACGGGGCTGCTACAAAATATATTTTTTTCCCATTTTATTAGGACATTGAGGTTTTTTTTTTTTTCCCCATTTTACAGTAAATGCAAGCCTCTTTATCAGGCTAAATATTTTGTTACTTCATGTTATACTTTACCAGGCTAAATGGTTAAACTTGAGTTTAAAAAAAATGAAGTTACTTGCTTGGCTTGTTCATCTCATCTCATCTCATCTCATCTCATCTCATCTCATCTCATCTCATCTCATCTCATCTCATCTCATCTCATCTCATCTCATCTCATCTCATCTCATCTCATCTCATCTCATCATCTGTAGCCGCTTTATCCTGTTGGAATAAAAACCATTGTTGCAACACTGTGTAGCAACTCACTTGCACGGTCTCTTTACTAGAACGTCACTGTATGTAGTTAAATTTTTTAAAAAAAGTTGCTTTAGTAAGTATTAATTGAATATACTGAGCATGTTTAAAAAAAAAACCTTTAAACCACTATGACTTTGTTAACAACATGAGGTAATTTTAATCTACAAAGCATGAAAAATCTATAAATTAACATTAAATAAAACTGTCATTTAACATAAAATAGCATCACGTTTGTTTAGCAAAAAAGAATTTGGTATATTTAACATAATTAAATACTTTTAAGAGAACATCATTTTAATATGTGCAACTGATGTACATTTTTCATGTAAATCCAACAGACTTTTTTTTTCAGTGTAGAGTGATCATTGAAAAGATGTGTCTACTTTTTTGAACCACAAACTTCCCTTCCCTTGAAGAATTTCATCATACATAGATGGATGCTTTTATTGCAACATCATCAGATCTCTTATGGGAACCAGTAGCCATCTCATAATTGGACAGATCAAGGGCAAACATCCATGGTATTAGCTTGATGAGAATTTGAACATGCAGCTGGAAGTTTCCTTCTCTAAAGGATCTCACAAACTCCATGACGCAGCGGCGGCTCCTGAATTTTTTTTCAGGGGGGGCAATTTTCCCCCGTTATGTCTACACGGACCGTAAATGTCCACAGGACTGAAGTAAATTGACCTAGGTAGCAAATCAATTGGCCGAACTTGTTTTTGCCTGGTAAATTCAGATATCAATATAGACAATATCTCTTCTCTCCACTAGGTGGCAATACTAAACAAGTTAAAGGTGGCAAACTAAGGTAGCCTAGTAAACTAGACCCACCCGCCTAGCGCCAAAAATATTTTTGCCTACGAGTGGCAAATATTCACATTTAGTCTGGCTTGCCAGGCTAAAACTAAGGAAGATTCATTGTGAAGCCTTCAAAGCAAAACATTTGGCATCACAATCAATTAATATTACATTACTCATTTATTTTCTCATATTATTCCAGTATTCTATAATAAGTAGACACAAATTCTTAATTATAAACATATTCTAATTTCTTCAATTCTAAAGAATGCAATTAAAGTGGCAGGATATAAATCCAAAACAAGTGTTTATTTAAGTTTTGAAAAAGATGAAAAGCATAACCATCAAACAAACGTGTGCAGCTTAATTATGTGTTTTTTTTATATGGAATTGCACCATTTTAACAACAAATAATTCTAAATAAATTCTGCAGTTTTTTTCCCCAAGAATTCCTACAGAAAGCCGTGCCTTAAAAGGAAATTTAAAGTATTACAAGCATGTCAATGAACACAAAAGGCTTTAGTTATTTAGCTATATACACACAAGGTTACACAAGGTTTTGTAGTCAGTGCAACTTGGCTTAACAAGTTGGAAAAAAGGTAAGGTGCTGCTGGCTCCAATGAACACATACTGTACAATATATAAAAACTGAAAATATGCTTAATTTACACCAAGTCAGAGAGAACTTGAGGCTACTGAAATATTCCAAGCATGGCAATGTTAAACTGCCATTGGTAAAACAAAAACATGGCAATGTTAAACTGCCATTGGTAACACACACAAACTTTTGCCTAGTAAATTCAAATATCAGATATCACTGTACCGTCTGCTGTGCTACTTCCAGGGTGGAAGAGAACGCAAGGGGAGCAAAAAAGAGCATTGACTACATCACAGCCAGCTCGCCAAGTTTTCCGGTGGTACCAGTTCTTGTTAAAACCTCTTGAGTAGGTCTTCTCCCCCTTCGTAGACACTTGCTTGATGTTTAAATTCGGTCTAGGAGGTCCTCGCTGTTTGATTGCCGTTTTCTCCTCATTGGTACGACGACTAAAGGGAACTTCTTTCAGAGACGCTATCGTATTGTTGCACTCAACACTCGCCGCCATCTTCATAGAATGTTCACACATTTCCCGCGCAAATTGCGTTTTCCAGCCCAAAATTATGTTCAAAACCCGCCAAAATGCACTTAAAACCAATCTGGCAACACTTGCGCGGTGCAACAGACGTATGACGTAAGCACGCTGCTTGTGCGAGCACATGAAACCTAATAGAAAATGCATTGGGAGCAGGATTTTCGAAAAAAAACGTACGTACCATTAGTGTCAATGGGAGATTTGGGGGCAAATCTGAACCTGACAGAAATCGCCCCAAAAGGGCGTGGCTACACCAGGCGCGACCTTAGCCTGATTGGACAATGACATTACTGTTGGTAGTAGGAGTAGATTAAAAAAAAAAAATCTCCCTCCCTGTTTGGGAGTGCGTCGCCCAAATCGCCCCTATTAACGAGCCGCCAGTGCCATGACGTCTAGCTCTAGCGCCAAAGTTATTGCCCAGAACATAAACTGTGGGTGACCTTTACATTGCAACTTCCTCCAAATTTCAAAACCAGCAAGGTTCAGTGTTACTGCTCTCAATATTGCTGGGTTTCAGTCACATTACTTTTCTTAGTGGTTTTACCGGAAGTCACTTCACAGCTGTAGTGCAAACAACTAGTGATAACTTATCAGAGTATGCTCATAATCTAGAAGCCAATGCTCGCTTTGGATATATTCAGAAGATTGCTATGTGCAATGGAATCGACCCCTACAGTCTGAGAAAGAAGGATTTGTCATACGATCCCAAAAACTACCCTTCAGTCAAGTTCCCCGACATCTCGAACTATCTGGTGTTGCAGACATCTTTCTACACCGCAAAACAGATGAAAGCGTGGAAGAGTATGGAGGCTTACAACTTTTTTTGTATGTGGCTGGGTAAAGGAACTCGCTATCAAGTCGCTGCCGAATTAATCCTGTATTGGTTTTGGCTGTGTGTGTTTGTGTGTGTGTGTGTGGGGGGTTCTTTTAAGCTTTTTGTTCATGTCTTTACAATGAAGTGCTGCAAGTTGAAGTGTAAGCAAACAACAGTTGGCTTGCTTTTCACTTGTGTTGGCTCTTATCTCGCAGGTAAATCATTCACAAAGATTATCAGAAACCCCTTTAAAGACCTGGATCTTAGTTAAACAAGACAGAGAAGTGATCACGGCGCATTGTAACTGTATGGCTGGGTAAGAATTTTGTCACGACCTTCATGCATATGGACTTTGTGAGGAGGAAACAAAGGAACAGCTGGGGACTTTAGAGCTTCGTGACTAAAAAAGAAGTACTATAAAATAACGACACAGCAAGAAAAGTACTTGGAAAACACTAAGGACATAGCTGAGAGGCATATACAAACCTTTATAATGTGACTGTCTCTGTGCAATACTTTATATGTGCAATACCTCACTCCATAATGTGTAACACAACACATACACCTCAGACTGTGCACCTTACCCCCCTTACACCCCCCATTTTTTTTCCTCCCCCCTTCCTCTCTCTGTCTCTCTCTCTCTCTACACACTGTTTGCACTGTTATTGGAGACGCTTTAATCTCATTGTACATGTGTATAGTGACAATAAAGGCATTCTATTCTATTCTATTCTATTCTATTCACCAAGTGATCACTGCAAACTTGAGCATGCTTCGACTTGGCTCCCTTTGATTTCAGTGAGAGGTTCAAAAGCCACCTTTCTCCACATCTTTTTGTGAAATCCTGTGTTTGTTCACCCTTTATTAGTTCACAGGGAACCCTGAAGAAACTTTTATCAGTTTCACGGTTTGATCGATTTGAACGCAAGTGTAAGCCATTTTTCATGTGAGCAATGCACCTTCTCCGCACAAACGCTTTGTCAACTGAGCTTTGGTAGACCACCAGCTAAAGTTCTAAATAACTAATGAGATGGATGTGACGTCACATGAAACTCAGCAATACTCATCATATTTCTTTTTTTTTTTCTTTAACTGTGCTTCTGATTTTTGGCAACGTGTTGTAAATCCATTTTTTTTTCTTTTTGGTTAATTTTGGACTCTTCTTGCTTGGTTTTGACACCGGCTTTTTGCAATCACCTGTAGCTAACCCACCTGTGAGCCCCCTCTTTCTTTCCACCTGCTTGACTTCAGCAGTGGTGAGTGAGTTTCCACCATTTACTATGCTGTTGCCTTGTTTTATGTGCTGGTTAGTCAAATTGCTTCCCTGCACGGTACTCTGGGTGTGGTACCGCTGGTGTTTTGGCTACATTTATGAGCGGTGTTAGGCTAAGGTGGCTTTGCACCTTACATTGGACTGCGTCTATCCATCTGTTTTTGGATCGTGGCAGTGGGTCTGGGTATTGGTTTTGTGGCCCGGGTTTTTACCCATGTTTTACATCTACTCGCCAGAGGAATTAAAAAGCCTTAGTGTGCGGCACCGCTTGGATTCCGCGGTATTTAATCTGTGCCGCTCTATTGGAATCGCACGCCGCCTTCGGTATATTCACCGGTCTCCGCGCTCTCCGACTGCTCATTATGCTTCAGAGTCTTCCATACCTATCATATGGACTCATAATCGGATTGCCAAGGTCAACAAGAACGCTCGTGGAGTTAATCACGGTGTTCTTTGCTCACTTGAGAAATTGCAATGTTCTGCTGTCTCTGGATTGTCACCTGTGTTTCCTGCGAAGATTGACTTTTAAACTCCCGCTCCATCACCAACAAAGCATCACTCATTAATTATCCAAAAGACCCTGGACATACTTCTGCTGGTGGAAACATGGCAACAGGCTGAGGACTATCTACATTTAAATATGTCTTCACCAGCTGGATACACACATATATCAAAGCCACGTCTCACAGGGAAAGGTGGAGGTCTAGCTGTAGTTTTCCGATGTGGTTTGAAACTTAGAGAGATTGTTTTTCATGACGTTACATCCTGTGAATATCTGGTTTTGAAACTCTCCACTCCCACACCGATGTTGCTGCTCTTAGGCTACATCCACACAACAACGGCAACGAGATTTTTTTTTTTTAGCGGGTAAAAAAAATATCGTGTTCACATGGGCAATGGATCAGTAAAATATCAGGTACATATGGCAACGCAACGCTTGCTGAAAACAATGCAATACACATGCCACACCTCTACGTGCACTGTAAGACGGTCCCATCGGAGACACCAGAACAATAGAAGAAGTAGGACGCATGTGCATAAACCCCTTCTTCTACCCGGCGTGAATGAGTGAGTGCTGCTTGTTCTAGTCATGTGGTTGTGACGTCATCATAAACAAATCCATTCTGCTCATCCAGACAACTTCGCAACGGCGCCGTTGCCAGATTTTTCCACTCTGGAAACCGTTCTCAAAAAATATCGTTTTGGGGCACCCAAAACGCCGGTGCCGTGTGGACGCCAGGCCGAAACGATAAAAAATCTTATCGGATTCACCTGAATCCGTTGCCGTGTGGACAGGGCCTTAAATCTATCGACCTCCCAAATCATCTCTTTTTCTGTCTGAACTGAATGAACTGCTAACTGTAGCCTCATCTGACTGTTGTCATTCTTCTGGGTAACTTGAATATTCATGTTGACACTAATTGCTCCCTTACTGATGAGCTCTTGACTGTCTTTGAATGTTTTGGTTTAACTCCACATGTTGACTTTCCCACACATAATCATGGTCATATACTTGACTTGCTTTGCTTTACTGAGGTTTTTCACCCACGTGACCAAGTCATGTGATGCATCGTTAGGCTGCCATTTTGGACGTCACGGCTCGAATCAGTTTGAATGCGAGGAAGGCGACAAACGAAAAACATAAAAGAAAAAGGAGCGAGATGCAGAAAACACCTTCACTATCCAGCGGCGTAGGGCATTTACAGGGCGAGCAGAGGGAGAGGTATTTGCAAAAATTGAGGTTAGCAGGCTTAGAGAACGATGTTTACCTGCTTCCACCAGGATTGTTCACTGATGTACGGAAGTACACGAAACCCTCGTCTTTACCTGACTTCGGCCCACATGATCTGTGTACCTATGTCGTTAAAAACCCATCGCCATACACAGGTATTGATGTGAAAGCGTATAAGAGTTTGGATGCCTACAAATATTTTGTGTCAGGCTGGGTAACATGCCTACATCAGCGGGTCGTCCCTGGAGCCGGTGGTCGCCATCTTATTACAGCTAAGGTTTGTTCACATTTTCATTTACTTTCGGTCCTCAGGATAAACAAAATGTTATTAAATGTCATTGAAATAACTTCGTAGTCTGTTGAGACATGGCCCGTTATAAATTTGCTGTTACCAGGCAATGACCAAGAACTGTATTATTAGGGTCGGTGTCTGTGTTGTAGCAGTGTACTAGCAGCTAGCTGTTAGCACTAGCTAATGTCAACAACATAGTAGCTAGTATGTTACTGTAGCAATGTTTACGTTCAGTCATTTGGATGACTGTTAAAACCTTTCAGTCTCAAGTTTTTCCTTTACTGTATTTACTAGTTTACTGTAATTATGATCCAGCAGCTATTTACACCGGATCCAGTGTAAATAGCTGCCGGAGCGCGCTCCGGCTTGTTCCCCCTCAAATTAAGCAGCGCTCGGGAGCAAGCCGGAGCGCGCTGCTTAATTTGAGGGGGAGCAAGCTGGAGCGCGCTCCGGAACCTCGGCCGGAGCACTCCGGGAGCAAGCCGGAGCGTGCTGCTTAATTTGAGGGGGAGCAAGTCGGAGCGCGCTCCGGAACCTTGGCCGGAGCACTCCAGGAGCAAGCCGGAGTGCGCTGCTTAATTTGAGGGGGAGCAAGCCGGAGCGCGCTCCGGCAGCTATTTACACTGGATCCGGTGTAAATAGCTGCCGGATCATAATTACAGTAAACTAGTAAATACAGTAAAGGAAAAACTTGAGACTGAAAGGTTTTAACAGTCATCCAAATGACTGAACGTAAACATTGCTACAGTAACATACTAGCTACTATGTTGTTGACATTAGCTAGCTTGACCTTCAAAATGGCGGACACCGGGGCGTCACGTGACCCTGTGATGTCAGGTGAAATACCTCAACTGGTATAAAAATTGTACCGTATCTGTATCAGGTTCTGATGTAGGTTTTACCGACCACAAGTTGATTGAGTGTTGTCTCCGTGTGCCTTCTTCTAAATTTCCTCTGCGTTCTACTGTCTTTCCGTAATCTTTCTTCTATTGATGTGCATTCTTTCTCTGTCTCCTCTCTTCTTTTTGTAAATTTGCTGAGGTTTCCTCTCCTGATGATACAGTTTCTATTTACAAGAATACTATATCTAACACAACACTTTCGCTCCCCTTAAAACTAGACAGGTCTCCGCAAATCGCGCCTCTCCTCCTTGGTTCACCTCTGAGCTTAGGGCCATGAAGGCCAAGGGAAGGCAGCTAGAGTATGGTGTTATTTTTGCCTCATTAATATTTGTAAATGCACAGAAAGTGATCTACAAATAGTCAGGGGTTTGTACATGTGTTTTGATATCCACAAATGTAAATTTAATATTTGTAACTTGTATTTTGGTCTTTGCAAATAAATGTGTACTTGTAAATATACTGTTTTTCATTTGCAAATCAAAAATACATTTGTAAAACTGACAATTCTGTTTGTGAAATGCGAGTCGCATTTGTGGATCAGCAATGACACGCATTCACCGCTTTTTTCCTCTGTGGCGTATTTTTGAGACACTCTGCAAAATCCACAAATGCAGACAAAATCCACAAATGCAGACAAGATCCACAAATAGCCTCACATGCACATTCACGTCCACTAGATGGCAGTGTGGTAAGACAACGGATCTGACAAGTGCTAAGACA
Source organism: Neoarius graeffei (assembly GCF_027579695.1). Lineage (NCBI taxonomy): Eukaryota > Metazoa > Chordata > Actinopteri > Siluriformes > Ariidae > Neoarius > Neoarius graeffei. The sequence goes on along the minus strand of NC_083583.1, from coordinate 13,716,504 downwards.
AAGGAAAACGTTGAAATTGCTGAAATTGAAGAGTGCTGAAATGGAAACGTCTGATGCATGGGTATGTTACATTGATGAATTGTCAATAAGGTGTTGTTACTATGTGTTGTTATGAAATTATGTTAGCATACCTCATAGTCTCTTGCTAATGTAACGTCAGGTAATGTAAAATATCCAAACTCAAGTTTTACAAGCTTACTTTAGTGGATAGCCAAACTCCTGTACAGCCTGACTGAAGAAGGCAAGGTTGGTGTTGGACCGGTTGTTGTCTGCCGCTTTCAAGTACATTATCTAAAATGTTACATGTACTCAATTATTTAATTGACTTTAACCTACTGGTTAGTGTTAAATCCCTACTAGTGGACCATGGCTGTAGTGCCCCCTCCCTGCTCTCCGGGCTCTGCCATAGAATGCAGCCCATTGCTCCAAGTGTGTACTTTACTTCACTGTGTGCTGTGTATATTTCACTAATTCACAATTGTTAAATGCAGACACCAAATTATAATTTAACTAATTATAAATTAACTAAATTATAAATTATAATTTAATTTATATCTATATATATATTTAATTTCGGGGCGGCACGGTGGTGTAGTGGTTAGCGCTGTCGCCTCACAGCAAGAAGGTCCTGGGTTCGAACCCCGGGTCCGGCGAGGGCCTTTCTGTGTGGAGTTTGCATGTTCTCCCCGTGTCCGCGTGGGTTTCCTCCGGGTGCTCCGGTTTCCCCCACAGTCCAAAGACATGCAGGTTAGGTTAACTGGTGACTCTAAATTGACCGTAGGTGTGAATGTGAGTGTGAATGGTTGTCTGTGTCTATGTGTCAGCCCTGTGATGACCTGGCGACTTGTCCAGGGTGTACCCCGCCTTTCGCCCGTAGTCAGCTGGGATAGGCTCCAGCTTGCCTGCGACCCTGTAGAAGGATAAAGCGGCTAGAGATAATGAATGAAACACCAAGTTATAGCGAAATGTCTGTAAAATATGTCAGGGGTGTTGGTCTACTACATTTTGCGAGCCACTGTAGCCTGGCGACTTGTCCAGGGTGTACCCCGCCTTTCGCCCGTAGTCAGCTGGGATAGGCTCCAGCTTGCCTGCGACCCTGTAGAAGGATAAAGCGGCTAGAGATAATGAATGAAACACCAAGTTATAGCGAAATGTCTGTAAAATATGTCAGGGGTGTTGGTCTACTACATTTTGCGAGCCACTGTAGCCTAAATCTATAATTCTAGCCTAAAACTAGCTTTAAACTACACAGACAAACAGTAAAAAAGCAAATGTTGGATATTTTATGCCAATGTAGCATTAAGCTGACGAGACTATTGTTAAGGGTAAACTTTAGCCTACCTTACATTACCTGACGTTACATTAGCAAGAGACTATGAGGTATGCTAACATAATTTCGTAACAACACATAGTAACAACACCTTATTGACAATTCATCAATGTAACATACCCATCCATCAGACGTTTCCATTTCAGCACTCTTCAATTTCAGCAATTTCAACGTTTTCCTTTGTCTTACCACACTGCCATCTAGTGGACGTGAATGTGCATGTGAGGCTATTTGTGGATCTTGTCTGCATTTGTGGATTTTGTCTGCATTTGTGGATTTTGCAGAGTGTCTCAAAAATACGCCACAAAGGAAAAAAGTGGTGAATGTGTGTCATTGCTGATCCACAAATGCGACTCACATTTCACAAACAGAATTGTCAGTTTTACAAATGTATTTTTGATTTGCAAATGAAAAACAGTATATTTACAAGTACACATTTATTTGCAAAGACCAAAATACAAGTTACAAATATTAAATTTACATTTGCGGATATCAAAACACATGTACAAACCCCTGACTATTTGTAGATCACTTTCTGTGCATTTACAAATATTAATGAGGCAAAAATAACACCATACTAGAGCGCCTTTATAAGAGAACTGGCCTTACTATTCATCTTTCACTCTTCTCTGAACACACTGCAAAGTATAAGGATGCTCTTAATGCTGCCCGATCCTCCTACTACACTAACATCATTAAGAGTGGCAACCAGAGACCCAAAACTCTGTTTAATACAATAAATAAACTTCTTCAGCCTCCTTCCTCAACCACTCCCAGTTCCCCTGCTCAGTGTCAGGCTTTTTTGGATTTTTTTCAAGGATAAAATTGACAGTATTTACCAACACTTTCATTCTGAAATTCATTCTTCTGTCTCGTAAGTAGCTCTTTCTCATAAAGCTGACTGCTGTCCTCCTCCTCCTCAGGTCTGCTGGACCCTGCACCCACTGCACTTCTTAAATCCTGTGTATCTGCTATCTCCCCTTATATTGCTCATATGATTAATCAGTGTTTTGCTTTAGGCACTGTTCCCATCTCCCTCAAAATTGCTTCTGTTGCACCAATACTAAAGGCCCGGTCCCACTGGCCGATGGACACAAAACGTATGCAAAAAGGACACAGCGGATGAGCAAAATTTCGGGGGTGGCTCTATCCGCTTTCATCCGCTCCAGAAATGGACAAAATTGGCGAAAATTTGCAAAAACAGAACGGAAAAGAACGGATGTGGGTAGTATATAGCGGGGATGTTAAACGCATATTCATAGGAAGCCTAGCGGATGAAAGCGGATGGAAGTGGATGACAGCTCCGAAGGGGTTACCGGTGATAACTGAGAAGCGGACGCATAGCAGAAAGAGCGGATGCATAGCGGACGAAGGGGATGCATCACGTACGCCTAACGGAAACAAAGGGGATGTTGCGCAGATGTATATCGGATGCAGACCGATTGTCTGCTAGGTGTCCTTATACATACTCTAGACATACTCCAGACATCCTAAATATACGAGATACATCCCAGATATAAACGCTTTGTCCGTTTTGAATACTTTATATACGAGATGCATACGCTTACATCCTTTCTATTTCCTTGCTACTAACGATAAAGAGACGTTTCATGTACCTTATCTTTCCTCCCTCTTTACGTTTTCAGCTGCAGCGGATGTGAGTTGCGAGGATGCCCAGAGGATGCAGAGAGGATATAGCAGACGTTTAACGGATGATAACGGACATAGAACGTTTGTTGCTCGTATATGTCGCGGATTTACATCGTACACGGCGGAAAGTTCATCCATTCTAAAAGTTTTGTGCAGCTCAAAACATTTTGCACGGATGAAATCACAGTGGACGGATGCTCGATGGATAGAGCGTATGAAGCACGTATGCAATGAGTACACAACGGATGCATAGCGTTTTCCAACGGATGGCAAAGATTTTTTTACGTTTTACATCCTCTTTGCATCCGTAAGTGCAATGGGACCGGGCCTTAAAGAAACCTGGTCTAGATTCTTTTTCACTGTCCAATTACAGACCCATTTCAAATCTCCCTTTCCTAGCTAAAGTAATGGAGCAAGTTGTAGCCTCTCAGCTTCATACTTTCCTTGCTCGTAATGATCTCTATGAACCCTTTCAGTCAGGCTTTTGCAATCTGCTCTCTTAAAAGTTGTTAATGACTTCCTGCTCTCAACTGATGCTGGTCATCTCAATGTCCTTGTTCTCTTGGACCTCACAGCTGCCTTTGACACTGTACATCATGAGAGAGTCTGGAAATGAGTATCTTTTGGTATTACTGGCTTAGCTTTAGCCTGGTTTCAGTCATATCTAGCAAACAGGCAACAGTTCATCTCTATTGGTGTTCATAAATCATCCACTGTTACTGTTGCTCAAGGTGTGCCTCAGGGTTCTGTCCTTGGTCCCCTTCTTTTTATATTATATATTTCTCCTATAGGCCAGATTATTCGTAACCATGGCCTTAACTTTCATTGTTATGCTGATTACATTGAAATCTACATCACTATTACCCCTTCCATAGCCTCTGTTCAGCTGCTAAGGACTTGCATCACTGACCTTAAGCAATGGTTGCATAAGAACTGCCTTAGGTGGGGTTTACATTAGACCGTATCAGCGGATCATCAGATTAACGTTTTTAAAATGATTAGTGTGCACACAGCAACACCAATACACGATTCGCGTGCACATAGCAACGCCAATACACGGATACGCTCGGCTCTGCAGGCATCCTGCGCTCCAAATCACTCCGCCCTGAACAGCGAGTGCCCTCTGGAGGGTGCGCACTCCGGCCCTGTGCAGCTCACAGAGCGCGCGAGTATAGCGCACGAGCAGTGATTTGGGACTGAGCTGCTGTGTGTGTGATCTCAGTGCATGTCGGCCATGCGCGTCACTTACCACTTGCAAGTGGAAGGATGGCAAGTCTAAAGACCATCATAACTACACAATGGGCAGTATTTGCATCAGTATTTGCAGTATTTTCATACTTTTATACTCTTTAATGAAAGGTGATACAAGGCGGAAGTCCGCGCCGGTTTTCAGCAGTCACGTCACATGACCAACGCCAGCGAATCAGGAAGGTGGATGTCACAGTGACGTTGTCCAATGACGACGCCAGCTAGAGCTCAGCACAGCATCCGTGTATCCGCGTATTCTCAATGTTTACACAGCACTGGACCAGACACGATTTGGATTGAATACGTGGACCCTGGTGGATTCCCGTTTCCCGGCGTTTCCAGGCGTTTTAATGTAAACGGACAGTGCATCCGCGAAGAAAACGAGACAGATACGGTCTAATGTAAACTTGGCCTTAAACAGTTTTTAGTGTTTACACTGTTTATATTGTCTGAGTGTTTAGTCTATGTCTTGTTCTCATCTAGTGTTTATACGGTTTATTTATACTGTTTATATTGTTTGTCTGAGTGTTTAGTCTATGTCTAGTTCCTATCTAGAGTGTTTATACTGTTTATATTGTGTGTGTGTGTGTGTGTGTTTTTCAATTATTCTATTTTTATTTATTGCATTGCCTGTTTGCACCGTGGGTCAGAGAGGACTGAAATTTCATCTGTGCTGTATGTCGAGCATGTATAGCATATTTGACAATAAAGTTGACTTGACTTGACTAAACTTAATGCTAGCAAAATGGAGGTTCTATTAGTAGGTACCAAAAGACAGGTTCTGAACTTCTCCAGTTTCACTATTGATGTTGATGGTGTGTTTATTAGTCCTTCCCAAGTTATAAAAAACCTTGGAGTTCTCTTTTTGACTCCACCCTTACGTTTGAACCCCATTTTAAACTAACTAAGAATGCTTTCTTTCATCTCCACAATATTGCACGTCTCCACCCTCTTCCCTTGGAAACGGATAGCAAAATGTTGGTCAATGCATTTATTTTTTCTCATCTTGACTATTGCAATTCTCTCTTTTATGGTCTCCCTGCCACATTGTTCAAGTGCCTGCAGTACATTCAAAACTCAGCAGCTAGAGTCCTCATACTCACCAAGCTGCTCACATTACTCCTGTTTTACAGCAACTGCATTGGTTGCCAGTTATTTCTTGGATTAAATACAAAATCTTGCTTTTAACCTATAAAGCTCTTCATGGCTTTGCCCCTTCCTATCTCTGAGCCAATTCATTTATACTGTCCCTCCCGCTCCCTCAGATCTTCCGTCTGTGGACTTCTGACTGTCCCACGTTTTAAACTGGCGTCTATGGGTGGCAGATCATTCAATGTTGCTGCTCCTAAACTTTGGAACTCGTTACCACAATCGCTTCATGACTGTTCCACTCTCTCTTCCTTCAAAGCTAACTTGAAAACTTTTCTCTTTACCTTACACTACTTTTCCTAGTGTGGCTTTTTTTTTTTTTTTGGTAACTCCTGTGTAAAGCGTCCTTGAGTTTGTGAAAGGCGCTATATAAATTGAACTTATTATATGCTTTTCTTTGCAATACATATAAAGCATAAGCACTCACTTGATAGGCATAACAAGCTCTAGTGATGTGGGAAGCTTTACAAATATCATCAGCTCTTCCTTCTGTTGTAACATCTCCTTGAATCAGTACATTGTCCCATCCGCTATTGTTCAGCCATTGTCCTATAATCTTTAATGAGCCCGTCGATGATGGCGTAGCTCACTCTGGTCCCATCTAGTCCAGAAGGAACGATCTAAAGTGGGCCACCTTGCGCAATAAATGTTGCAAGCTACATACACTATATACGAGCCATGTATAGAAGCTACATACACCCTAAGAATACTGCCCTATTTGCCAGAAAGAATCTAAAATGGTGAGGAATTGACCAAGAAGTCATTTTTGTTGAACTGCTCATTAAGGCTTAATTAGTCCATAACTTCATCAATAATTGTAATTAAGCAAATCTGGGTAGAAGTTATACGCACCCTAGGTACCCCTACCTTCATGCCAGAATGGGTACTTCACTGATCTCCCTAAAATGCTGTAAATTTTCTGCCAAACGTCCGTATCCGGAGTTATATTGAGCCTTGTACTATTTAAAGGGCACATCAGCCTCTCACCTGTATCGCACTCACATAAAGCACACAAATTCCAGTTCTTTTCCATCATCCAAAACTCAGAAAACTGTCAATTCTACCTGCTGATCTAAAATCAACCAGGCGTTGCTGTATACCCCAGGAATCCCAATTTGAAAAGGATCTCATCTCATTATCTCTAGCTGCTTTATCCTGTTCTACAGGGTCACAGGCAAGCTGGAGCCTATCCCAGCTGACTACAGGTGAAAGGCAGGGTACACCCTGGACAAGTCACAGGGCTGACACATAGACACAGACAACCATTCACACTCGCATTCACACCTACGGTCAATTTAGAATCACCAGTTAACCTAACCTGCATGTTTTTGGACTGTGGAGGAAACCGGAGCACCCGGAGGAAACCCACGCGGACACGGGGAGAACATGCAAACTCCACACAGAAAGGCCCTCGACAGCCATGGGGCTCAAACCCGGACCTTCTTGCTGTGACACGACAGCGCTAACCACTCCACCACCGTGCCGCCATTGAAAAGGATATTTTATATTTTAAAAACTTTATTGCTTAAAAGTAAAAAAAAAGATAAAGATAAAAAACAAATAAAATATCTAAGGTACAGGAAAAAAGAAGAAAAAAGATTTTTAAAAAATAATAATTTGAAGGAAATCTAAATTTAATTGTGAGCCTGCAGTACAAGACTGCTGACCATCTAGAAAATTGCTTTATAGCATTAGAGGTAAGATTACAAAGGGGTCTTGCTTTTATATGCATCTACTACTTAAAAGCTTTATTTACTGAAAATTTCATGCTTGTATCACAACTTGAACAATATTGTGTTTTTTGGTCTCTTAACCACAGGACTACAAGTTACTCAAAATAATTTAAATTTTCAACCAGTTCGCCATTTTGACAACATGCATATAGTCAGTGGAAAACATTGGGAGTGATGTCATTGGAGTGAAATATCAGGAATTATTCTATCCACATTCACTGGATATGAACAATTGCACGCTCTGATTGGCTACTCGACTACTAGGCTATCAGCTCATATACTGTGAGGTAGAGAAAAACAAAATGGCAGAGTGCATCAAGTCAGATATATCACTTTATCAAGTATTTAAAAGAAACAGAAATGGCTAAATAAAATAATATAGTCCCCCCCCCCAAAAAAAAAAAAAATCTCCTGTTCGGTGGTGGTAATGCACCTTTAAGTTGGTTTGCCAACCGCCAAGAAAAGAAAATGGTGGACCGTGTTACTGAACCAACAGGGGATGAAATAAAAACTCTACTTGAAAATGAAACCCCCAAAAATAAAAGCAACAAAATATGGAATAAAAGTATTTGGTGGTAAGAGTGTATCTTTTTTCAATTTTTCAAGAATTATTATTATAGCATTTTTCACAAATTGCTACTGTGATTTTGCCGGTTTGTTTACAATTTTAGCGGAAATGATTTTGTTGGATGTTTTGTATAAAGTTTTTATTTATTGAATTTGCAAAAAAAATGCTCTGTTTCTCAAAATCCTGTGAATGTGGATAGAATAAAACCGTTATTCCACTCGTGGTCCATGGCCTATAGCCAACTTGGTACTACGCATCTCGTCGTCTATCACCACATGTACGACTCTATTTCGTGGAATAGCTGTTAAATATATCACTGAGATCTGTGATGTATTTCACATGAAAAATGTGAGTTTTTCAACACGAGAAGATAAACTTCATATCTTCAAGCCAATGTGCGTTCTTTTTATTATATCGACACATTCACAAGCAAAAAGTATCCAAATTTATCAAAACAATTAATCTATTTCCTCACAAGTGACGCACAGAGATTTATGTCATGGTTTTGGTTCTCCATGTCCCAGATGGAGCGCGTATGAAAAATACGAGTGGTGTATTTCCCAGTAAAACACTTGTGTCCAAATAATATAATTGAATACAATACAAAGACGAGATGTTTAATGTTCAAACTGATAAATTATATTGTCTTGTAAATATACACTCATTGTGAATTTGATGCCTGAAATGCATTCCAAAAAATTGGAATGGGGCAACAAAAGACTAGGAAATGTGTGGAATGCTCAAAAAAAAAAAAAACTCTTTGGAACATTATACAGGTGAACAGGTTAACTGGTACTGTAATTGGACAGGCTCAGTTGTTCACAAGCAGAGACAGGGTGAGGTTTGTGAAAAACTTGGGTTCATACTGTCTGTCAATGAAATACAAGTCAAAGTGAATTTAGAAATCACTGCTTTTTTCATTTAAATTTTCCATACTATCTTAACTTTTTCTGATTGGGGGTTGCAGTATCATATGTAATTAATATCAATATTACTTCTCTCTATCACGAGCAACATTTCTCTTCCGTGTCATGTGCAGTATTTTATTATTGTGCAATATCTTTGGTTTTATGACTTTCGATTGCAATATTACTTTCCTACTGTTCTATTTTTCTTTTTATTTATTTTTCTTCATTTACTAAATTGATCTTACTTTTATTTTTATACTGTTAGGCACTGGTGTTACATTAAATAAATAATGTATTTTTAGCCACCTCTGACACAAGAATTCCTACATGATGAATAAAGTTCGATCTTAATCTTAATTCGTTTTATTTAATCTTCATCTCAGTTAATCTGTTTTAAATAAGCAGTGGAGAGATTCAGCAAAGAAGAACACATTACTTCTCTGGATAGTAGGCAATACTGTACAATACTAATACTGACATACTGTGAAAATGAGAGAGAGAGAGAGAGAGAGAGAGAGAGAGAGAGAGAGAGAGAGAGAGAGAAAATAACCTGCTCTACTGTGGGCTTTGAAATTGAATTTGGGATGATGTTCAGCTCTTTACTGTCCAAAAACTGTTGCTCAGCATAATATGAAAAACAATGTTGTCCATTTTAAACTTTTTTTTTGAAGCAATACAGCTACAAACTTTTTTTTTTTGAAGGTTTTTATTACATGCTCAGTTTTTCCCTAGATTTACTGAGTAACATAAAATGAAATCTCATGCACAATTGAGGACAAAAGTTTGGAGGACACACAATGATTATGAAAAGCAAAACAGTGATATGTTTTCCATCTTTAATTTGAGCTGTTTAGCACACACATTAGATACACACTAGGGGGAGATATTACATCATAATCATGCCAGAATCAAGCATACTTTTGTTTTGTGTGGGAGATAACATTTATCCCCCGGCAACTAGGGTTGCAAACACCAGTGTATATTTAGTTCCGATCCCCAGCCTGGATAGATTGGGGAGGGTTGTGTCAGGAAGGACATCTGGTGTAAAAACCTATGCCAAATCAAATATGTGGATCATAAATTGGGAAGGATGAGCCGCTGTTGCGACTCCTAACAGGAGCAGCTGAAAGAAGAAGAAAATATTCTTAACATTTATCCAACTGGTGAATCCATACTCGTGAGCACGAGACTTCATATGGAAACTTTAGTCTATTGATTGAGTCAGAGTGAAAAAAATCAATTTTTAAAAATAATTTTATCAATAATTATCATAATTTTCAACCTCCATGTGTCGAGCTACAAACTAGGAAAAACACATGGGTGCCTCTATGTTCATCTTTTGTTAGCAACAATCTAGCCAGCTGTGATGAGTGATGTATATTCACCTCTTCAAAACGTTAAACTATATAGTCAGTGCTACAGGTTCACCAAGCGAATATGTTTGCATGTTGATTAATCTAAAGTAAATGCTTAAATAATATTGACTGGCGTTGAGTGGTATATCAGATATATTCCATTCAGCTAGCATGATACTGAACGAGTCGAAGACGAGTAGTCGAATGGAATATATCTGATATACCACGAAAAAATCCATTATTATTATTATTATTATTATTATTATTATTATTATTATAATACATATACATTCCTTTCGGGTGTTGAACACGTCTTTCTTTTTCAAAATTTTCTCAAAATCTTTCGTATTTAACGAAGCAAACCTAGCGGCCATGTTTGTTTACAAACTGTCAGTCACTCACTAGCGTGGTAGTTTTATGTCTCTGACAAATGACGTCATGTTGTCTTGACAACCATGCAATATCATAAACCATATTCAACGCTCATTCTCCACTGAGTAGAGTGACGTAATGCATGTAGGATAAGCGATATGCTAACAATATTGCATGCTATCAAACCAAATGAATGAAACCCATTAGAAGGGAACAGAACACGTTTTTATTCTATCGAAAAAGTGTCCGGTATGTATAATAATTGTGTGTGTGTGTAAAATATATATGTGTGTGTGTGTGTGTGTGTGTATGTGTATCGAATAACAAAATATAGTTTTACTATGCTTCTTATCAGGTTTTCTGGGAGTACAGGGTGTTTTATTACTCCCAGTAAAATTTATCATTATGCTTGGCACTAACTGCCATGTTTGGCTTTCTGAATAGATCAGGATGGAGGCAGAGTTAATGAGTATGTCTATAAAGACTGACAGGTTGATCACAGGTTTCTAACTATGTTTGAGGTATTTTCCACGTTATTTGTACTAGAAAGAAATACAGTGTCTTGCAAAAGTATTCATCCCCTTTGGTGTTTGTCCTGTTCCAGCATTATAAGCTGGAATTAAAATGGATTTTTGGGGAATTAGCACCATTTGATTTACACAACATGCCTACCACTTTAAAGGTAAAAATTGTTGTTTTATTGTGACACAAACAATAATTAAGATGAAAAAAGCAGAAATGTGGAGTGTGTATAGGTATTCACCCTCTTGCATATGAAACCTTTCAATAAGAGCTAGTCCAACCAATTCACTTCATAAGTCATATAATTAATTGATTAAGATCCACCTGTGTGCAGTCAAGGTGTCACATGATCTGTCACATGACGTTTGTATAAATCAACCTGTTCTGGAAGGACCCTGACTCTGCAACACTACTAAGCAAGCAACATGAAAACCAAGGAGCCTCCAAACAGGTCAGAGACAAAGTTGTGGAGAAGTATAGATCAGGGTTGGGTTATAAAAAAATATCCCAAACTTTGGATATCCCACAGAGCACCATTAAATCCATTATAGTAAAATGGAAAGAATATGGCACCACTACAAACCTGACAAGAGAAGGCCACCCACCAAAACTCACAGACCGGGCAAGGAAGCCATCAATCAGAGATGCAACAAAGACACCAAAGATAACACTGAAGGAGCTGCAAAGATCCACAGCAGAGATGGGGGTATCTGTCCATCGGACCACTTTAAGCCATACACGCCACAGAGTGGGGCTTTACGGAAGAATGGTCAGAAAAAAGCCATTGCTGAAAGAAAAAAATAAGAAAACCTGTTTGGAGTTTGCCCAACAGCATGTAGCAGACTCCCCAAACACATGGAAGAAGATTCTCTGGTCAAATGAGACAAAAATTGATCTTTTTGGCCATCATGAGAAATGCCATATGTGGCGCAAACTGAGCACCCTGAGAACACCATTCCTACAGTGAAGCATGGTGGTGGCAGCATCATGCTGTGGGGATATTTTTCATCTGCAGGGACAAGAAAGCTGGTCAGGACTGAAGGAAAGATGGATGGCACTAAATACAGGGCAATTCTGGAGGAAAACCTATTTGAGTCGGCCAGAGGTTTGGAACTGGGACGAAGGTTCACATTCCAGCAGGACAATGACCCTAAACATACTGCTAAAGCTACACTGGAGTGGTTTAAAGGAAAACATTTAAATGTCTTGGAATGGCCTAATCAAAGCCCAGACCTCAATCCAATTGAGAATCTGTGGCTTAACTTGAAGATTGCTGTACAACGCGACCCATCTAACTTCAAGGAGCTGGAGCAGTTTTGCCTTGAGGAATGGGCAAAAATCCCAGTGGCTAGATGTGCTAAGCTAATAGGGACATACCCAAGAGACTTGCAGCTGTAATTGCAGCAAAAGGTGGCTCTACAAAGTATTGACTTTTTGGGGGGGTCGGGGGATACCTATGCACACTCCAGATTTCTGTTTTTTCATCTTAATTATTGTGTCACAATAAAACAACAATTTTCTCCTTAAAAGTTGTAGGCATGTTGTGTAAACCAAACGGTCCTAACCCCCCAAAAATCCATTTTAATTCCAGCATGCCATGTGACAAAACAGATCAAACATGAAGGGGGATGGATACTTTTGCAAGACACCGTATTTGTTTTTTAAAAAAAAAAAGGACTATCACATGTTTAATTCAACAGAAAGGGGTTCCACAGAGTTAAATACTGCTAAGTGAACTTTTCTAGTGTTCAGTTTTGTACAGCTGGACTTTTATGAATGCTACAATTACATCAATTTGGCAATCAGCGAGTGTAAGAGCAGTGTTAATAATAT